>NW_024468981.1:0-473256 GCF_003184825.1 Aspergillus fijiensis CBS 313.89
TACTTAAAAGACTATTTAATTAATAAAAAATTTTATTTTTTAGATCTATTATATTAAACTTACTATTTTATTTATTGTTCGGGCGTGTTACTGCAGGCAGAATATAGCAGCTATTTTTAACTTTAATAACTAGTTATAGCTGTAGAACAGATTTCTAGATACTAAAAATTTAAATAATATCTAATTATACTCTATTTAAAAAACTGTTTAACTAATAAAAAAATTTATTTTTTAAATCTATTATATTAAACTTATTATTTTGTTTTCTGTTTGGGTGTATTACTGCAGGCAGAATATAATAGCTATTTTTAACTTTAATAATTAATTATAGCTGTAGAACAGATTTTTAGATACTAAAAATTAAACTAATATTTAAATATACTCTAATAAATAGACTATTAAATTTATAAATAATTCTATTTTTTAAATCTTACTATTCTATAGTTTTATCTATTTATTTTATAGTAAATAAGATTACTAAAATAAAAGAAATAAAAAAGCTTAGTATATATTCTAATCTAAAATTTATAATTATTTATATTTAAATTAAATAATAAATAGCTATTATTTTTAGTAAGCTATTATTTGTCTAATCTAAAAGATATTAATTTAATTTCTATAGTTTAAGAATTTAGAAGCTTTTTTCTATTTAAATATTTAAAAAATATTTCTAATATCCCAGTTTTAGTATCTCAAAATATACGCGGATTTACTATATAGAAATAATGAAAGTTTATAATTATAATATTATTTATAGCCAGTAACCGCAGTTGGAATATAAATAGAAAGAAACTAATATAAATAGTTTATAAATATAAGTTTTTTTAAAATATAGATTAGTAAAACCAGTAAATATTATTACTAAAAAATGTTCTAAAAAAATCTAAAAAAAATCCTATTTTAAAAATATAAATAATTAGAGTTTATAATTATAGTATAGATTACTGCTTAAAATATTTATAAACTATAAAAAAAATTTTCTAAAATAATTTTTTATTATTAATATTTAGAATATTAATAACTCTATTAAATCTTTTCTAAACTGGATAAGAGATATATTATTTGAATTAGAATAAAAAGCTCTATTTATATAAGACTTTTTAACTCTTATTATACTCTGTTTACCAAATACTTAGACTTGTCATTTTCCTATATAGAATATAAACTAATACCACCAGTTTTTTTTAAATTAGATTATAATATAAAAACATTAGTAAACTAGTTTAATCTATATCTAGTCTAACTACTATTAATATATAAATTATTTTTAAATTATAAATTTTATTTATATTTATTTAATTAATTATTATTATTTATTTACCGGCTATTATATTTATATATTTTATAAAAAATTCTATTTTATTATTTATTATATAAAATTATTATATAGTTATTATTAATAAAATCTTAGATATTTATTAAAATAATAATTTATTATATAAAATCTATTATATTATTCCGGCCAGTCTGTAAACAAACTTCTAAAATTATTTTATATTAAAAGTAATATATTTATATAGCAGCTGATTTTTGTTTATTTCTATTATATATCTAAAAATAATAATATTATAATAGATTTTTAGCTTATATATCTACTAATCCTATAATATTTTTATTAAAATATAATATTTATATATTATTAGCTGCTGGATTATTTATTTTATTTATTTTTAAAATAATTTCTATATCTTTTTGGTTTATTAAATATTTATTTAAATTTATCTGTTTCTACTTTATATAAATAAAATTAAAGAAAATAACTAAAATTCTAATTTAATTAAAATATAGTTTTTAGATTTATTTTTTTATTAAAATTATTTATTGTAATAATATTATTTAGCAGTTAGTTAGTATAATTATTTATTTATTTTTATATTTAAATAATCTAATTAATATAAAGATCTAGTTATAATATTTTTTAAATAATTATAAAATAGGCGACTTTAATTATTTATAATAAAATAAAAAAATAGCTTTCAAAATTATATTATTTATATTCTAATTAATTTAGTACTATTATAATATATATTAATTTATTTTTATATTTTTATATCTAATACTTTTAGTTTAATAGTTTAATATAGAACTTTAAATATATCTGTTTAAATATATTTATTATTTAATTAGTTATTTTATTATTTATTTTTATAAAATTGGAACTGCTGGTCTAATTAGTTATTAGTTATTATATTATTTATTATTTTTTGTATTATTAGAATATAAATTTATATTATAGACTTTATTATTTATATAATATTTAGATTTATATAATAAATTCTAAGATCTATTATTATAACTATATATATTTAGTAATATTAATAGTATTTATATATAGTTATAATAGTTAATAAAATATTTATTCAGCTTTTAATTATATAATTTTAATATAGATAATTTATTTATAATATTAAACTATATATTAGCTTTTTTAAATTATTTATTTTATAGTATTCTAAATCTATATTATATTTTATTTTATAAAATCTAGAAAATTATTTTTAGATATAGTTATATATACCAGCAACTAATTAAATAAAATATTTTATAAATATATTACTTATTTGATTATTTATAGCTATAAATTAAGATTTTATATTTAATTAATTTAAATAATTTATTATTTTTATATTATTTAGATATACTTTAATATTTATAATATAATATTTACTATTTAATTATTTTATGTAATAGAAAATAACTATAACTTAGTATTTTTATTGATATAAATATAATATAATCTAAATCAGCTAAAGAATAAATATTAGTAATCTATTATTTTATATAATTATTAAAATTTAGTTTTATAAATTATCTGCTTTTATAAGATTAACTAATCTTAATATAAATTTTATAATTATTTATAGAATTTTTTTTAATAAATTTAGATATTATTTATTATTTATATAATATAATTATAGTTATATTCTTAATAATATAGTATATTATTATTAAAAATAAAAATTCTAAAAATTAATAATTAAAATTAGATAAGAAATAATATTATATTAGATTTCAATATAATATTATTTTATTATATAATATTATTCTAGATTACTATAATCTGGTTATAAAAAATATTATAAATAGATTATTTTAAATAATAAATAATTTTTTTTAGTTAAATCCTATATTAGTATTATTTATAAATTACTACTAGTAGTATATTAAACTGGATAAAATATATATTTTTTATTATACTACTATATTAGTAAAAGCTAAATTCTTAATATAATAAAAAAAAATTAAAATATTTTAGCTTTTAAAAATAATTATATATAATAATATTACCTCTGAATAATTTTATAATATTTATATTAAAGGGTCTAGACTGTTATAAAATAATAATAAGCTAGTAGCTGTTTTATAATATAGACTTAATATATTTATTTTATTTATTCTATCTATTTAATCTATTTAATCTATATAATTTATTTTATTTTAATAATCTAATTATTATTTCTGATTTTTTTATATATAATTAAAATCTTTTTAACTGTTTATTTATTTTTGATTTTATTTATAGTTTTTTAAACTATATCTTATCTACAAATCTAAAAATAATCTAATCTAATAGCTAGTAAAAAACTTAAAAAATTAATTATAAAATATTATTTAGTTTAAACTATTATTTTTATTTTTCTAGCTAGACTAAAAACCAGATATCAGCCTGTTTTTTAATAGACTATAATTAATAAATATTCTAATTTAAAAATTATAGATTTTGAATCTATTATAATCTAAGTAATTTACTATATATTATACTTATATTTAGAAAATAAATAAATAAATAATATTTTTATAATCTAATATAACTTTAAGTAATTTATCTAGTTATTTTTTTTTAATTTATTATATTATCTTAGTCTGATTAATTATATCTAGAAATATATTTCTTAATCAGAATATTTACTAGATTCTATCTTAGGTCTGATAAAGATCTATTAGACTAATTCTTATGGATTAGAATAATTATATATAATAATATTACCTCTGAATAACCCCATAATATTTATATTAGAATGGCTGGGCTGTTATAAAATAACAGCAGACCAGCGGCTATTTTATAGTACAGATTTAATATATTTATTCTATTTATTTTATTTATTTAATTTATTTAATCTATTTAATTTATTCTATTCTAATAATCTGATTATTTTTTCTGATTATTTTATATATAATCTATAATTTTTTTAACTATTTGTTTATTTTTAATTCTGTTTATAGTTCTTTAAGCTATATTTTATCTATAAATCTAAAAATAATATAATCTAATAACTAGTAAAGAACTTAAAAAACTAGTTATAAAAAATTATCTAATTTAAACTATTATTTTTATTTTTTTAGTTAAATTAAAAATCAGATATTAGTCAGCTTTTTTAATAAACTATAATTAGTAAATATTCTAACCTAAAAATTATAAATTTTTAATTTATTATAATCTAAGTAATTTACTATATATTATACTACTATTTAGAAAATAAATAAATAAATAATATTTTTATAATCTAGTATAAAATTAAATAATTCAGCTAGTTATTTTCTTTTTTAATCTATTATATTATTTTAGTTTAATTAATTATATCTAAAAATATATCTATTAATCAGAATACTTACTGGATTCTATCCTAGGTCTGATAAAGATTTATCAGACCAATCCTTATAGATTAGAATTTATAATTATAATATTATTTATAGCTAGCAGCTATAGTTGGAATATAAATAAAAAAAAACTAATATAAATAATCTATAAATATAAGTTTTTTTAAAATATAAATTATTAGAATTAGCAAATATTATTATTAAAAAATACTCTAAAAAAATCTAAAAAAATTTTTATTTTAAAAATATAAATAATTAAAATTTAAAATTATAATATTATTTATAATTAATAGGTATAATTATAATATAAATAAAAAAAAACTAGTATAAATAATCTATAAATATGAATTTTTTTAAAATATAAATTAATAGAACTAGTAAATATTATTATTAAAAACTATTTTAAAAAAATCTAAAAAAGATTTTATTTTAAAAATATAAATATTTAGATTTTATAGTTATAATATTACTTATAATTAAAAGCTACAGTTAGAATATAAATAAAAAAACTAATATAAATAATCTATAAATATAAATTTTTTTAGAATATAGATTACTAAAACCAGTAAGTATTATTATTATAAAATATTTTAGAAAAATATACAAAAAATCCTATTTTAAAAATATAAATAATTAAAATTTATAATTATAATATTATTTATAACTAACAGCTATAATTAGAATATAAATAAAAAGATTAATATAAATAATCTATAAATATAAGTTCTTTTAAGATATAAATTAGCAAATCTAGTAAATATTATTATTAAAAAATATTTTAAAAAAATCTAAAAAAGATTCTGTTTTAAAAATATAAATAATTAAAATTTGTAGTTCTAATATAGATTATTATTTAAAATATTTATAAACTATAAAAAAAGTTTTTTAAAATAATTTTTTATTATTATTATTTAGAATATTAATAATTTTACTGTGATCTTTTTTTAACTAGATAAAAGATATATTATTTAAATTAGAATAAAAAGCTTTATTTATAAAAGACTTTTTTATTCTTTTTATACTCTGTTTATTAAATACTCAGACTTGTTATTTTCTTATATAGATTAAAAAAAATTCATCTTAAGAAAATAAAAAATATCTATAATAGTCTTTTATTTAATATCTAAATAATTATTTGTTTAAATATAACTAATAATATTTCTTTTTATAATTTTTATAAAAATAATAGCTTATAAAATTAGTTTCTAAGTTTTCAAATCCCCGATGTTATAAAATACAAAGATATAATTATAATAGATATAAAAAATTTTATTAAAAAATAATAAATATTTTTAAAAATTGTTTAATATTATTAATAATTTGTTTTATTCAAAAATAATAAATATTTTTAAAAATTCTTTTATATTATTAATAATTTGTTCTAATTAAAAATAAATAGCAGTTTCCGAATATTTATTTAAACTCTAAAAGAAATTATTTTCTACTATTAATTCTAAAAAATAAAAGTTCTTTTTAAAAAAAAATAGATATAGAATAATTTTTTAATTTTTTATAATATATATAATCTTAAGATTTAGAAAAAATAAAAAAAACTAACATAAAAAACTTATTTTAGTTTAAAAATTATTATAGTTTATAAAATTTGAAAAATAAAAAAAAAAGTTTAATATTATTTTTTAAAAATAAACTAAAAAAGATATAATAAATAAATCTTAATATTAAAAATAGTTAAAATAATTAATTATCTGATTTTTAGCTATACTGCGGTTAGATATATAATTTCTCTTAATCTAACCATAACCTGGCGGTCAGATATAAAAATTCTAATTAACCTGATGTGACCTGGCCGTTAGCCACTCTACCAACAGCCCACAAGCAAGTCTACAAAAAAGCCTGCAAGAAACAGCCCTACGCGCAAGCCTGCAAGCAAGCCTGCCAAACACCCTACAAACCACTCCGCGAACTATCCTGTAAACCATCCTACAGACCATTCTACCAACGGCCCTGCGAACGGTCCTGCGAGTAGGCCTGTAAGCTATCCTGCAAGAAATCGCAGGATCTTTTGCACATAGGGCGGCTGGCTCGCTTATAAAGCCGACTTGCTTACCAATTAGATTAGCTTTCTATCTACGTGTGATCCGTAGCAATGGCCCTTTAGCCTATCCTTTTTAAACTTCTGAGACGGAATTTTGAATGTGCTCTGAGAGCATGAATAGATAAGCCAGTACCAAATTTGAATATGTATCTTAATCTAACCCATGCAATCTCGGTCCACAATACCATCGCCGCGCGTAAAACACCCAGTTTCCCAACGCCACAATCGCCATACACCCCAGCACAGCAGCCGTATAATCTGATCATCAGCATCAGCAACTGAATTCACTACAGCCACTGCTCTTAGTGAAAAAAATAACTCACTCATATTACTTCCAGTGACCGGTCTCGCCGTTGGAAAACTATAAAAGACCAAGGCTAAAAGCGCAAAGCCGACAGTCACAAAATTTGCAGTCCAACCCACCGGGCCGGGGAGTCGAAAGGGCCGGTTTGCAGGGAGCCAGGTGCTCCCGCGGCGACGCAAGAGGAGTAAGGCGGCGGGAATGGCGTAGGAGACGTGCTGCAGGACCAGACCTGTGGCAATGAAGGCGTTGAACGCGGATGATGACCCTAAATATATACAGCCGATGATGAACATAACAGAGAAATTGAAAACAAGGGCCCAGGCGGGGACATCGAGGCTCGGGTGCATCTTTTTTATTTGGCTGCTGCCGTAGAGCGTGTTGTCCCGCGCCAGGGACCAGGTTAACCGGGCGGCGGTCTCCTGGGCGCCGATTAGGGCGAAAACGGCTGCTAGGCTGAGGAGGATTATGAAAGTGGTTGCTGCTGCTTTTGAGTGAGTGGCTTGATACCAGACTTCGTATATAGGGACCCTGCACTCGGTTAGCGTTGGATACCGGTGAGGTTGGGGGGGTAACTGACCCTGTGGCTGAGGCGACGACTGCTTTAAGGTCATCGGTGCAGCATAGCATAGTTACAAGGAATGCAAAGGATGTACCGAAGCCAATCACAAGCGTGCTCAATAGTGCGCGAGGGACGACCCGAGCTGCATCTTTGCATTCCTCGGCTAAGTGTAGGGCTCCATCGATGCCTGCGTACATGTAATTCGGGGAGACGAGACCGGTGAGGAATGCTACCCCGCCAGATGTCCATCCACTGTCGTTCAGAAACTTGGCCCAGACATGGACGTTGGGCTGGAAGTTGGGAGCCGTCCGAGCCAGACAGACAATCACAATAACAAAGAACGAGGCCAGGGTTATAAAAACTAAGGAATTAGATACTGCTGAGGTACGGGCTCTCGGGTGCTTACAGCATGCATCATGGATCCAGAGGGACTTTTTCAGAAGCGCAGTACAATAAAAGAGTACTAGCACATTAATGACTTGGTAGAGGATGAAGTAATGCCATGGCTGGGCATCAAATTCGGGGTTGTAGAAGAGAACAATGCCCAGGATGAGTTGGGACGGGATGATGGCAATACCCGTGCAAATAGCAATCCAGGCGAACATATTGGCTATTCCACAGGCGTAGCTCTGGAAGATAGGTCAGTAACCGTAATAAGGTAGCCTCAAGCAGGAACAATATGTCACAACAGCAATACGTACCAGTCCTCGGCTAATGCACCCCGGGGCCAGGATCGAGGTCCAGTGATATTGCCCCCCTGCCGTGGGGTACACGCTCGACAACTCGGCCAGGGTGAGAGTGCAGGCGCCAACAAGTAAGAACATCAAGATTAGTCCATAGACCATGGTAACGGGGCCACCTTGGGCGATGGCCAGAGCCACAGTGGCTGATACCCCTGCCCAACTGTCACAGATGATCCAACTTGCGGAGATGATCTGAAGAGGGGTCATCTTGCGGGTTCCGGCTGGACCAATGACCAACCCTTCCACGCAGCCCTGTTCCACCATCCCACCGATTCGTACTGACTCTAGATCAGAAGATAGTTATGAGATGAGGGACAAGGTCGATAAAGGCAGCAAGCTATCAACTTACGTCGCTCAACATCCAGGCTTGCTTCTGGTCCATAGACATAGATAATCAGCATCTCTACAATTTCGCCGGATGCCTCCTTGCATACCTTGCTTGGTCGTCTTTGATGGTTCCATCTTCGAAATATCGAGGCGTAACGTAGATAATACTGTCTCTCGGATTGAATACGTTGGTTGATCCAATACTGCCCAACAAGGATGAACATTGCCTTCCTTTAAAGGTTCGTCTTCTATCAAACTCGTCGACATTTCGCAGGATGTACTCGATAGGAAGGGAACTTCACACAAGGTTGTCGTAACTGTTAAGATCGATAATGCGGGGACTGAGATGGGAATTACCGAAATCGGTCAATAACCTGAGATTTCGGCCTTGTGGCGTGGCGAATAAACTGATGCAGATAAGCCGGCTTGGTGGACACACTATCTACACTTTCTCCGCTATCTGTGACTTCATGGGACAGATTAGGCGACCTATTACATGAAAGATACTAAATTCGAGATTTGGTGATATCCATGTCCGTCGGTTTATTCGTTATCTGTATCTGGTTGTTCTTCGTCACCGAGGACACGAGACTTGGGGATATACTACTGCCTAAAAACAAACGAGATGCGATCTTCATACTGGTGCTGGTGTCTTCATTTGGTTGCATGTTTCGGTCTTTGATTTTTTCATGGCGGCGAACCTGAACTTTGAGCCTTCTTCCCAAGATTGTGATGATTCTTCTGATGATATCTTCAGCTGTGCCGGCAGCGGTGGAGCGATGAGTTCGAAATCATTGGAACATTCCGGTAATGGTTAACATACACTGTGCTATTCCAGAAGCTAAGTGTTGCTACGGACATTTAATAGTCACAAATGAGCCCGCGAAGTCGACCTTGATCGCAGCTCCTCCGTAACAGTCTTTGCTGCCCGTGTACCCTCCTCAATCGCACCATCAATGAAACTCCGCCAGCCCACAGCCCAGTCCGAGTTGGCAAACAGCACATTCCCGTGTCGGGATCGCAGCTCATCCAAAGCTACTGAGAGAAGCTTTGGGGGTGAGAAGAACCACGCTCCCTTAGCAAACTCGTCTTTCGACCAGTTGTGGAAAACCTAGGATTCCTTGAATCAGCATAAAGTAAAAGATTCAAGGAGGACACTCACCAGGCGCTGGATATCCATGTTACCAGGAGCCAATTCCTGAACGGCTTGCTTGGTTTTATTCAGGTCCTCTTCCGGCTGGATGTGGTTCGCAGCGCCTCCGAAGCAGACAATGTGAGTGTTCCCCGCGGGTGTTGTCCCGTCGCCGATGGCATAGGTGAGTTTATTGAAGGGGTATGAAATTCCCGTCCACGATCTCATCTCGCGACTGGAGACCTCAGCATGGACCTTAACACACTGGTTGACATGACCCGTATTGATTGCTGCTGTGCGCTGGGGTCCCAAGGAAGGGGAGAATGCGATGGTGCTGAGCACATTGAGAGGGATTGTCGAGATCAGGCGGGCGGCTGTATAGCTTCGACCATCGCGGGTTGTGACACTGACTTTCTCACTTTGATTCTCAATTGATTGCACAGGACTGTTGAAGGTGTAAAGAAGATTGCCTGTCGAGACTGCCTCCTTGAAGAAGTTGATGGCAAAGCTTGACTGACCCCGCTTAAACTTGTAGGAAATGAGGTAGTCCAGGCAGCCCTGGTAGGTATAGCCACACAAAGCCCACCAGTGGAGAAATTCGAAAAGGCTGGTGGTTTCCAGGGTACCACAGCTACACAGAAGAATGAAGCTCTCGACCACGGCTCGCTCGTCTGGGGTCAGCGAGGCTGCAATGTCGGTGAGACGATCCTGGGCAGACATCTGGTCGAATTGGCGGACTGCGGGGACATGGAAGGCGTTGTGGGGAAACGGCATGATTTTCCTGCCCAGCTCACCATCCACGTTCACGAATTTGTGCAATGCGGAAGCAAGAAGCTCATCCTACACCGTTATTGGTTAGCTGTGGCATTCTTGGAATGCGGGGTACGCTCGAATTCAATGAAACCCCCACTGACCTCTTCTTGGTGGCTGAAGGTCTTCGACCCATGGTTGGTGCGTAATTGGAAATGGTTGACTCCGTGGGAGAAGTCGAACGAGGGCTCCAGTTCATCCCGCATTTGATAGCGTGAGATCTCACGCCACACATGCGACTGACCCCAGTGAACCCAAGTCCCTCCCATCTCGAAAGGATATCCTCCAATGTTCGAGGACCAGGACCGTCCCCCAATACGATCGCGGGCCTCGATGAGCAAGACTTTGAGCCCTGCCAGACAGGCATCTCGCACAGCCGTGAGGCCTGCATAGCCTGCACCGATGACAATCACATCGCAGCGGTCTAGGGTGGAGGTCATGTTGGTAGGGGGTGAGATGACCCCAATGGAAGGGACGCCTTGCACCAGCCCGGTCTCTGCCGTCCATTGGTATCCGTCACGGGAAGTCATTCCGGAGATGTTGTGGGGAGGATGTGTGCGCAGTTCAAGAATTGGTGATCATGCTTCAGAGCCGGCGAAGGAGGATTGTGTTTCATGTATTTATATTTCACTACGATAACCCCTTCCACTGTGTACACTCCGAAGTGTCACTCGAAGAATGTCTGTCGATGCTTCATGTCTGTATGATAAGCCGGACCGCATAAGATGGCCCGATATTGTTCTTGCGGTGGGGATGATATGTTTTCTTTATCCACACTGAGTACGAATTTACTCAAATAGGCACCTAAGAGGAGAATCGAATCTGACGTACAGCCATGCGACACCTCCCCAGATTTATTGTGTTTGGCGGTTCAAACTATCGCCAATCACAATTGTCAATTTGCGACGTGTCTATGTGGGGCAGTCAGAATTACCCAAATAGGGCATTAAAGTGAGAGGCCCTTATCCGGGTGTTTATCGCCAAGCTGATAGACCGCAATTGATAAGACGCCCTGACACAATACATTCGCCATCCGACCTTTTGTCACACACAATCATTTCTAGTACTCCCTATTCTTGAATTTATTCTTTCTCAGTAGAGACAATCTCCAAATTGAATCCCACCAGTAATTCTTACTCAATTGCCATCGGGCGCCGCATTAGCTGTAGTCCCTTCCGTGCCATTCCGACGGTTGCCGAGAATTTCTTTGTGGATTGCACTTGCGATTAGCTTACCCGGTATGAGCTGTACAACTGCCAGGAAATTGGAATTAGCCTCGTTCGTTCCTTACCTTCATACGTCAGCAACTCAAATCGATCAAGGAGATTCCTCTTTGAACCTCATATTGAAGTATTTTCTGAAATACGATGTTATGTACAATGGCAAGGATATATCTCTAATACAAAAACTACAGAGAGTCCATGTTCGCTTCTCACCAATCAATGATTGCAAGTTTGGGAATTAGACCCATCAGCAGATCTATGTATGTAGGTAATGACCAGGGTAGTGTTCAGAGCAAGCGACAAGTTCAATTTTGAATTGTGAGGGATCGACGATGGAATTGAATTAGGGCCGAAGTTCCCCGCAGCGCTAGGCGGGCCCCCGCCCTCTTTCGTTTGCCCTGTGCTTTGCAATTTCACTCTTACATCCGTCGCGTGCCCCAACCCCGCAAATCTCGTCATCATCATCCTGAATCGTATCCTGTTCTTTGGTTATAAGGTTATCTGTCTATCATCTTTGTCCCTACTATCTCACTCACAGCTCAAGACTGACTTGTCCCTACAATGAGGTCCCTCATGGCCCCTTTTCAAACGGGCAACCTCAAGCGCATTCGCCAAGCGTGCGCAAATTGTCGGTAGGTCACCTAGCAGGCAATCTGAGCTGGGCTGGAGTTTCACTGAGCGTTTGAGCTTTTGTGCAGGCGTAGGAAAACAAAATGCTCCGGGGAGCGTCCGATCTGTTTCCACTGTCGCCGGAATAAGCACTCCTGCATTTACGAGCCTTACTCCGTGACCATTGGCGATAATCCTCCCAGTAGTCCTCCAGCACAAACCAGTGAAAATGTATGATTGCAGCCTTTTGATTGGTTACGATCTATCTAATGATCCCGTGGACCCAACTACTGCAGCGTATCTCGTTGATTGAGTCGCGCTTGGCGGAATTAAGCGGACAAGCCGCACAACAACCCCGGTTTGTGTTAACTATGAGCTTCGGTTAGATATTGAGCTATGCTGATCGATCTCAGAAGCCCATCTATAGATGCTGAGCCTCTCAGGCAGCAGATCTTGTCGACACAGCCTCCTGTCTCGGGCATTCCCTTTGTTACACCCTCGCAACCCGTCCTGGACTCCATCATGGACACATATTTTCTCCATGTGCACAACCAGCCATACAGCAACTTCCAGGAGATCAGCTTCCGACAAGAGCTACGGAATGGGACCTTGCCACGATGTTTAATACTAGCTATGCTGGCCTCCGCCGTCCGCTTCTCTACTCACGAGCTCTACGCAGAAAGAGCGCTAGAGACATCAGAGGTTTATGCTCGGGAAGCTTGGCTGTCCGTGTTGACAGATTACTTGACAGTAGAAGATGATATAGGAGTGCATGTCGTGCAGACAGTAAACATGCTGGCAGTAATTGATTATACAGGTAGGTTGGTATGGAGACAGTGTGAGGCTTAGTCGCTCTGAGCTAACGAAAAATCTAGCTGGGCGCGTTAATTCAGGGTGGTTGAAGATCGGTCTAGCAGCGCGCATCTCACAAGGGCTCGGCTTAATGGGCGAGCCTGATGCTTGGATACCTGCTGCGGAGCAGGAGGAACGCCGACGAGCGTTCTGGTCAGTCTACCTACTCGACAAACTCATTTCATGTGGAAGATCGCGCCCCCTCGTCATTCTCGACCAAGACTGCCAGGTCCAGCTTCCGTGCGACGAAGTGACCCTTCGACTAGGTGAGATCAAGAAGACATACACCCTGAATCAGCTTCTCAACTGGAACACTGAGATCGCTGAAAGCCCCAGCCCCTTTGCTCTGGTTATTCTTCTGGCGTCCATCTTCGGGCGCTGCACGCGATACGTTTATGCCAATCGGCACACGGACGAGATTCCGCCGTGGGACACCGAGTCAGAGTACACTGCGATCAATTCATCTTTGCTGTTGTTCGAGTCCTATGCGAAATCGGGAGATGCATCAGTGGTTGATATGGCACGGCAGAGTGCTAAAGCGACGGGGACACCAAATCATCAAGAACTAGGACACCAGACTTTCGCGCATACCCTATTCCATCTGTGCCACTGTTTGCTGAATCACCCCTTTGTTCTTGATCTTCGACTTCAGCCCTTTGGCTCCAAGGCTCCTCATAGCTTTGTCACCCGCGCCCTGCAGAATGGAATAGATCATGCTACACAGCTTGTGCGTCTCCTCCGGGATGTATCCGAGGCAGGCGGACTCGTCGAGTCTTCATTCTATGCGTACTCCGTGGCGATCGCGGGGGGGCATTCTCTCGATCGTGTCACAAGATGAGCATCAGAAGCTTCCTTGTCGGTCTTCGGAGATGCTGGAGTGCTTTCAGCATGCTCTTGATATACTTGATCGATTAGCCCAAGTCTGGACCCATGCCGCTAACATGGTACGTTGACTTCAATGTCGGCGAGAAAACCATCACTAACAAATTCCCCGGGACTAGGCCATCCGCCTGCGTGATTTTCACGCCCAGCGCCGCGGGACAAGTAGCGTGCTCGACGAAAGCACCCCACCGAGCGATCTGGATCCTAGATCCGACGAGGCCTTGTGGGCCATGCTCGACTATTCCATTCTCGGCAGCAATCTGCCCAAGACATCTAGTAAATCCGGCTCGGATTACCGCGGTAATCTCTCGCCCACACCCTGGGCTCTGGGGTCGAACATGCCGATCTCGACATCATCTTCGAGGATCGACCTGGGCGACGACGATTTGTTTCGGGGTCTTTCTCCGGCTCTGCGGCTTAATGAAGTTGAATGTCTCTTGAATTGTAGTACGCCGAGGACGGGGTGCATTTGAGCAGGATTCTTCGGTGTATCGGATCGCTCCGATTCCGGCCGGACCGGGTTGCTTTTCCCGGGTCGCTGAGATCCTTAGCAGCCATGCCTGGTGAACATAAGGGATCCATACACCAGATTCCTGGGGGATTCTTTTTGGGCGTACTATACTTATCAGAATGACAACCACGATCCAGCTATTACCATGGAAGGCCGTAGCCTTGGGAACCACGGCCGCCATTTTAGCGAATGTGATTGTGTATCCGCTTGACAAGTGGGTCTCAAATCCCGCTCTTTCAATCCCCGACTTCATCCAGCTTCAGCTATCCCACAGAATATTATTTATATCCCCAGCATCCAAACAAAACTATGAGTCCAAGTTCAACGCTATCAGAGCATCATTGGAGCGAGCAGAAAGGGAACCCAGGCAGTTTTTCCGTCCCCATCCAAGCTATGACTCTCTTCTCTCACCCTTACCCCACATTGTTCAGGGAGAGGCTTTCAGTCTGAGGTTGAGGACGGAAGGTAGGGCTGATACGACCACTGTATCGAGGGAACGTGGACTGTAAAACCTACATACTTCTACATAGATGTTGTCTTCAATTGTACTCTTTCCAGCACACAGCGACAAAGTTAATGATCATATCCTATTGTAACCATGCATATCATCCATTTTTCTTAACATTACAACCAAGCCCTCAAAAGAGACCCTCGCAGACCCCGCTTCCTAACCGACATCAAGACAAACTAGAAGTAGGCGAGGTTCATGGAGGGGGTCTTGAGGATGCAGCTGCTCAGGCTGGTAGAGGCCGGAGAGGCCCCGGCTAATCACGGGGTTCCGTAGGCGGGGTACGTTAATGGTAGCGGGGCAAGTACCTAGTACGGTACGGCTAGCCCGGAAAGCAGCACGGGAACGGACCGAGCAGCGGACCGATAAAGACAGACTGGTCGCCCACTAAGTTACCCACTGGGCTTATCGGACCGAAACGGCAACCAATTTTGAGTGAGTCTCCACTCGTTTTACCCAAGAATGACATCTGAGTAGGCCCGGGGCACTGTACAATCTGAAAATTGCAGGCATACTACTGCGTAATACACACTGTCATTCCTTATGCTGTTCTACAAGCCCAAGATGACTCTCACAAACCACACAAAGTACACCCGTTTCCGGCCCGTACCCGACTACCACTGCTGTGAGAACCGTACACATATAATCAGCGTATACAGCGCCCTAGTCAACCCTATTCACTGATCCAGGTATATCCCAATTGATCTCATTCCAGCATTTACAACGTAAACCCATCAAAAATGATCCCCCAGCCTGATTACAAGCACATAATGTTCCCCCCAGGCACCCCCTTCGCCGACCCCCTCTGGCTCACCCGCCCCATCACCAACAGTCCCTATTACACCCCTTCGCACCACCATCTGCAGCGCGAAGTCAGGAACTACGTAGACACGCACATCGCCCCATTTTGCGAAGAATGGGAAGCTCGGGGTTTTGTTCCGCCCGAGGTGCGCCCCTCTCTTTCCCTATCCGAGCTTCAAGCCACATATAATGCTAATCCATAAAGCAGGTCCAACAATACCACGCAAAACAAGGCTACACCGCCGCCGGGCTCTATCCGCTCGCAGCCGCCCACATCCAGCAGTCCAACCAACGCCTGCCCGGCGACATCCATCCCGCCCAATGGGATGCCTTCCACGACCTGATCGTGATCGACGAGCTCGCACGTTGCGGATACCTAGGCGTAGTGTGGGCGCTCGGGTGCGGAAACGCCATCGGGGGGCCGCCGGTCGTGCAATTCGGAAATGCCGACCAGAACGAACGATTCCTGGGGCCGTTAGTGCGCGGGGAGGTTCGCTTTTGCTTGGGAGTTACGGAGCCGGATGGTATTTCGCTCTCCCTTTTCTTTGGTAAATTTCGGGGGTGGGATACTGACTTTCGCGGATGGCTAGCGGGCTCCGATGTCGCCGGAATCACGACAACGGCAGACCGGCGGGGGGATATATACGTGGTGAATGGGGCGAAGAAGTGGATCACGAATGGAATTTTCGCGGACTATTGTACGGCAGCGGTGCGAACAGGGGGCGCCGGGATTGCGGGCATCTCGGCGTTGATCATGCCGTTGAAGGGGACGCCGGGAGTGACGTGTCGGAAGATCCGGAACTCCGGGGTGGAGGCCAGCGGTATTGTCTCTCGTCTCTCACGTAGATGGGGAGTGGGACTGACTGTCACAGGTTCGACGTATATCGAGTTCGACCAGGTCGAGGTGCCGGTGGCGAATCTACTCGGGGAGGAAAATAAGGGGTTCCCGATCATCATGAACAGTGAGTATGCCCTTGGCATGCGGATAAGCCAGTGCTGATGGGACCATGATAGACTTCAATCATGAACGGTTGTGGCTGGCTTGTACTTCGCTCCGCATGGCACGGGTCTGTGCAGAGGACGCGTACAAGCATGCAATCACGCGGGAGACCTTCGGAAAGAAGCTCATTGAGAATCAGGTAATTCGCACCAAGTTCAGTGCAATGGGCCGGAGTCTGGACTCGGCCTATGCATGGATGGAGCAATTGGTCTGGATGGCGGATAGGGCGCGCAAGGAAGGAAGGGATTTGGGCATGGGAGGATTGTTTGCCAATCTGAAGGTGTTAGCAGGCACAACCCTGGAGATGGTCAATAGAGAGGCACAGCAGGTTATGGGGGGTCTGGGGTACTCGAAGAATGGTCGGGGAGCGCGTATTGAGCAGATCAGTCGGGATGTTCGAGTCATGGTGGTCGGAGGTGGCAGTCAGGAGATTCTTTCCGATCTGGCGATTAACCAGGAGATCAAGGCCATCGCCAGGATGGGGCAGAGCAAGTTGTAGATTAAATCGCTCTTCAATGAATGTACCATGTACTGCTTGCTGGTTGACAAGCCTGGCTCTATCTTAGATATCGGTTCTCGCAATTCTGCAACTCCACTGAGTGGGCTATTATACAGTAACCTTTGAGGCAATACAAACCACTCCAATCACTATTCTCTGCTGGTCACTTAACCCTCTCGTTATTGAGCCACTACAAAGGAAAGAACCGTTACTAGACCACAGTACTTTCAGTGCAAAGAAAGAGTATGTATCATATCTCAACCTCAGACCAGCTATAGACGTACAGATAACTAGACAACCGAACAAAGCACCCTTCCCTCCTCTACCGCATCTCCCTTCCGCCACTCTGTCTGAAACGACCCTTCCACCGCCACGGAGATACTCAACTCCATTTTCATACTCTCAATCACCATGACCACCTGCCCTGCCTTCACCAAGTCCCCATTCTTCGTCTCGATGGACAAAATCTTACACGGCATGGGCGCAGTGACCGTGCGTTTCCCCGCCTCTTCGGTTGTTGCATCCCGCCTTCGACTCTCCGCGAACAAGAGCGGACTGTCCCGCTGGAATTCCATGTATGTCCCAAGAGATGGAAAGTGGCAGTAGACCCTTTGAGGACGGTCGGCCATTCCTGTGGCTATGCCAAGGGAAGGAATGGCGACGTGGGCACCGATTCTGCGCCCGTCGACTGATACTTTGATGGTGAAGGTGCTGGGAAGACTGGATGGATTCGAAAAGGCCTCTGTGGGTTGCAATGAATCAATACACATGGTTCTTGGGGTAACGGCTTTGATGGAACCGCCGCGGAGAGTGTTGCTGATGGTGTTGTAGTGAGCGGCGGCAGAGCCGGGTTCCGTCTCAGCTGGCACAGGTAAGAGTCGCACATGTTTCAAATTGGGAGACTGTCCTGCTGCCGGTGGATCCCAGACACAAATGCTTGATGTCCCAGCCTGCGGACCGGTGATGGTCGTGACAATGTCACAGTGGATGTTGACAGGATCGCAGGGCTGGTTCCGGAATTGCCTGCGGATGTGCTGGAATGGCCGGCCACAAGTATTTCCTGTTTCTGCCAAATTCCGGATCACCAGGCTGGGAATCAGGGGCAGACTCTCCTGCAGCGGCACCTCCGGAAACTGCAACAGCTGCTCCAAATGTGACGAAATGAATGCAGTCGTATACGTCGGTTTCCGGAACTCGGGACTCAGAAGACAGCGCTGCAGGAAGAGCTGGTTCGTCTTGACCCCAACACAAGCCGTCTGGGCCAGTACACCACTCATTTTCTCAATCGCCAGCGCACGCGTTGGCGCCCAGATAACAATTTTCGCAATCATCGAGTCGAAGTTAATCGACACCTCGGCCCCTGTCTGGATAGCCGTCTAATATCGCACATCCCGGCCCGGTCCCAGAATCCCGTCTGCCGGCCGCCACAGCTGAATCCTCCCATGCTCTGGGAAGAAATTATTCTTCGGGTCTTCCGCACAAAGGCGACACTCAATCGCATGGCCTTGCGCCGGGGCTTTCAAGCCTCCCCCCTCCAACCCCGGCAAATCCTTCAGCTGGCCGCCCGCTGCGACATAAACCTGCAACGCCACTAAATCCCACCCCATCACCTCCTCCGTGATCGGATGCTCCACCTGCAATCTGGCATTCACCTCCAGAAAGTAAAACCGGCGCGTCTGCACATCCACCACAAACTCCACCGTGCCCGCTCCGGCATATTGAATCAACTCTCCGATCCTGACCGCAGTGTCACACATCTCTCGCCGCATGCCATCCGTCAGAACTCCACACGGCGTCTCCTCCACGACCTTCTGATGCCGCCTCTGCACGGAGCAATCCCGCTCTCCAAATGCAATGATCGTCCCGTGCTCGTCCCCGACAATCTGGATTTCAATATGCTTGGCGGCTGCGATAAACTTCTCCAAAATACAGTCGTTTTGCCCGAAGGCCCGCTCCGCTTCGGATTGCGCTCTCTCTAGCTCCCCTTCCAATCGTGAAGGCTCATGGACAATCCGCATTCCCTTTCCCCCGCCGCCGGCGGAGGCTTTCAGAATCACCGGGAACCCGATCTCCGTCGCGGCGGTGATCAGGTCAGCCGGAGTCTGGCTGGTGCCGACGAAGCCGGGTATCAAGGGAACGGCGGGCGCGTGTGTGCGCAGGTAAGTCTTGGCTGCACGTTTGTCGCCAAGCGAGGTGAGTGCGGTAGTGCTTGGCCCGAGAAAGATCAGGCCGGCGGCGCGCACAGCGGTTGCGAAGGATGCGTTCTCACTGAGGAAGCCATATCCTGGGTGGATGGCGTGAGACTGGGTCGAGAGGGCAGTGCGAATGAGGAGGGGGATGTTGAGGAAGGGGTTGCCTGGATCGTTTGCTTCTTGCTCGGGGTAGTCGTCGGTAGTGCGGCTCAGGGAGCCCAGACAGATGGCGATGTCTGCTTCGCGAATGTGGCGGGATGAGGAGTCCCTGTTTGAGATGGTCAGGTTATGCGGGGGAGGCTGGAGTGGGCGGGCTTACTCTGTAACGTAGACGGGGACGGTGCTGATGTTGAGTTTGCGGCAGGTTTGGATGATGCGTACGGCGATTTCTCCACGATTGGCGATTAAAATGCGTTGGATGATCGGGCGGCCGGTGGTCGTGTCGAGGGGAGGCGAAGCCACGTAGAGTGGGGGCCGCGAGGGGGAGGCATTTTGCGAGATTGGGCTTTGGGATACGGTCATTCTGTTGCAGACCGCTGTTGGAGAGTCCTAGATTGCTATCGTGAGTCGAAGGGGAGGCAGGGAAAAAAGGTGGTTACAATGCAGATAAGGGAATGAGGCACCGTTCCGTGTTCCGCTCGGTGAGGTTATCCGATGGATGGAATGGTTAGGGTTGTCTGGCTTGGCTTTCCCCGCATCGGACCGCTGTCCGCTTCCGCCGGCGTGGATCCGTCGGTCCGTGGGTGGAGTCGAGTGCTGCAGCGCTGTCTGGTCGTAGCTGCTCGAGTCCTTGCCATTGACAACACTGCCTCGTTCATCCAAGTTTGTCATTAGGGCACACCATTCTACCATTTAACAAATAACACTTTCTATTACTGTCAGTCAGTAGGACCACTCCAGGCAAGTTCTATTTTAATAGTCTGAATGCTGGGATCAGCAGGAAGGAGCAAATGCCGTGGAACAGCAACGATTCTGATTATTCCCCCCCACTCCTCCTTCTTTTTGGTGCAGTGTACCTAATCCCAATATTACATGGAGGATGAACGCCTATGCTTGAGGAAACTGTTCTTAATAACACAATATAGATGATTGCATAGCATATAAATTAGGAGGTGCTCCCTGACCCTGAGTCAAGAATCACGGCGAAAGAAAGCACGATGAGACACTCCCCACCCCCGTAGAACTAAATCCTTGCCAACAACCGATGGCCCTCGGCGCCTCTTATCCCAACGCTGACCACAACCTCCAGACACATTCCCACCACATCCCTGGTATCACGGGGATCAATTATTCCGTCGTCCACTAGTCCCCCACTCGTCGCATAACACTCCGCATCGGTTTGCACAGCCGCCCGAAACCGCTCCACCCGCGCCCGAAGCTCCTCCGGCGACAGCACCTTCCCCTTGGCTGCTGCGCTGCTCCGCTGCACGCTCTCCATCACGCCGGACAGCTGCTCAGGGCCCATCACACTGCACCGGCCGCTGGGCCAGGTGAACAGGAACCGGGGCCCGTAGGCCCGGCCGCACATGGCGTAGTTTCCGGCGCCGTAGGAGGCGCCTAAGATGACGGAGATGTGCGGGACGGTCGAGGTGGAGACGGCGGCCACAAGCTGCGCGCCGGCGCGGATGATGCCGGCGTGTTCGGCTTTTGCGCCGACCATGAAGCCAGTGACGTTGTGGAGGAAGAGCAGGGGGGTGTTTCTTATCAGTACGAAGCTGTTAGCGAAGGGATAGGAAAGAAATGGGAGGTGGGGTGGGGTAGGGGAGCTTACTGTTGATTACACATGCGGATGAATTGCGCGCCCTTGGCGGCTTCAGTTGGGTTTATCACTGACATTTGGTTGGCGATGATACCGACTTGGATTCCTGGGTTAATCGTCGGGTTAGTGATACAATTCGCCGGGGAACGCTGGGAAGAACATGAACGAGGAATGGACTTACCGTAGAAGTGCGCCCACCCCGTGATCAGATTGCGTCCGTATTCCGGCTTGAATTCCGAAAATCGCGAGTCGTCGATCAACCGCAGCAGAACCTCGCGCATGTCAAAGGGCTTTCGGATATCGGGGTTAACCAGACTCAGAAGCTCGTCGACGGGGTATCTTGGGGGTAAGGGCTCGATGGTGTCGACGAGTGTCGTGGTTGATGGGCTGTGCAGGGTAGCTACCCACTCTCGGGCCTTGCGGATTGCGTCCAGCCTACATCTGGTGGATCAACTGGTGTTACTGTATATACGGGGAGCGTCGCACATACTCATCTGTCGCGATCTGATCCGCAAGTCCAGTCTTCGTGGCATGTACTCTCGCCCCGCCCAGCTCCTCCGCTTCGATCACCTCCCCGGTCGCCATCTTCACCAGCGGCGGTCCCGCCAGAAACGCCTGCCCCTGGTTTTCGACGAAGATCGTGTAATCGGAGAGCGCGGGGTGATAGGCTCCTCCAGCAGTCGAGGAGCCAAAGACGAGGGCGCAGGAGGGCTTGCCATGTTGTGTCCGCACGGCGAGATCCCGGAATAGTTGGCCTCCTTTGTGGAAGACTCGGAATTGTTGCGGGAGGAAGACACCGGCCTAGGATAAGCAATCAGCAATTCACATTGTTGCGAGAAGGTATACTGGGGCCTGTACTGATTGTACCAGTGAGATCAGTGGCAAATCATTCTGAAAGGCGATCTCCATGATCCGGTTCGTTTTGAGGACTTGGATGGATGGTTAGTACGGTTTCTCCAGGTTCAGTGCCTTGACAAACCTGTCATCTCGTTCCAGGCCCCGCCGCTCTGAGTCGGGATATGTGACATGAGCATACATGGTCGGCCACTATGAGATGAGTATCAGTGGTGCCATAGATGGCTAATGAGGAGGCGTACCTAACATTCCCGATCCCCGCGATCAGATTGGCGCATGGCGTCGAATCGGGGTTCCCATAGCCAGCGAAGGCCCCGATTTCCAGAAAGGGCGAGTCCTGGTCCAACAAGAGGGCAATGCGATCGCGGGCTGCTTAGATGTCAGCTTGATGTCACTGCGAGGATGATCCACACCTACGTAGTAACTGGCCCCGTTTTTGATGTCGTGCCAGAGAGGCACTGTTGCCCTCTGCAAAAACCTGCTCCAAAGCCTCTTCAAACCTGTCTAGGACGGTCTTCCATGTTTCCCGGTTGGCCCGATATTGCGGATTATTGAGGTCGAGATTGGATTGGGGGGGTGGGTAGGAGGATTGAATCGCCATGATGAATGTCAAATTCCAGCTAGAGCTGTGTTCTTAGTATTGCAGTCTAAGTAAACCGAACAAGTACGAGGTTGGGATGGGTGGAAATGAAATAATCGAGATGGCCATGCTGTTGGAGAGAGGGGGGGGATCGATCTGCCCTAAGTTCGGACCGATGCCTTCGGTTGATCCCGCCCGCAGGTCCGCAACCCATCAATGCAAGCAGACTGGGGGGATCACCCACAATCTTTGCACAATGCGATGTATATAATGTTGCGATAGAATGGAGAAAGCTTTCTCAGGCATATTTTTCCTTATTCCAAGTTCTTTGCACTTCAGCTGTTCACGTCACAGCCTTCCCCAACGATGACTCCCGCTCCCGCTATAGTCCTTGGCCCGACCGAGCCTGCGCTCTGGCACAAGACACTGGGCGAGCTCGTCGACCTGCAAGAAGCGCATTACGGTTCCAAAGAGGCGGTGGTTGTGCCGTGGCAGTCAGTCCGGCTCAGCTACCGCCAACTGGCCGAGAGAAGCCGGGTGCTCGCCCAGGCGATGCTCAACATGGGGTTGGGTCCAGGTGACTGCGTAGGCATCACGGCGGGCAACTGTTACCAATACCTCGAAGTCTTTCTTGGTAGTGGTCGCATTGGCTGTCCCGTGGTGGTCTTGAACAATACGTATACCCCAGGAGAATTGACTAGCGCAGTATACCAGAGCTGTACGCCCTTCCCTCCCACAGTCTCGCCCCGTGCAAGCCATGACTGACACCTCCCAGCATGCAAACTCGTCTTCATCAGCGCGAGCATCAGCACAAGAGCCCTTTCAGACCACATCCAGGCTCTTCGAGGCGAAGAATCACCCAACCCGAAGCTCCCCGATCTCCGCCGGATCGTGCTCATCGGAGACGGCATCCACAGCCAAACAGGCATCGACCTTGAACCCTACGACGCCTTCACAAGCAACGCCCACCCCAACCCACCCGAACAAGCCGCCATTTCTCGCACCATCTCCCCGGAAGACATCCTGAATCTCCAATTCACCTCCGGTAATTACACCTCCTCCTATCCCGCAGATGTCGTTCAACTCACAGATATCAAAGGCACGACCGGCTCCCCCAAGGCTGCCATGTTGACGCACACGTAAACCTCCTTCCCAGAACCCCCTCCTGCCTCGGATACCAACTAACCCTATAAAAATAAGAAACCTGCTCAACAACGCCCGCTTCGTCGGCCAGGGCCTAGCCCTCACCCCGCAGGACAAAGTCCTCAACCCACCCCCTCTATTCCACTGCTTTGGCCTAGTCCTCGGCTTTTTGTCCTCCTTCATCCACGGCAGCACCATCATTCTTCCCTCCCCGAGCTTCTCCGCCACTAGCTGCGTGAACACACTTCTCACGGAACACGCCACGGTGATCCTCGGCGTGCCAACCATGTACCTCGCCCTCCTTGACATCCTCGCCCAAAATGGCACCCAACCATTATCCTTACGAACCGCCCTCGCAGCCGGCTCCCCCGTCTCTCCAACGCTCATGGCCCGCCTCCGGACAGAGACGGGGATCCCGAATGTGCTGATCGCGTACGGGATGACGGAGACAAGCCCGGTGACTTTTATGACGCGTTTGAGCGATGATGCGGAGAAAGGGATTACTACGGTTGGGCGGGTGCTGCCGCATACATGGGCAAAGGTGGTGGATCGGGAGGGAGCCGTGGTTGCGCGCGGCGTGAGGGGGGAGCTGTGTACGGCGGGGGTCGCGGTGCAGAGAGGATATTGGCGCAACGTCCAGAAGACAGCGGAGGTGATGCGGAGGGATGAGGCGGGAGTGCTGTGGATGTTTACGGGGGATGAGGTGGTGATGGATGCGGAGGGGTTTGTGGCTGTGACGGGACGGATTAAGGATTTGATTATTCGGGGTATGCTTTTGTTGGCTGGTTGAGAATGCATGCTGACCGCCAGGCACAAATAGGAGGCGAGAATATCTTCCCACGCGAGATCGAGGAGCGGTTGACGGCGCATCCCGCGATCAGTGAGGCCAGTGTGGTCGGGATCCAGGATGAGCGGTACGGGGAAGTGGTGGGGGCGTTTCTGAAGGCCCGGGAGAGAATCAGTCCCAGTAAACTCCGGCACTGGGTCAGTCAGACGCTGGGGCGGCATAAAGCACCCCAACATATCTTCTGGATTGGCGATGCCGGCGTCGGCGCGGATTTCCCCAAGACCGGCAGCGGAAAATATCAAAAACATCTTCTGCGTGAGTTGGGCAATCGCCTGGTGCGAGTGAGGGAGCGGAATCGGGCGAGATTGTAGTTTGATTGACAATTGCATCACTTTCTTTCTCACCCCAGCAGCCTCGGTCCGCCAGTCCGTGAGTAGAAACCACCCAGCGGTCCGGGGACTACCAGTCCACAAGTACTTAAGAACCTAGCCTTGTGGTGTGGATGTGTCTATGAAATATGCACAAGCCACCCCCGACTGAAAGGTACCGCGGGAATATATATTCACTACGCGAAACCAACATGACCCCCTCATCAGTCCGTATTGTGGAAGTCGGTCCTCGCGACGGCCTCCAAAACATCACCACGCCAATCCCAACCCCTATCAAGCTCGAATTGATCCTTCGGCTCCACCAAACCGGTCTCAAAACGATTGAGCTGACTTCCATCGTCTCCCCGCGCCGCATTCCGCAGCTCGCGGACTGCAGGAATCTTCTTGAACACCCGTCCATCCAGTCGTTAGGCGGCGACAGCCCTGACCTCCGGCTCCCGGTGCTGGTCCCTAATCTTAAGGGTCTGAAAGTCTGCCAGGCCCTAAATGTAAAAGAGATCGCGGTTTTTGTCAGCGCGACGGAGGGGTTCAGCCGGGCAAATATCAATTGTTCGGTGGAGGTGGGGCTTGCGAGGGCGCGGGAGGTGGTCGGGCGGGCGGTGCAGGATGGGTTGGCAGTGCGAGGGTATGTTGAATCTTCATCTACCTCCCCTCCATTAGGGTCAACAAGGCTAATAACGGTGTCAGATACGTGTCCTGCATCTTTTGCGATCCCTACGACGGACCCACTCCGCCCGATGCGGTGCTCCGCTGCGTGCAAGCCCTCCTCCAAGCGGGATGTTACGAGGTCAGCCTAGGCGATACCCTAGGCGTGGGGTCCCCTGCCAAAGTCCGCCATCTCCTCCACCATCTCACCAACAGCGGCGGTATTCCCGTCGGTGCCTTGGCCGGCCACTTCCATGATACCTACGGCCAGGCGGTGGCCAACATATGGGAGGCGTACACCTGCGGGGTGCGCGTCTTCGATAGCAGCGTCGCCGGGCTGGGCGGGTGTCCGTTCGCGCCCGGAGCCAAGGGCAACGCCGCCACTGAGGATGTGGTGTATATGTTCCAGGAGACTGGGGTCGAGACAGGGGTTGATCTGGCCCGGTTGGTCGAGACGGGGATCTGGATCGCAAACCAGCTACCCGGCGGTGAAAATGGGAGTCGGGCTGGAGTTGCGCTGGCGCGTAAGACGGCTGCGAAGGCGCCGGCGTGCACTCCGCCGTCCTTGACGGCACAGGCGCAGGGACAGGTGCCCCTGCCGGCTTTCCGGTGGACTTTGGCGATTGACGCCGAGGGGATGCGGCTGTTCCGCTGCGGGGTGAATCTCAAGATTGTGCTGAACCGTCCGCGGAATGGGAATGCGTTGACTGCTGCGATGATTGCAGAGTTGCACTCTGTTATGCACACGGCGAGTTCGGATCCCGCGGTGTCGAGGGTGGTTATCACCGGTACGGGGAGGTTCTTCTGTACGGGGATGGATTTGGGGAAGAATACCCCGGTCGCACAAGGAAAGGAGAGCAGCGAGGCGCAGTTCGCCAAGTTGGCGGAGCTGTTCGAGGTAATTGATCGGTGTCCGAAGGTAACTATCGCTTGTCTGAATGGGCCAGCGTTTGGCGGGGGGGTTGGACTGGCGTTCGCGTGTGATCTTCGTCTCTGCACCAAGCTCGCTACGGTTACGCTGAGCGAGGGCAAACTGGGTCTTTGTCCTGCGACGATCTCCAAGTATATCATCCGAGAGTGGGGGACGGCCTTCGCGCGTGGGGCCATGCTCTCGGCTCGCCCGGTCAATCCCGACCAGCTGCATTCGCTGGGCCTTGTCGCCGAGGTCGCAGAGGATCCCGGAGATCTGGACAAGAAGCTGGACGCCTTGCTAGTGCGCCTGCGGCAGGTCTCGCCCGATGCGTCGCACATGTCGAAGGAGTTGGTCAGGCTCGCCTGGAAGCATGCGGGCAAGGACGAACAGGCGTCCGGGATCAAAGCACTCTTTCATGAGATGATGCGACCCGATGGCGATGGCGCCCATGGAGTACGTGAATTCCAGTCTGGTCGGCCGGTAGATTGGGATGCGCACGCCCAAAAGACGAAGACAGCTCCCGAAGCCAAATTGTGAGCTGCTATCAGCCACCGAAGCCATCTCTTTTTCAAATACCTTGATGACTGGATATGATCTGATGTTTGTTCCGTAATGCTTGTCGGGATGCTGTACAAAATAATCAATCAACCCAATCGAGTTCAAGTGTAGCAGTTCAAAGCGTCACTGGCTCCGGTGACGGGCATCTCCTGAGCCGGAACCGCGTATCTCTGGTCACTATCACTGGCCGGGACAGCCCTCGGGACTACTGTCTTGAGGCGCACAGGCGAGTTGGGCGTGCCAGACAGCTGAAGTACATAGAATTGAGCGCGGTGGGTGGAACTTCTTATCTTGCTGTAACGATGTCAAACTACGCAACAGAAAATGGAGCTGTTGGTACCAAGCCAGTAGTTGTAAGCCCGAATTCAGCAAGTGGCGGGAGGCCTCTATCCAAGGAAGTTGCAATGGCTTCCACTGTTTCTTGAAACCGCAAAGATAGGACGGTGATTTTTCTCAAGGGGTCGGGATGTTGGTTCCTTGAACAGCGGTGCAGGGGTGTTCGGTAATGCTTGGGAAGCAAATCTGATGCGGGTCTTCTGGCCAGAGGTGGGGCCGGCGGAATGGGAGAAAAATCGAGTTATATTTCCTCAGGGTATCGGCGGATGGAGGCCCCGGGGCGAGAATCATAGTACGAGCTGGTGACACTATATCGGTTGTTCGATGGTTAGAGACCCGATTTTTGCTTGAGTCCTTTGTTGATTCAAACAATTACGGACGATTTCGCAGCTGCTATGGCAAGTATACATTAATTACGTGTATCTGATTATCAGACATTTTATTACTGTTGACGTCGGTTCACCTATGACGTGTCGGAGATCCGTGTCTGCTTGCATGGTGTATCCTCCTCTGCATCGTGCGGCCGTTTCTGACCTCTTCGAGACTTACCATCCATGTCTGGGACCGAACTGTCGGGTATCGAACTGGTTCTATCAAGTGGCGAGAATCCAGGCGTCTGGAGCTCAGCCGTAATCCTTTCAGGGAAGGTATTGTAAGGCTGGTATGGGATCTTTTTGCGTCTAACAATGGGCCAATTCATTGGACGATCTGCCTCCTTCGGATTCTTGAGCCCATCTAGAAGCTCCGTTGCAATGTCAGCCTCGTAGAGGACTATCTTTTCTTTATCTGCGACTTCCGTCACGAGGAGACGAGACTGTAGCTAATCAGCCTGAAGCCCAAGATAACGGAGATTCAGAGACCAAGCAAACCGAGAACATACCGTAAAAGTAGCCGGGCTTGACTCATCTCGCCGCTGCTCCTCAAACTGCGCGAGGGCCAAGAGGGGACACATGAAATAGGGGTCCTCCGTCCATTCTTCCGGGGTTATCTGTTGCATGCGCTTCCAGCATAGTGTGCCACCAACCCGGTTACTCTCTGCCCTCGGACCTGGACGAGCTTCAAATAGCTTTCGACATGCTCCATGGATGGAGTTGTACTGCAGATAGCCGACAGGGGTAGGTGTCCGGTTTTCGGCGGGGTCAATGGCTCTCTCGTGGTAAATGAACATGACATAGTTTGCTAGACGACTCACGCGTCGACCTTGAAAGTAGAACGGACTGCCTTTGCTGTCGAGTAGGAGTGTCAGTGAACGCTATCAACAATATTCCGTTCCATCAGAGCTCTTTTACCTGAGTCCGGCGAAAAGGCGCGTGTCGATGACCAAGATATTGAAAAGGGAGCAGCGCTTGGTAATACCATCCAACGTCATCGCGATCTTCTCAGCATCGGTTCTCGCGTCAGAAGTCCGGTGCAAATTCTGGTTGGGACTGTGGTTTGGCGGACTGCTGGAAGGGGTGATGACGACATCTTCAAAGCGACAGCTGACTAGGTCAAGATGGCGTGGAGTCCACTATAAAGGATTGACCAAGTAAGAAGTGTAGTATCGGACAAAATCGGAAAGTGAGCTTGGCCTAGGGGGCGGCCGACATCAGAACGGTGGCATTGACGACAGGCAAGTGCGGGATATGATGATGGGGTGGATGTTTGGAAGTGGACGCGAAGGCCGTGACGGAAGAAATTCTGACGCGCTTGACCGCCTGAGTCCGCCACAGCACTTGCCACAGCTGTTTAGACGCGCGCTAGCCAGCTGAGCCACGTGGGGCATAAATCAGGCATTCTTCCTCGACCCACATCGATTCAATTGCTCGCT
This sequence comes from Aspergillus fijiensis CBS 313.89, assembly GCF_003184825.1. Lineage (NCBI taxonomy): Eukaryota > Fungi > Ascomycota > Eurotiomycetes > Eurotiales > Aspergillaceae > Aspergillus > Aspergillus fijiensis. The sequence continues at coordinate 29,383 of NW_024468981.1, forward strand.
ATCAATTCCACTAGATCTCACATTCAAGACATTGTTATCATGGCACTTACTCTGTACTTTACCAGTGGTGTATCGGAATCTGCCTTCAATGCTCGTTTCGAAATGAGAATGGAAACAACTTTTCAGGACTAGACGAGGTAGCTGCGAGTTTTTGGGATCGAAAGCATCTGCTTGCATGCCGTGTAGTCCGGAGAGAGCAACAACACAATATACTCCCCGTTCTACTACCTCATACCTTCTTGACTGATGTACAGTCTCCGTCTCGTGAGATCAAGACGTTTCTGCAAGGTCCTGACCTGGTATTCATGACTTGAAGCGAGCACTACTTGGTCCGGAGTACCAAATATAGTCTCTCTGTAGCTCAGATATGGGCAGCGATGGCGACTTTCAAGGGGCCGATAGACCGACGCTTGAGAGAAACACCTCCTCCTATTGATGAGAGAAATGTAGCGGATGATAGCGGGACAGATCCTGAGATACGAGAGCCAAAGCGTCAAAGGCAATTAACATCCCAGCCTTACTTCGTTGACCCAACTAGAATCCAGATTGGCTCTAGTAGTCCGTTGCACTCCGACTCATGCCATGGGTCTCAGCCGTCATCTCTAGGCTACGTCGACCACGATACGCATTCCCTGGCCAGAGCCCCTGAAGACGCTACGCTACGCCTTGCCTCGTGCGTGATTCGGCATATCGTGTACTATGCTGCATCTCAGGACTCAACATCGCAGGCGATAGTTGTCGAGTTTCGGGATGCAAAATCAAGGCTTGCGCCCAAGACACCTACTGGAGGACTTCAGATGATTGCAATTGATGACGGCGGCCTTTGTCTACAAGAGCAGAAGCCAGATGGTGGCTTCATGTTTACAAACAACCATGTCGCTGTCCTGGAAGCCAAACCGCACTTTCAGTGCCTAGAGAACGGTAGACCTGTCATCTCAGACGGGAACCTTGCACAAATGATATGTCAAGCCCTGGCAACCAGATGCTCTTATCTCAATGTTCTCTCACAACAAAGGTAAACCTATAACTCAGATATTGTTAATACTGCCTCAATCCATACATGCATATAGCGGGAGCTAACAATATTTAAAGTGTCATTGTTATCAATGCTACCCAGCACTACCTTTGCTTTCTTCAAGTGGATATAGGGAATGAATATCTCTACAATTTCGAGGGCACTTCACCAAGGCACATGTTTTCTACTCCCTGGTTTGACTTGAGCCAGAGAAGTGGGAGAGAGTCTATACTTGCCAACCTATGTGGGATCATGCGTCGAGCAATTTCGGTGTGAGGGATGAAGATATATATACCAACTCGGCTGATTATACTACTGCGTGCAGATAGGTATTCCATATGAGAATCGAATATACTATTCATTGTTATGGCGATGTGTTGGGAAAATGAGTTCACCAGGTGCCTTCAAGGTTCCTCAACGGCTTTCGGAGATCCGCACCAATTCCGGGCAGCGGGGCGCTTGTCATCTGCTGGGGCACCCTGACTGCGTGTGCCCGGCTAGATGGGTATGTACTGAGAGGTAGAGCTAACGATTGGAAAAGTGATGGTGATCATGATATAACTGTTGTAGAAACTTTTGCATTTACCAAGTACGGTCTATAAGATCACGCCTGCTTTGCACTAGATCATCTGCCTCTAGGGTTACTACTAATAGTTCAAAGATCCTTGGCAGTCGACTCATTCATTGTCTCTAGCTCCGATCGGCGGGAGTAGAATCCGCCCGTTGCGGCGACCGACCGTCCGGACTATCGGCCAACTGTCGATTCCCCGATAGTACCGCGTCTCATCTAATCTACTCGGGAGCCATCTATAAGACCTTCCCCTCCATCTATGTAGGAATTGCCCTGAACTGACCCATTCGCATCTTCCTAGTCACAGTTTCTAACCTTTCATCTTCCTACAATTCTTGAACCCACCTTCCCACCCGCCGCCGACAAAATGAGCGGTACCAGCGTTCTTGATCGCCTGGCAGCGCTAGACAGCAACACAATTTCCGATGCCTTAGACTTTCTCAGCCTCAAAGGGGCCACCTATGGCCTGCGACCTCTCTGGGAGTGTCCGAAGATTGTTGGACGTGCCAGCACCGTCCAAGTCGGGCCCAAGACCGACGTGAAGCCGACCACACATCTGCTCACCCCTGTCATCGACGCCGTCACCACTGATGACCGCGTCCTGGTCATCGCAGGCGGGACGGAAGGCATATCTTGCTGGGGCGACATTGTCGCCAACGCCTCAAAGCAGAAGCGCATTCGCGGAACCATCATCGATGGCATGAGTCGCGATATTGATGGCAGCCGCGAGGTGGGCTACCCCGTGTACGGCCGGGGGGTGACGATGATTAGCGCCCGCAATCGGCTGGTGCAGGTGGCGTCAGGCACGCCCTTACAGGTCCGCGGAGTCACGATTCATCAGGATGATTATGTGATTGCCGACAACTGCGGGACGGTGTTTGTACCAGCTGCGCGCATTGGCGAGGTTGTGGATTTGGCCGAACGCATCGATCGTCGCCAGGCCCGCATGGTGGAGGCTGTCCGTGCCGGTCACCCGGTCTCGGAGGTGATGCACGATTCGCAGTTCGAAGCCATTCGGCAGAGTGACAGCGCTCCAACCCCGCAACAGACTGCAGCACTAGAACTCGTACCATCTCCGCGGAAACCAAAGTCCGCCATTCCAGAAGACAAAGAGCTTGTGGCGTTGTTTGCCGACTCCGATACACCAGCGGTGTCAGATGCATTGGATAAACTGGGCATTCCGGGCCAGGCGTTCGGAATCATGCCTCTTGCGAATTATACCAAAGTCACCGTCGGACCGGCCTTCACCGTGCGGTATGTGCCGGCCAGCGATCCGCCCGGTAGTGTGGGAGACTTTGTGGATGATGTAGCCGAGGGCGATATTGTGGTGATTGACAATGGCGGTCGCACGGATTGCACAGTTTGGGGAGATATCATGACGCAGTACGCCGGCCTGCGAGGCATCGCCGGAACTGTGATCGACGGGGTATGTCGAGATGTGAACCGTGCCATCGGCGATGATTACCCGCTGTTCACGGCTGGTCGGTGGATGCGTACGGGCAAAGACCGCGTGCAGGTCGGAGGCGTGAACGAGTCGGTCGGCATTGGCAAGGTCCGCGTCAACCCGCGCGATATCGTTGTCGCCGATGCGAACGGCGTGGTCATTGTGCCCCGTGCTCGGGCGCGAGAGGTGGCCGAAGTCGCACGGAAAATTGAGCAGAGCGAGGAGGGTATCCGGAAGATGATTGCTGGAGGTGCCACTATCGCTGAGGCACGGAAGAAGTTGGGTTACCATACATTGCAGCGGCATGGGAAGGATGACTGAAGGACCTGATTAAAGGTCGCGCACTTGCTCTTTCCTCGTCCCATCATTTCAGTTGGTATGTAGAGTAGGTATTGTGGGTGTGGTGAATGAACTCTGCTCTCCCTCGATAGCCAATTTCCTAGAAAATACCACCGTCTTCAGCGTAGTCGAGCTATGTAGCAAATCTTGAACCCTCCAAGAAACCCGCGGGATTGAAAAGCCCGGGGGTGAAAACTATACTTTTGTCAACTGAGAGAAAAGTGAACGAGCCACTTGACAATTGTACCAGTGCTTGATAGATACATGTATGTACAGAATCTACTCCGCTAAAAAGGATCACACAAACCGAAAAAAAGCAATACCCAGAAATAATATCGTCTGTCTACAATCCAAAGTAGCGGCGCTCATGTCGCTGCCTATTATGATCTCGCCAGCTGCAACTCACTGGTGTACCAGTTCTGCATGGCTCGAATATCATAACTCAATGCCACCGTATCAAACACCTTTAGATGCTCTTTACATAAAGACCCGTTGTTGGACAATCGACTGACCCATTTACCATGCCTGCGGGCCGCAGCCAGGATTTTTTCAATCGCCTCGACAAATTCCGGCTCATCACCTTTAGCAGGGACATAGCCCAAGACCGATAGGGCCAGGTCATTAGGGCCGATGAAGATCATATCTTGAACACACAATCAACCAAATGTCTAAAAGATGCGTCGGGCCAAGCACTCACCAACACCCGGCACAGCACAGATGGCATCCATATTCTCCACCCCTAACTTGGTCTCGATCTGAACGCAGGTGATGAGCGTCTCATTCGCCGTCTTGATGTAAGTCGGCAGGTCGATGCCGTGGGCAATGGCGGGAAATGCGGATCCCTGCCCTCGCAGCCCCTGCGGCGGGAATTTCGCATGCGCAACAACCGCCCGGGCTTCGTCAGCGGTGTTGATCATGGGCACGACGATGCCACTGTATATTACATTAGCACATCTCACAAGGGTAAGGTGAGCCAGATGCTTACTGCGCCCCTGCATCGAGAGCTCGTTTGATGAGATCCGGGTGGGTCATTCGGAGCCGGACCAGCGGCGAGACGCCCATGGCGGCGATGGCAGCCGTTGAGCTGTGCATGGCATCGTCGCTGATGTTACCGTGTTCACAGTCGATAATGATACCCTGGATTCGTCAATAAAGAGCCTCATGATTATAGGGCTATGGTACTGACATCGACACCGGTCTGAGCTACGATCTGTGCTGTGCGGAAGGACGGAAGCCCTAAGAAGGTCATAACCGGCTTTGCGCCGGCTCGAAGGGCATTGAGCAATCGTAATTGCGGATTGAAGAACGATGTTGCCATTCTTAATGAAGCTGCTGCCAGAAGGACGAACTATCACAGTGCCTGAAATTAAGATGTCGGCGAGAAGATGGAACAATTAGCCCATGCACCTTATACAGCAGAATTAACTATGAGCATTATCTCAGCATGGTCGGGGAAACGCACCGATCCCGACCGGGGGCAATACCGAGGTCGGCAAGACGACTTTCTGCCGCCCCCATCAATCGACCCTGCAGGTGGCGGACCGAAACCTAAATCGCCCTTGCATCTGAGGCCCGACAATAAATACAATAAATGCTTTACATCCGCCGGTTAGGAATCAGCAATCTACATACATCCACTCCTCACAGCCCACCCTCACCCATGCCGCCCACATACGAAACAATCCCCCTCCAAGTCCAAGGCGTGAGTCTCAACATCGCCACCGCCCACAACAACCTGAACATCGGCAAACCCCCAATCCTCTTCCTCCACGGCTTCGGATCATGCAAAGAAGACCTCGCCGACATCGCGATCCGTCCCGCCTTCCAGCAATATGGCTACATCGCCTTTGACGCACCAGGCTGCGGGTACACCACCAGCACGAACCTCGCCGCCACCGACATCCCCTTCCTAGTCGCCACCGCCGAAGCAGTGCTCGCACACTACCAGATCGAGCAATTCCACCTGATGGGCCACTCAATGGGCGGACTGACCGCCCTCCTCCTCGCGCACCGCCATCCCACCCGCGTGCTAAGCTTCGTAGACATCAAAGGCAACCTCGCCCCAGAAGACTGCTTCCTAAGCCGGCAAATCTTCCTCTTCCCGGCCGACGACCCGGAAGCCTTCTTGGATGCATTCATCGCGCGCACCGCGACCGCAAACTCCTACGGAAGCGCCCTGTACGCCAGCACCATTCGCGCGAGGGTGCGCGCCGGCGCGGTGCGTGCGATTTTCGAGTCCATGGTCCAGCTATCCGACTCCGGCAGTCTACTGGAGATGTTCTTGGGCTTGTCGTGTCCGAAGATGTTCATGTTTGGGGAGGAGAACGCCGGGTTGTCGTATCTGCCCCAGCTGGAGAAGGAGGGGGTCGAGCTGGCGCTCATCCCGGAGAGTGGGCATTTCCCCATGTACTCCAACCCGGTGGAAATGTATCGGAGGATGGCTGCTTTCTTAGGGAGGGCTGAGGTATAGGTCAAAACATCGTCGCATAATATAGATCAAAGCATAGTCCCATGATACAGACCAGTATTTCATCACGCTTGATTCATTGTCGTAAATCTGATATTGATAGTATATGTAAATCGCAAGCTGCCTGTAGAAGGCTTCAGCTTCCACAAATAAAATACGCTTGACGGAAGCGGAAAAGACCGTTTATAATAGTAACAAAGGTAATGATTGAATTCCATTCCATGAATCCACCACAAATCACTCCACGCTAAACGATGCCAGATTGTTGAAAAAGGGGTATCTCATGCTAAAATATTAAATACTATATATTCGTGTTGGACTTTGTTGAAAATCCATGGGGGGGTGCCACTTTAGGCTTCGGAGTCGTCCGCGTTCTTGGCCTGGACATCCTCGACGGTGACCTGCACCTCGTGGCTGTGTTCCAGGCCGGACAGGACGATCCAAGTGGGGATGACGCACAGCAAGGTGACGCCGAAGTTCAGGCCAATGCTGGCGAAGTGGTTGACGTTGCCCTCGGTTTGCATACTGTTTCGGTCAGTTTCTGTAGCAATCAAAAGGACAAGGGGGGGGGAACGTACGCCCAGGCAACGGTCTGTCCCAACGCCTCGAATCCGCGCAGGATTCCGCAGTGGTAGGACAGAGAAGAGATATCGGTGCTGTACTGACCGACCAGCCAGTACAGGAATTGCTGGAAGGCCTGGCCGCCAAACTGCCAGAAGAAGACCAGGGCGTAGGACTTGCCGAACCCGCCGGTGAACCAGTCAAAGGTGGGGGCCTCCGGGGCGTTGTAGAACTGGCTCTGCAGGATGCAGGCCCAGATCCAGGTACCCGTGAGGACGGTGATAATAGACAGGAATCCGATCTTGGCACGAGTCTTGATGTGAATGGACTGGCGATCAAGGAGAGCGGCGATCAGGAACGAGGAGGCGATACCGGCGAAGTTGGTGAAGAAGGAGGAGAAGGCGCGGGAGCGGACGGTGAAGTAGTCGGTCAACCACGTGCTGGAGAAGGCGTTGTAGAAGTAACTGATGAAGAAGGCGGGGAGCAACATGAGCACGCGCCGCGTCCAGATCAGGCTCACCGCCGCCTTGAACTCGGCCGCCCACGACTCCTGCTTGTGCACCACCACCAACGTCCGGTCCTTACGCTGCACCTTCTCCGCCGGACTCAGGCACAGGGCGATCGGGAAGCCCAGGCACATGATCACGATGAACACAATGTACGTGCCTGCACTGATGGTACCCTTGGACGAGGTCTGCGCGTTGAGGCCCAGACTGATGGCACCACCGACAATCGGACCAGCGGCTTTGGCAGTTTGCCAGATGGCTGTTAAGCTGTTAGCATTTCATTGGAATCATTGGAATAAACATTGCCATACCCAAATAGAAAGCGCGATCCGCCGGACTGGGATAGCCGATGATGATCGCCGCCTCGGCCGCCCAGAAGAAACCGGCGGAGATACCACACAAGGCACTGCCAAAGAGCATGAACCAGGTGGTGGGCGCATAGTTGTTGGTGTAGAGACCAGCACCATAGATGGGATAACCGATAGCTCCCAGAACCAAACCGAAGCGCAGACCAATGCGGTTGTTGATGGCACCGGCGGCCACACAGACAATGGCGAACAATCCGTAGACCAGGGCGTTGGCTGCCGAGACAGCGTAGGGCTCAGCAGCTCCACCAGCGCCAAGGTTGTTCATGGCATCCCACATACCAGGCGCCGTGAACGAGACACCGCTGGCGATGGCAATCTGAAAGGGAATCGAGCGATAGATGGACTTGACGCCGGAAAACCGAGACACGCGCGGCATGTCTACGGCTTGCGGCGCTTCCTGGGCGTCCACCTCGTGGTTGGCAGATGCTGAGGCCATTGCTACTCTGAGACAGGTACACGACACGACACACGACACACAAGAGGCGAAAACTTTCAAGAAATGTCAAGAGGGAAAGAGAGTGTGCAGGGCAAGGTGGCCGGTCTATAAAAGAAATTTTTATTTTACCTAACGAAGCGGGTGAGTCAATTGCGTGATTGGTGTCGCGCCCTGCGTAATGGGGTTGCCAAGACGCTGGAGGCTTCCATTCCGTTTCTCTTGGCTAATCGTTTGCTGATAATCTTGATAATCCCAGACCCCAACCCTAACCCTCGTGGCAAATGCCATTGAATCGCACGAGGGCAGGAGGATCGTCTCCCCTGTCAGACCAACCTACAGCATTGACTTGACATGATTCAATCGGCAGTCGATGCCACACCTATGCAACGCTAATCATGTCGAGCAGTAGTCCATGCCCGTGATCAGCAGTTCACCTCACCGGGTGGACTTGCCACTCTTTGCCCGCCAAAGTGCGGTGGAGTTGAGAATTTTCTGCGTCCGCCACGCAACCAGCCAATCGGGCGGACCCAGCCGCCAGCCTGGAGCCAAATCCCGCCCGCCATTCCAGATTTTTCTTGAAGAACTTTGATAAGCACTTGATTGAAACCCGAGACGGGGACACTGTTATCGCCACGTGCCATTTTATGAGTATGCATTCAATTGCATAGATTACTTTACTGTACATCCACTCTGTCTAATGCAACCCATCGGCCACAAACTGCTCCACCCCAGCGGTAGGAGGCTTCCACGCTACGCGGTCCCTGGTAAACAACTCCACCGTCGGCCGCAACCTCGTTTCGTGCAAAGAAAATCCGTCCACCGTCCCAACCCGTAGCGCACTCATGCCCGGATAAGCCGCACTGACGCGATACATGAGCGATCCGCACGTGGAACAAAAATGGTTGGTCACCGTCGTTTCGCTCCCGGGGGATTTAGGCTGCGTGTATGTCTTCAGGACCGCCTGCCCGCGCAAATGTTTCAGGTGGGTGTCGTGGACGATGAAGCCGGTCGAGTGCATCGAGGCCGTGATTTTGTGGCAGTCGGTGCAGTTGCAGATAAACGAGACCACGAATCCGGGACCGTGGGTTGGCTACAGTTTGAATCGCTTGTTTAGTAGTTTTTCGAGTGGAAACATTGTTGGAATAGAAGCGTACAAAAGACAATTGCACGGCGCCGCAGAAGCAGGTTGCGGTTGCTTCGTCCGCGGTGGACCACCCATCACTTCCGACAATTGGGAAGTGCGATTTGGCTTCGCCAGTAGTTGATGCGTCCATCGATTATTCGAACGTATTATTTTTTTTGATGTTAATCGCCTCTGGGTGATTCGAATGCTGTCAGACCCTCCATTGTTGCAGTGCCTGGAAGTTTCGGCCATAGTTTATATAATCCGGAGAACAGCACTGCTGCCACAAACCCCTTCATCCATTTGTGTTGGAGCTGCATGACAAAACACAGTGCTTACAACTTGACTGTATTTCTAAGCATTATCAGACTGTGCTATGCAGGATGACAGCTTCAGCTTTTTAACGTGATTGATGGGATGACTAGTCCTTCGTACAGATGAGATGAGATGATGACGGGGGCAGGGGCCAAAAACGCGGAGATAGGAGATGACCGATAAGCGGATAACATAATCAGTAAGCGAGTCGGCCATGTAAGCAAGTCGGCCACTGCGGTCTTGGCAAGCGGCCGGTTATACTATTTATATTAGAATTTTGATTTATATATAAAAAATACAGTATTCTTAAATATTTATATAGCTGTTTAAATATCTGTAATTATACTTAATTCTTTTTTATTAAATATTTTATATATATATATTTAAGAATATTATATATACTACAGCAAGACAGCATACAGCAGCGAGATTAATTTTTTATAGATTTTATATTACCGGCTGTTTTTTTTATAGTTTAAGTATTTATAAAAGCTTTATAAACTTTTTAAATTATAAAGCTGTTTAAATTATTTATTTAATATTAATTCTGCTTCTGCTTGGTATTTTTTTTCTTAACAACTATATAAAGTTAGTTATTCTTATATTTTAAAAAAACTGCTTAGTTTAAGACTATCTTTATATCTTTAATAATATATAATATAGCAGTTTATATAAATAAAACCGAAAAATCAGAGTATTAAAATAGTTAAGATATTAATAATTTATATTTTTTAAATTATTTTAAATTTTTAGATATTTTAGTAATAGTTAAAGTAGTTTTTTAGCTATTTAGCCGGCTTTTTTTTTATAAAAAATAAGGCTATCTAAAATCTTATTTAGATTAAAAAAAACAATTCTAAAAGTCTTAAAGATACTTTATATATTTATAGATTTAAATATTTAAATATAGATATTTAGATATATATTAAAAAAATTAATCTTATTAATATAATAATATCTATTTTATATAAAATATTTAATCCAGCGGCTGTATACTTGCTTTAATAGTAAGAATACAGCTATATCTAAAAACTGATAAAGATAAAAAGAATTAGCCGGTATATATATTAAAATAATATTATTTTTATAATATATATTATTAAATTAAGATATTAAATAAGAGTTGTATTTATTAAAAATAAAAAAACTATATTAGCCGGTTCTTCGGTTCTTAATATAAAAAATAAAATATTTTTTAAATTAGTATTTACTAATTTCTTAATTAGTCTATTTATTTAGTAATATTATAATATACTATAAAAATAATAAACTATTTTTATATTATATTTATATATAAGTTTTTATCTTTAATATTATATACGCCGGTAATACTTATTTTATAATATTAATATACTTAATTAAAATTACTTATTTACAGTTTTTAGACTGTATAAAAAAAGATTTTTTATAATAAAATAAATATATTACTATTTTAACTACAGCTACTAAGTTTATAGTAAAGTCGGTTTTATTAAAATTATAAATATTTATATTTATAATTTTATATATAGTAACAGCAGTTTATATATATTAAAATTAGACTTGTATAATATTAGGATTTTTATATTTTAAATATTTATAACTAATTTAATATATAAATTAAGATTTTAAGATATTATAGTACTAAAAAATAAAGTTATATATTTATTTTTTATTTATCGAATCAGTTAATTTTTTACTATATTTTTGTATTAAGATTAATACTATATTATATATATAAAGTTGTCTTAGCAGTATACTATATTAATCTAATAATATAATCTATTTAATAAGTAATTTTTTTTTAAAAAAGTTAGTTTATAATAATTGGCGCGTGTTTTCTTACAATATATAATACTATTTAAATAATTTTAAAGAGTTAAATATAAAACTTTAAAAGTATCTGCAGTCTTGCGAATTAAATAAATTTAGTTTTTTTTATAGTCTTAATTATAAGATAGAGCCTGCCTTTTTATTCTATTAATAATTTTAATAATTAAAATATTTTTGGTGGATAAATTAATATCTATATACAGGCAGTTTTATGGGTATGATGGTGGTTAATGGGGTGGCCGACTTGCTTACGTGGCCGACTCGCTTGCCGATTACGTTAACCGATAAGCAGGAAATCCTCCCCGCTCCTCCATCCTTGCCGACCGTCGTTACTGCCCCTCCTCTCCAAGTTCTATTACTTTCATCTTCACGCTGCTCGAATCTCTGAATACTGGAAAGCATGCTAAGCTATCATTGTCATGACCATGCCTCTGAGCAAACAAACCACCTATACAATCCGGATGAACACACGCCCATAACGAGTCAATGGAAACTGCCCGTCATCCGTTCCCTCGAAGATGATTGAGACGGTCTCGCCAGTCTGCGCATCGGCGGGGATCTCCACCTCCGCCTGATCGTCTCCCACCTCCGTCACGGTGACATTGCCCAAGTAAGTGCCTTCCTCGAAAAACTGCCACCAAGTGGTGGTGACGTTGTTGGAATCGGGATCGCTGACATTTCCGACCAGGGTAACCGTCGTTCCGGCCTGTGCCTCGACTGTCGTTCCGTTCAAAATAGTCACGGACGGGGGGTGGTTGGCACTACTATACTTCGGAGTCAGGGTCCACTGCATGCGCGCCGCAAAGTCGTTCTGCGCCGCCCCAGCCCATCGGTCAGTGGTGTAGTCGTCAACTTCGACGCCCGCCTTGTTCTTCTCACTCGACACCATGACCCACAGATTGGGAGAGGTGGAATTCTGGTAGCTGCGACCGCCCCATCCGCCGAGACTCGGGTTTGCCGGGTTCTGCAGACCCGTCGTCAACAAGGGATTAAACACCACATTGTCTCCCTCAGACAAGAAGGCGTATGGATCCAGGGCTTTACAAAACGCAGATTGGTTTGCAGTGGCTGGGCTCCCGAAAATGTCCTGGGCATCGCCGGCCATGGACTGGCCATCGATCCACGAGCGGTAAAGCCTTCCGAGCGGTCCTGTCTGGATGTGCGCTTTCATCCATTTCCCCGTGAAGTACAGATTGTCGCCAGTGGAGCGTCCGCGTGTGTTACCCTGGCCTTTGTTGCAGTTGTAGCCCCAGGTCGTGTATCCCGGTTCCAGCTGCTCGACGCGGATCTGCGGCCATTGGAGAGAGATGTAATTCGCATACGTCTCGTCCTGGAAACCACTGGCTAGGATTACAGTTTTCTTGACGACTGCATCCCGAGTCTCATTCCACTGCGACCCGCCCGAGTACTCATCTTCGATCGACTTCAGCGCGCGCGCGATGGTGTTGGTGCCGCCCCAGGCCTGCAAGTACAGCGTACGTGAGTCATCGTCGAGGATAAGGGATCGGATGAGGTCCGAGCCCTCGGTATCTAGCTCCATCTCGCCCTCGAAGTTGATATTGCCGATCTTGATCAGAGATGCAAGCTCGTCAGGGGTCGGGTAGGCGGGATCGTGGTTGTTCAGATTGGGCCAAATCTCGGCATAAGCAGGGAGGACTTTGTCCTGTAGGGTGCGTGTGCCGGTCCAGCGCCACGCCCACTGCGGGCTGCTGTACTCGCGATCGGGCAAGAAAAATTTGGTTCCATTGCCGTCACCGGACCAGTGGTACCGGCTGGAGCTATAGATGATTGCTTGGGTGTCGAGCTCGTTGGTGTAGAGGAGGTATCGGATCAGGGAGGCCAAGTCGTCCTGCTCGAGGTCGGTGGTCACCACGGTTCGCAGCATTGAGGATCGGTTGGCACCGCATACTGTAGCAGGAAGCGCTGTGGCCAGCAGGCCGAGTGAAAGTAGCCCGCGAACAGACAGTTGCATACTGACTGCTGATTGTGATGAGCTCAAAATGGTCTACTATCCCACTTCCGTAGGATAGTTCAAGGCTTAAATATTTGTGCTCAGAATACATGATGCCATCATCGTAGAATTTCTTCAGGAAATGCGGAGAACCGTACCCCGCAAATTGAAGATGGGGTATTGTGGGGAGGACCATGTGGAACAATGCTCTGGCTTCAAATCAGGAAATGAGTGGCTACGGTGGACCGTTTTGTCTGAAAACTTGGTTTTCTACCCGCGCGGTTGGATTGCCCCGATTGACTCAGGGACGGGGCTTAAAATTGCCGCTTTGGCCTTGCCCACGTATGTACCTTGTACTGTACTAGAGGCGATCATGTAGAACACAGAATCGGCTCACTAACCACCACCAATACAATTCCTAATTCACATCACTGAAACAGTATCTAGATCCCAACGCTTTACTTTTCTCGAAGCTTGTAAACACAAATACAGATTAGCCTATCCTTGCTAACTTCGATGCTGGCAATGTCTTCGAACTTCCATGTTTGGGCAGTGTGGGTCTCCTGCTGCAGATGCAGGCTGCCATGGTCGCCGGAACCAGTATCGACATGCATTCAGACCAGCGGTGGCGGCATCATGACCTAGTCCAAACATGTTCCAACAGGAGCATCGAGCCATTCATTCCATATTTGACCTTAGAGAAACAAAAGTGTGTACATCATAGACCCAGCACACGCCCAAAAGTGGTGTGCGCATGGTCTAACCTTGGACACAGACAACCTCTTTTGCCCAGACCGAAATGAGGAATAATGCAAGGAATGTATTGGGGGTTAAGCTACTGCCAAACCTCAGTTGAGTATTATGTTTCAATTCCCCTCAGTTCTTCTAATTATATATTCGTGGCTATCATGTCAATTGCCATGCCGCATAGCACTCAGTTTGTCCATTACTCCCCATTCGGCACAGTACAAAACTCAAGCCGCCAGCACCAGCCTCACCGCGGAACCCTGCCTTCCCCACGCCATCTGAACCGGAGACCGTCTCCTCACACGCACCTCCACCCTGTTCAATCTCCTTCTCTCACCCGATGAACTCGACACGCTCAACTCTGAATCCGAACTCGAGTCTATCGTCAATGCAGCCCCCAACCCCCTCGTATCTCCAATCGCCCTCTTTGAACATACCCGCTTTAGAAACCCGACAACCTGCCGTATACTCTCCGTATCCCTTGGTACAAAATGCCCCCCGAAGAACCACCGCACCTCCGGTGCGACAAACGCCTTCAACAACTCGCGACTTTCCTCCGCCGTGATCATGGTATCAAATACACCGATCGCGTGGAACGACGGCGTCGACAGCGCCGGCGTGTACAGACTGCTATAATACTCCATCGTGCCGCGGAAGCCACAGAAGCTTAAGACAAATTCAAGGGATTTTTGACCTGGAAGCGACTGCAGGAAGGTACCGACAGGGAGATTCTGTGTCTGCATGGCCTGCAACCGCTGCGGATCGGCGGCGGCCTCGCACATCGCCGCGAGCATCACTGCCAGCGCGGCGCCCTGCGAGAAGCCTATGATTGCGTGAATGGGCGTGCCCTCTAGGTATTCGGAAAGGTAGTGTATCGTGTCATTGAGGAAGATGTAGCGGCTTGTGTCGTCGAGGTTGAGCCACCATGCTAATCGCGTTCCGTTTGTGAGGTGCGACTTAGATGTGGTGAAGGAGGTGGTGTTGGTGTCGAGGTCGATGGGTCCGTCGGGGAAGAGGTATTCGATACCTCCAGGATATTTTCGTTCAATGACCGGAGTAAGAGTCTGGGTGAGATCTTGGAGGAGAGGGCGGGTTTTGATGCGGAGGGCCTGGGCCGTCTGGGCGTAGCCTGGTGGGTTGGTTAGTCGATAGGGAAATCGTGATACTGATGATGAGGGCCGCACCATACCATGAAGCATTAGGATGCGGAACTTTGCATTCTCTGCAGGGTGATTCGAGGATGTCGCCATTGTATCAATTGGTATTCCGAGATCTTGATTGGTTGAATGGTGATCAATAATTGTGTTGACTGGTGTTGACTGCGGAGTGCAGGACTAAGGTACCGTATAGTTGGCCCCGTCCGTGTTAGTGCAAAAATCCTGCGAAGTTTTCTTTGCTCTTGGGTATGAAGCTTGATGTGGCTAACACCAAGTTCTTAAAGCTGCGACTTCACAAACAAGAAAGCCACAAGAAGAAAAATCATAAAAGGTTCATGATCCACCAAGCCACAATCCGAACCTGGACCCCTACAGAAACCCTTTATGCGCTGCCACTGCCGTTTCTAAAAGCCTCAGCCACATTCACCTGTGCCAGATCATACTTCACTAGCGTCGAAGCTACAATCCGTAAGATCCGAAGGGAAACAAGGACATCTATTTGCTCTCATCAAACATACCAGTGGAGAAACATATCAACCTAACTCCTGCCGTGACAACACACATTTTACAGACCAGAATAACAAGGACGACTCGAAGAAAGGAGGCTCGAATGAATAACTTCGAACGAACACGAGTTCATGAACGGAACCATGAATAGGTTAATACAGCAAGCTTGAGGCTATACATAGAAAGGGAATAACGCCCGGTGGAGCCAACTCGGGTACTCGACCAATTACCCGCAGTGGAGGGTCGCTACATCGACTCGCTTGCGAAAATTTTCTTTTCGTCAGTAACTGCTGATTGGCACTAATGTGGCCTTGTTCGTATAGCTTGTTGCGGCCCAATCGTTTTGTCTGTCGTACCGAAACTGCGAGTCAAGGTCGGCGTCATCCAACGGTTAACCCGAAGGTACCGACGAGCTGGGAGCGGGTCACGCTTCGGTTGGTCCGGACTCTGCCCTCACGGCCGGAGATGCCGGATATCTCATGCGAGCGATCCACCTGTGTGTCAGTGGAAGGGAGGTGGCTAAGCATGGCTGTGGCTGATGCTTCAACGAGAAGGGTTTCAGCTGCCGTGAGGACAAGAAAAGGTTTGACTCACTGTGGGTTGACCCGCCTGTGATGTCAATGGAGTTCGTGACAGCGCTTGCTCCGCGGAGATCGACAGGGTGTGGCTGAGCCCGTTGGAGAATAAGACTGTGCTGGTAAACCCTTTCGCAGTAAAGTGGTGCTGATCTCGAATCTCTGCCATCTTGCGCGTTGGCCACGGGACGACTTGCTCACGGTTATACGAACTTCGTTGGTTCAAGATTTTGCCATGTTTATGTGTTATATTGGGGATTCAGCACAACACAGACACATACGACCACAGGGTGTGGAAAACAGGGCTTCCCGTCCGCTCAGCCGTACTTAAGCCACACGCCGGGAGGTTAGTAGTTGGGTGGGTGACCACCAGCGAATCCCTTCTGTTGTATGTTTTTGCATCATTCTGGTTTTTATCAAGTGTCTTCACTTTCCTTCCAGGTTTTGCCGACACGCCAAGAGAGACAATTCGCTTTTCATATGGTCCCAGCCAGCGGAATGGCAGATTGTAGAACATTTGTTGTCAGAACACCATACACAGGGACAGCGAGAGTAGTCGTTCCTTGCCACAGAGAGAGTTGGATTAAGGACGAAGAAACACTACAGGGACCTGCTATCTCCTCGCACCGCTAACATCTCTTGATGTATAAATTGGATGACACTTACATTCAACGATTCGATACTGGAATGCCTCTGAGTCTGCATTTTGGAGGAACACGTGCCCGGGCCGGTGATATGGTGAAGATTCCTCTTTAAATCCAGTCAGCATTAACTACCAAGAAAGAGATCGATTAGCCCACTCACCACCATCCAAAATGCAAGCTCTTGTTCTCAACCGTTGTCCAGACTGCTCAGACCCTCGTCTCCACTGGTCAAACTCTTGCTTTGCAGCCTACTGGGACCGTTCCAGCCGAGCAGCTTGACTCTCCCTCAAAAGCGTCCCCTTTGTACTTTTGACAGCCGCAAACATGGCTATTCTGAAACCAGCATTGAGTGTCATCACGCCTTTATCACCTACTACAAAAATTCTTTCAGCCCTCGCCATTGCACAAGTCAGCGATCTTTGTTGCGTCCTTGCCACAAATCAAGACAGACAAACAAGCCAAAGAGCTAAGACAAAGCAGGAGTGCACAAGAACAACCTGAAGGCATAAAGCATGTGAAAAAAGACTTGCCGGCGGGCAGCCTGTCGCTGGATAGATGCTTTATCCTATACTTCCTAATATCTGGGTTCCTTTTGCCAGATCATACTGCACAGATAATCTATAAATACCGCCCAATGCCCTCACCATCACCTGTCACTTTCCTCTTCACCATCCCCGAACTTGCCTGTCATCCCCTTCCACTAGGATAACCTTCAACACTTCCAACATCATGTCTGCAACCTCCACACCAGAGCTGCCCGCCGATCGGATGACAATCAGGCGGCTTCGATATGGCGATGAGTGGGGACCGGCGCTTGTGGCCTTCGATGAGCTGTGGCGGGAGATGCGGGCAGTTCAGCCCGAGCTGGTGAAGGTGCCCATGGGCGGGCTGCTGGTCTGCGGCCACCACGCGCGCTTCGTCCACGGAGCCCCCGAGGACGGGCCGGCCAGCTTCATGGGGCGCGACAAGCTCGAGTTCGACCTCTCACGGCCCGAGGATTTTGAGAAGTTTCTCGCCAAGGCTAACGTCTTGGGAGAATTCATCTGGGCCGAGGGTGATTGGTGGGAGCATACACTGGAAGTGTTGGTGGAGCTGGCATTGATACTACGCGGGTGTTAGTTCGTTTGCCTCCAGGTCTTCATCCTTCTCCTTCCTTTTTGCCCATTCCCCAAACTAATTAAATAAAAGAAAAAAAGATACAAAAATATTTAAACAGATGATGACAAAGGAAAAAAAGAATGGGGAAAACAAAACAGACAAAAACAGACAAAAACAGCACTTTAGTTCGGATGAAGTATCATATCATCTTTACCGATTCTCTTCGCCAGTAATATTTTCAAGTACTTATCTATCAATATCCTTCTTACACTCAAAGCCTAGTAAATTCCCAACACTCATCAGTGATATCCACATTCTCTCTAGGTATAGGGAGAAGATAGTACTCTTAAGGCCTTGAGAGAAATTTTATTATAGTCATCAGGAGGTCTGCCCGCCCAGCTACGGGCCTGATGAGAGCAGGCTGAGACCTTCCTCGAGGCGGTGACTGATTGATAATAGTTCAAGTTTACCTTTTGGAGATCTCATTGAGGTAGTTTATAGAGGTGCTGCTTAGTATCTTACGAAGAACAGTATTATTATACAATCTAATATTTCTCCTGGCAGTGTATGGTCACCTATCTTGGTTCCGCCCTTTGTACAAACAAGAACAGAGAAACAAACCAAAGAACTAGGATAAAGACGATGTTCACCCGAGGCAAGGCAAAGGATAAAGAAGCCGAGAAATTCTGGTAGTCTATAGAGAGAATCTTCGCCCATAGTCCTGAGATTCCAAGGGGTCTATGCTTGCGATGCTACTTGTACAGGTAACCTATAAATAGAGGTGAACGCTACCACCATTATTGTTACTTCCAACCCTACCAACACCCGACATGCTTTCTCTATCTCCCACCCGGATCCCTTTCGACCATAGATCCGTCATGTCCGACGAGCACACCTTGCCCGACAACGGCACCATGTCTGACAGTGACACCATCTCTGACGGGACCATCCCCGACAATAACATCATGTCCGACGACTCGATGTCCTTGCTGAACGATGAAATCGCCGAGCCACCCGACAGCTGGCGGTTGGGCATCATCTGGTCTCCGGATGACGCGGACTGGGACGCAGCGCGGCTGCAAGCCAACGAGTGGTGGCGGCTGCGGCGTCAGGCTCGACCCCATTTGCGCCGGATGTACATGGGCGAGGTGGTAGTCCGCGGGGGCCACGCGCGCTTCCTCTTCGGAGACACCGAGGGCGGCCAGCCGGCCCGCTACATCGAGTGCAACGGCCAGCTCGACTTCGACTTTGCGTTCCCCGAGGATCTGGAAAAGTACCAGAGGGCGGTGATCATGATGATATCCATCCTCCGGGGGGTGGACGACTCGTGGAACCTCCTCCGGGAGAAGTTGCTGGCGCTCCCATCCCGGAGGTCTTCGTTGCCTCAGCCTTTTTTTCTTTAGTCTTTGAATCTTCCCGGTTCCTTTCGGCACCGTGTGGTGATAGTGCAGGAAGGATGAAACCATAAGAAACAAAGAAAAAACATAGTAGTCGTAGCTGAATCAAGGATTATATCATCTGTAATCTTCCTTTAAGCAGTAGAATCTTCTAACATGTCCTCTACATCCAATACTCTTCTCAATTGAAAGTCCAGTAGATTGAGTGAGAGATACGATATGGAGTGCTTTATATGCAGCCAGGGGAGTGAGTCTACTTCGAGATGCGTGAGAAAAACATGCTTATCAAATTTGTCAATGCCTCAATGGATAGCTGGCTTTTTTCAGGGTACCCCTCGAAATAAACACAGAGTCAAGTCCTGAGCTTCACGGAAACATACATCATACTCTCTAGCTACCTTCAATGGACCGTGTCGAACGACAACAACGGAGGCCTGCCTGCTCCAACTATACTACCTGGCGAGTAAGGGGTCGGGAAGTGGTTGTGCCTCGCGGCTTGGGGAGGGTGGAGACGCTTCTCGAGACGGTGAGCACTTGATTATGATTACCACTTCAACGTGCCATTTTATAGACAACTTTTGTCTTGAGCGTGACCCCTAACGCTTGCCTGGAATTCAGGTGAGTGCGATAGGACGCGCCAACATAATTACAATTTCATCTTCGATAATATAAGACCTAAGCCTGAACAGGATACTCTATAGAAATACTCAGAGGCAACTGGTCTACTATTACAATATTCTCCCCTGCATGAGTACAATTAAATAAACGCTGTCATGATAATAGAGCCTTTCAACCTTCAACACTCCGTCGATAAGAATTAGGCTCATCAACATGCGACGGTGAAGGTCGCGGTAACGGTCGCATAGACAGTGGAGGTCACCACGTCCACGTCCGTCTCGGTCGCCGCGATCGCTGTACTGCTACCGAAGAGGGCAGTGGAAGTGAGGCTCTGGACTGCAGCCGAGCTGGACGGCGCACTAGCTGATGAAGCCGAGAGCTGATGAGCCGGGGTCGACAGGCTTGGCGTCACGCGAACGGATGATGAGGCGGATGACGCTTGCACGGGGAAACTGGACGATGGCCGCACCGCTGCGGATGATGGACGAACGGAGGGGATGATGGTGAATGCGCTGCTGCTGCTCTGCACGGGAACAGAGGTGAAGAGCACCGGGGAGGATGTGGCAGCTGGGCTGCTAGAAGAAGTCATAGCAACAACAGGCGTAGAGGACGATGCTGAAGCAACGGAGGGCGTCGGAATGGGAGTTGAAGTTAAAGTCTGTGCCGTCGAAGTTGGGCAGTTGACCACGGTAGGACCAGTGAAAGTGATGTCGTCGAAATTGACCTCCGAGTTGCTCGAGAAGCTGCCGGCCGTGCAGGTGAAATCCACCATCAATTTGTGGGTTGTACTGGTCGCCGTCCACTGGCCAGTGACGTGGGTCCAGGCACTGCTCGCCGATGTGAGCTGCCCGGTGGCCGCCACATTGCTGCTCTCCGCAGAGTCGATGTAGACGTTGAGCGAACAGGTTCCTGTGCCTATCGACAAGAGTTGCCAGTACAGGCTGAGCGTATAGGTACTCCCCACAGCCAGATCGGTCAGGGTCTGGGAGAGGCCGTTAGAAGCCAAATCGCCATTGATGGCTATGACATAGCTGCCATCGGGGGCTGACGAAGTCCGGTAGGTGTCGTAGACGCTTCCTGCCGCTCCAGTCGCGATAGTCCAGTCTATGGTACCGTCCTCGAAGGAGGGATTCTGGACAGCCTGCTGGACGCTGGTGGTGCAGGCTCCCGTGCCGACTGCGGAAGCGGTGGTTGCGAGCAGGGCCAGCAATGAGCTCCGGATGATCATTTTCATGTTGCAATGCGCCAGTATCACAGACTGAGTGAGCGAGGTGCAATGTATTGACGGATTTAGTCAGGAGAAAGAAGAGATCGACAAGAAAACGAGCGTGATACCGGTCGACGATGGATCAGGAGAGGTCAAACGAGCGACTGGATCCAGGCATTTCCTGCAACTATCCGAGCGATAGAAAAGACGCAGCCCATCAGAAGTGGAAACCAGACAAGACAACGGCCCCTTTTTGAAGGAATGAAGGAAATTCCATTGCCGTCGGTAGAAATTCCCCGAGTTGCAGTCGATACGAGCACCGGCAAAAACAAGCGATCGATCGGCTCGGGCGAGTCTTATTGGTTGAAAGGCAGACGGCCAGCGGAAGATCCACATTTCAGCTGGCTTTAAGAGTTGTTAAGCCTTTGCGAGAAGATCGATGGGGGCAAGGCCTGGGTAGAAAGGTGAAGGTGAAGAGGGAGCGACGAGCGAGAGAAGAAATAAACGAGTCATAAATCATCGCATACAACGTCGTCCCACTCGCCTCTAACCTCCCCTGTGCGGATTGAGGGGATGGCCATGGTACTTTGTTGCGAGTTTGTCGGTAAATATGGTATCATAAACCAACGACCTGAAGCTGTGTGAAGTAGAAGCGTTTCTGCTTAAGACGCCAGATCGTGGCGCTTTTCGGCGTAGTCACTGCCTCGTCGCTGAGCAGTGTCTGCACAACCGACTACGTGACTTCTGTCCTGCCAACTTCGAGTAATGACATCCCTTCTGGTATTACCATCGACACTAGTTCAGTGACTGCCAGTATCTATCGCAACTACTCTGTCTCCAATGCTACCTTCTGGGAGGACATGAGCATCAACTTCTGCGAGGATTCGGAACATGTGTTATACCAGACAAAAATCGTCCCTTGGCTCAGGCATGACTTCGTTAGCCCTTTGTGAGTTGATCCGAAGATATGTTTGTACTCACAAGGAGATAGGACCTGAGCGCGAGGCTTCAGCCAGGGATGATGCTCGATTCAGTTGAACTGAGATATGTGTACTAAGACCGAAGACAATAGACAAGACTGTATACTGACGTTTGCGTGACCTGGATACTAAGCACTAATGTACCGTACACAGAGCCATGTTAGCATCCACAACGAGAGCGACAGCCATTGCGGTAACTTCGGAGCTGGACTCACAAAAACAACACTCGGCTGTCGAAAAGAAAGGTCTCCCAACATAATGTACTGGATGATTTTTACATTCCAGACGAAGGTCTCCTCTCATTTCGTGCTGTGGTTGTTCCTCCACTCCGTCCTTTCGCCAATCGACTTTCACGCCAAGCTCTCAGTGTGCGCGAGTCGGATCATATTGGACCTGGAAGAAGAAAGACCCCGATCAGCGCATGAACACGAAGACATGAACCCAGTTCCTAGCTGGCGAAGACCAATTGGGAAGATTTGAGGACCCCATGACAATTTTGTTCAGTAATGACTGTGATCACGCAGTCATGGTGACAAGCCTCGACCAACAGACATGATAATGTCGTGTGAAGACAATCTGATCTATCCTTCGCGCGTGATGAATGATTGCTTGGAGTAAGCATAAGTGTGTCCGGAGGAGGTGCGTCTGTTCGCCTGTCACCTACAATACCAAGTTCGCTTGGGACCTTCAGGCACGCAAAGAAACGAGCTGCCTCTGCGATCAATTCCTTTGTTGTTCCTCCACTCGCGTCTGTCCGATAATTCCTCGACTCACTGGTACTCGTTCTTGGATTCGGTCTCTTGTCTCGCTTCGTCTAGACGTGGGAAAAGCTGAGGTTCACCTAGCAGAAAACATTCATTAGCATGGCTTTGATCAGGGCAGTGTCGCACTTGGAGAAAATACGCCTAGTCTGAAGCTGATGACAGTGTGCTGGGCTACACAGCCCTTCAGAGAAGCTTTGGCTCAAGAGGCTGGCGAGACAACACTGGTGAGATATTGCGGAGCCTTCTGGCGAGAGCCTTCACTGAAATTGAGCTACTGTCTTCTCGGTTCAACGCCACGAGAGGAGATCAAAAACCTTCTTGTTAGGTAGCAGCCTGTCTTGGAAGCAGAGGCAAAGTTAACTTACTTTTCCCTTTCGAGTCGAAGCTGACGATCGAGGAGTGAGGAAGGGGAGGGTGAGTCGTAGAGTGAAATGCTAGTAGGCGGGTGGAGCTCGCTTGTCAGTGACAAGAGAGATGAAGGCTGGCTCCCCTGGGGCATTCGCACTTTGCTTTTCCTTCTCTTCTCCTCCTCTCCCTCTTCCTCCTCTCCCTCTTCCTCCTCGACCTCCTCTTCATCCTCCTCTTCATCCTCCTCTTCATCCTCCTCTTCATCCTCCTCTTCATCCTCCTCTTCCTCACCACTACCACCACCACCACTACCGCCATGGCCCCCCGCGCCCCAGACGCCCCCCCTGGCCGCCGCAGCAGCGGCGGCAGCGGCACCAGCAGACGCAGCAGCAACAACAACAACAACAACAACAACCCCAGCAAAGAGGAGAAGAAGGTCCTCGTCAGTATACCTTACTCACAAGTAGCGTATCGCGTAGATGTCCACTCAACATATAAGCTAACAGGCTATAGAAACGCAAGCGTTTATGTTATTATTGCGGTTTGCCCGGCCATATCAAGCGGGACTGTCCTCCATATCATCGCTACTTGGCTCAATGCGAGCTTGTAAGTTTAGATTAGGATATAAGCTAGGTTGTCATGTTGATTTCTTTGCTTTCAGGGAAGGCAGATAGCGGAACGACAATACCAAGAGCGCCAGCAGCGGCGGCAGCAGCAGCAACAGCAGCAACAGCAACAGCAGCAGCAGCAGGAACAGGAGCAGGAGCAGCAGGAGAAGCAGCAGCAGCAGCAGCAGCAGTAGTAGTAGTAGCAGCAGTAGTAGTAGTAGCAGCAGCATACCGTTCTGTTTTTTAAATTATTATTGAATGAAAGATCTTCGTCCACTTTTCTACATTCCTTGTGTCCCATAGAACGCAATAGTCCTCGTAATTATAGCTCTGAGAAGTAGTTGTCTATACCTAAAATCCAACCATAAAACCTTCAAAGTACTCATTGACCCATCGAGCAGCTTGCATTCCATCAGGCTCACTCCAACAAGCCGCAGCTCCAACATATCCATCCGGTCTCACAATGACCACCGCCGTCTGCGCCGCATCCGCCTCCCCGAACCACCTCTTCGTACATCCGCCCTTCTCTCCGCCCGCTTCGTCAAGGTACACTGTCCAGCGGCTTCGCTTAAGCATGTCAGGTAGATCTTCAAGCTCAAAGCTTTCGCGTGGGGCCGTGGTGAGCAAGGCGAAGGTTGCGACCTGCGAAACCGTCGTATACCGTGCGTGGCCCAAGTACACATCATCTGTCGCCTGCTTCCGTTTGCTGCTTGCATAGCTCTGGGCTGCTTTCTGGGTTGCTTTGGCCAATGCACTTCCCTCGCCCAGCACCTCCTCACAGAACTTCTGCAGAAACTCGTTCTCACTCCGGATGTCTGGGACAACCAGGTACACCCGGAATTGACCAAGGAGAGGAATATCCAACTGCACTGGCACAGGGTTTGCATCGATGTACCTCGTCACGAGAGAAGGTGGGACGAGAGAACCGGGTTTCACCCTTCCTAAGCCGGAGCTAGTGTGTCCGGTTTGGAGTTGTGTGCCCTCCCATCTTCTCGTGAGCAAGTCTCCTGGAAGGTATTCTGCCCCGAAACCAGCGATAAACCGAATATTATCATCGAAGTTGCGGGCGAGAGCGGCCTCGCCCTGTTCAAAAGCAGCGACATGGCTGGCATCGAAAGCAATCAGGTCGTTGGCTATCTTTCGACGTTCGGTGGAGTAGCTGAATAGGAGGGGTTTTGTAGCGAGACCGCGGGAATGGAGATTGATCTTCCAGGCGAGATTGAGAGAGTCGTGCATGCTGGTGTTGGCGCCTTGCGCGGCAAGAGCGGAGTGGACATGACCAGCCTAGAGTTGTCTTAGTACATGTTGGCTGCATTAAGGAATGTGAGACATACATCACCGGCAATGAAGATGCGATTGTCTGGATCGGAGAAATTGCGCGCGACACGCTGGTTGACTATGTAATTGCCAAACCATTCTACACCGCGGTCAGTCTTCGTTACCTCCTAGCTAGAACAGAAATGCAACAACATACCGATACTCTTCCATTCTAGCGGAAAAGGCTTCATGGCTTCCTGCGCTCGAGCCATGACATACTCCGGTGTAGCCATGGACTTGGGCACCCGCTCACCATCGGTGGCACTCAACTCCACGTATAGTCGAGTCATGTTGCGTTCGCGAGGAATCCACAAGATCGAACCGGCTGTGTGGGACCGGACGGCGACTTTGCTCCAGAGATCAGGGAAGGTAGTCTCGATCTCACCTGTCAATCATAGCAGCGAAGTCAGCTTAAAAGCACCCAGATACTTTCAAAAACCAAACGAACGACTAAAGCACCAAGCTTGGGACAATCGAACGCCAGGTAGAGCTCGAAACATACCATCCAAAACTCCCCACGAAGCATTCGTCTTCTCGCCCTCCAACTGCGCATCGGGAATGAAGTCCCGCACCTTCGACCGGGCGCCATCACATCCAACCAGGTATTTTGCGTAGACGACGCGCTCATCCCCCGTGGTCAGGTCCTTGTACGTGACCTTGAGGTCGCCCGCCTCGTCTTTCTGCACGTCCACGAATTCACTGTTCCGCGAGACTGATCCTCCTCGACTTTCGATGTCCTTGATAAAGACGTCCTCCAGCATGCCCTGGTGGGCTAGCAGAATGTATGGATCGGGGGCTCCGACTAGGTGGTCGGGGTAGTGGATCTTGCGGCCGGTGCGACGGAGGGGTTGCGTGGGTGTAGAGTCCTGCGTGAGGGAGTGGTTAGTGAGTGTGTATGGACATGATCCATGAGAATAGGACAGGGGAAAAGAGGGCGAACGCAATGGGAGAAATACCCAGAATGAGATGTCGTAGACCTTGGCGCCATGTCGCAGTAACGGATCGGCAAGACGAAGCTGTTTCAGCGTTTCGATAGTTTTCGGCTGCAACCCGTCCGCTTTGCCAGTCGAGGTCTGATCGGGACGGTCATCGAGAAGAAGGACAGGAGTGCCGTAACGAAGGAGATTACACCTGTTTGTTTTTAGAATGCAGCTGGAGCGAAGATGGGAAGAGTGTATGAGGGGAAAGCGGGGGAGAAAAGAAAGAGGGGGAAATACGCCAGCATCAAGCCAGAGGGACCAGCCCCGACTATCACCACCGTGGTTGATTCTGGAGGAGTCATCTTTTGGCTATTCACTAATGCTATGGGATAGAAAATATTCAGAAGCTGAACACCGAGTATATTTAATCCGACTGAGTCGAGTTGGTGTGCGGAGTATTGTAGGAGATTCGGGAGGAAGACCGACCCCCACCCCCACCTTTGTTATTGCTTGCGACCGCGAGAAGCATAGTCCCGATCCACTATCTTAGCTCGTAGCTTGCTATCGAGTACAGTAGCTATCACAGTCAACCATGCTTCGAACACTACCATTTTGTCACACCACCATCGACCACGATATCACCCCCAGTCATATACGAGCTAGCATCACTAGCCAGGAACACACATGCGCCCATGATATCCTCCGGCTCGGCCAGGCGACCGTTCATCGCATCGCGTTTCCACTCTTCGACCAGGTGGGGGAACTGCCACGGTTAGCTTCGTCGCTATCTTATCGGAGATCCCACCTACAGCAGCCGTCATTTCCGTGCGAACATATCCCGGTGAGATCGAATTGACTCGGATGTTCTGTCTTCGTCAGCGCTCGCTCACTCTGGCAGACCTGCAAGAGACGCGCACATATTGGGCCAATTCCTTGGCAATGGCCGGACACATCGCCCTCACGGCCCCCTTGGAACCACAATACGCGCTGCACAGTTGCGACCGCACAGCGATGTGGCTGGCCATGCTGGCAACCAAGACAATACTGCCCTTTTGTGTTCCATTGGCGATCATCTGCCTTGCCGCGCGTTGGGCCGTCATGTGCACGCCCAACACGTTGACTCCGAGAAGAGCGGCGTGGTCCGCGTAGGTGAACTCTAGGAAGGGTTGGTGACGATTGATCCCCGCGCAAGGAACACAGATATCGAGAGCGTTATCGAAGTCTGTTTGGAAGGCTTTAAAGCCGGCATCGAGGGACTCTTCGGAGGAGACATCCACCCTAGGTAGTCAGCGATGGACACTTGTTGCAGTACAGGATAGAGTGTTTACTTGTAGTATGCAGTACGCACGCCGCACTCGGTCGCGATAGCTTCGAACTCTGCTTCGGGGGGAATCACGTCAAAGACAGCCACATTGGCACCGGCTTCGGCCAGACCGCGTGCGAATGCCAGGCCACACCCGCGTGCACCGCCAGTGACTAATGCAGTTCGACCTTGAAGGGAAAACTGACAACTTAGCTTGGGTTTTAGAGTCAAAGGGTCAACTTACTCGAGACATGATGATGATGATGATGATGATGGCGTAGGGATTGTATGATCCGACCGGTTGAGCTCTGGTTGACCTGTAGGTAGATTGTGATGAGAGTGGTTATAAATAGGCTCGATAAGATAACCCGTTGTCAATTCAACTTCACCCCCATTCTTGTCACCTCCACCTTCACCACATTTGGGCCTGGTATAATTGTCGCACTTCTAGCCCAAAGTGCACAAACAATCTTCTCAACTTGCACAAGCGACCAAAATCATCATGGCTCATCCCATTCATGTCAAAGAACCACAAACTCGACCGGAGACGTGTTCTCTTGAGGTAATACAGTCCTCCCCGCGATCCCACCCCATTCCCGAACATGACGGCTGATGCGACCGCGGTTCTAGATAATCGTCATCGGTGCCGGTCTTGCCGGACTAGGCACCGCCATTGCCTGCGCTCTTGCTGGACACAAGGTACACATCCTTGAAGCGACCTCGTCGATCCGAGAAGTTGGTGCTGGCATTCAAGTTCTGCCCAACAGCTCCCGAGTGCTCACACACTGGGGACTTCTTCCCCGTCTCACCCCGCACATGACCTCTCCCCGCGTCTGTAACTTCCTCCACTGGAAAGGCGAGACCATCAGCAGCCTAGACTTCCACGCTTCCGAATCGCAGTATCCCGGCACGTGGTATCGTGATTTTCACCGCGCAGATCTGCAGCGATGTTTGTTGGAGAGAGCGGAGGAACTCGGGGTGAAAGTCACTTGCGGAGCGAGGGTCGTGGATGTTGTGCCGGAGGTTGTTTCTAGCGGTACGCCAGATGGCTGGGCCAACACTGCCACTGTCATTGCAGCGGACGGACGAGAATGGATTGGGGATTTGGTAATCAGCGCCGATGGGGTATTTGGGACCCTGAGTGAGAGAATGCTGCAGCGCCATGACCCACCCGTCAAGACAGGGGATCTTGCGTATCGCTTGCTGCTGGATACGGAGAAGATGTTGCAGGATGAAGAGCTGAGGGACTTCGTTGTCAATCCCCAGGTGAACTATTGGTTGGGACCGGGGAAACATGCAGGTATGTGTTCCTAGTAAAGCGAAACTTTGGCCAAGACAAACTAACGAGCACAGTCAACTACGTCCTTCGCCAAGGCGAACTGTTCAACATGGTCCTCCTCGTACCGGATGATATTCCCGAGGAATCGCTGGCCACCACGGTCGAAGGAAACGTGGAGGAAATGTGTGGTTTGTTCGAAGGGTGGGATCCGAGGTGAGCTGTTTCGGTCCGCCAACAATGCGAACCAGCACTAAGAAACAGGATCCAAAAACTCCTCAAACTGTGCCAATCAGTCCAGAAGTGGCGTCTGTGTATTCGATTTGGCGACTGCGACTGGGCCCATCCTTCAGGTTCGTGGATTATGCTTGGGGATGCAGTGCATGCAACACTGCCTTACCTTGCGTCAGGGTACGTCGCCTCTCATGCTGCGAAGACAACGCTAACGAGCCCAGGGCCGGAATGGCATTTGAAGACGGTGCTGTCCTTGGAGAGTGTCTCTCGCGCCTACCGTCTGATCCTTCGATCGATAAGACCTCACCCGCATTCCTAGAAGCGAAACGCCATGCGTTGGCTGTGTTTGAGAAATGTCGAAAACAGAGAACCAAGATGGTGGTGGAGAGGGGAAACGTACAGCAGTATCTGTATCACTTGGACGATGGGCCGGAGCAGGAGGAACGCGACCGCAAGATGCGGATGGTGCCCACTCCAGAGGGTGAGGCTTTGGCATGGAGAGACCCCGGCTTGGCCCCGAAGCTGCTGGGCTATGATCATATTGCAGATGTGAGTAGTCATTGGACCACCAAGATGTAAAACTGACGGAAGTAGGTGGATCGGAATTGGAGTTTTTGCGAGAAAGATACGGAGATCCGCGAAGCAAGGCTTTGAGTATAGGTCACACTCACATGGTTCAGAATATATATTTGGAAGTAGATAGTGAACATTAAGACTTGAATGCTTGTGGTCTGAACAGTTAGAAGCACCATGAGTGAAGAAGAGAGTCTTTCAAAGTTTGAACTATGTTGACTTCAAGTCAAAAACGAAGATGATGCACAAATGCCTATATTATATACAGTATTCAAAAGCGTGTATCAAGCCAGGTCATCCATCAAGGAGACCGTCATACAAAAGAAATGCCAAAACAGAACAGGACATAGGAAATCAAACAAAGGAAAGATAGGTAAGGAGCGACTTTCGTCCGGTAGCAACCGTGACTATACTATACAAATCCATCCCGAGTCCCGCCGGGCACCGGAGTTGTGGTGGTTTCCCAATTCGAAAGCTCCCTGAGTCGCGGCGCCCGTACATCATGCCTGCGTGCCTGCATGCCCGACAGCCTGAGGCCGCCACAATCATCCCCTCTTCAGTTCCGCATGCTCACTCTCTAGACAGGAAATTTCACTCCCGTCCGATCGGTCAACCGGGGTTGGGACAAGATTCGAGGCAGAGCTCGGGCTTTGGGGTCCTGGTTGAATCGAAGTCGATCTCGCTTCAAGCTGAACAACTTGACCATAGCCCCCATTGCCTGCTCCTCACCCAACTGAATCTTGTCCAACTCTTTGTCACCAACCCCCTCCAACGACAGGTCCTTGACACACGCTGCCACCATCCAGCGAGCCAAAACCTCAATATCCCGCGCATTGCTCCAACACGGGAACATTGAAAGAATCTGGATGGCACGGGTGAACTCACGATGGCTCGGGGTGCGAGGGTCGGTCAAGTAGAGTCGAGGCCCGGGGACCTTCTGCTCCGTCAACCGTCGATCCAGCAGTCTCAGACATTCTCTGGGGGTCGGGTTGCGGAAAATAATTTCCTCTTGGAACAATGCTGCCAGGCGAGGTCGATTGGCGAGCATCTGGTCCATCTCCTGGGCGGGTCCAGCCAGTACCACCACGGTCTGATCCAGATACCGAGGGAGTTGGTAGACGAACTCATCCACCGCATGCTTCGTGGGTCCCTCCACCTCGCCCAAGCGATGCGCATCCTCGATAAACAAAACCCGACCGCGACTACGGTCGAGTTGGGCCGTTGCGCGAATCGCGGTGGGATACATGTGCGGAGCGAGCAGATCGGCAATCGAACAGGGCACCAGCTCACCATGAGACAACACCCCCATTTTGTAGTAGAGGGTCCCAAGCTCGCGGGCGACAGTCTTTTTTCCTGTGCCTACAAACATTGTTAGTATTCACATCTGATCAGTATTGGGTAGGAAACTCACCAGATGCTCCCTTGAACACAAATCCGCAAGGCATCCGCTTGCCCGGGTTTAGCCCTTGCATCCAGGCGATCTTCATCTCGTGGTGATACCGCTTCAGAACAGAAATAATATCGTCAGGGACGATGGAATGGCGTAGCTCCTCGCGGAAGCCCAAGGCGGGTGTACCGCCGACCAGCTCGGGGTTAAAGTCTCTTCCTTCAAGTATACGAGGAATTGACTCGCCCTTTGCGCCGACCCGGGTGCGTCGCTCAAAGTGATATTGCGCCGCTGCCAGAAGATGTTCGACGGCACGGGCGTGGTCAAAGTCCTGGCGCATACGGGCCGTGTCGAGCATGTCCAAAGCGGCTTGAAAGGCGTCGGGAGTGACGTCCAAGTCCTGCTCGCGGAGCTTGCTATGAAAGAGCTCTTCTAGATGATCGCGTGTAAGGGGTGCGAAGCGCACAAGCTGAGTGTCAAGAGCGCGACTCAGACGTGAGCGCGATACGGTCTGATGCAGAATGTGGCTGACGGCATCGTGTGCACCGACCACAACAGTGCAGTGGTTGTCCCGTGGAATCCACAGGTTCTCCAGGGCAGTCGCGTCCAGCGCAGTCTGACCCCGAGACAAATCTTGGCGGTCGGCATCAATGTCGATGACAAGGACACTCCCGTTGTTGCTCTCGACAAGAGTGCGGATACTGTCTGCATCGAGTTGCGAGAGAGCTGACCAGGGTTTGACCCGAACTGTGACATGTTAGTACATATCATTTGCATCAAAAACTTGACTTACCCTCTCCATTTGTCAACAGTCCCAACTCGAGGAGTATCTGCGCATATAACCGAACTGCCGTGCTCTTTCCGGTGCCTGGTGGCCCCGCAAACATGCGATTTACCCTGAGAGGCAGACGACGCTGATTGCGAACCTCCCGGTGGTAGTTCTCCTCGGTCACATCAAACACTTCGTTGATGGACATCTGCAGGGAGTCCTGACCGACAAGCTTCTGCATAGCCGCCCATGCCTCGCTGTGCGCGCGTGTTTGCTCTGGTCGTGGGCCCAGCAGATCGTCCTTGGAGAAGAAGAAGTAGTCTACTTCATCCATACCGCTGTCTTGCTGATCCGCTAGACAGTGAGCCTGGCGCTGCGCGACCGTCTTCACCAGCTCACGCACGGCATGGGCGTTCGTGAAGCCCGAGACGGCGCGCCCGCGCGCCAGTCTTCGAGCTGCTGCCTGAACATAGGGGCCCTCGAGACCACCTTCAACCTGCATGCGACCCTGGTACTCGATTACAATGCGACGAGCGAGAAGCTGGGCGAGGTCGCTACGATCAAAGTCATAGAACCGCAATGTGCTGCAGATCCGTTGCTGCAGACGCGGGTGATCGCGCAGGAAGGTCGTTAGCGCTGACTCCTCGCCAGAGAAGATCACCACTATGCGGCCTTTCTTGCGCTCGAGAGCCTGCAAGACACTTGCAAGAATCTGCTCTGTTGCTTGGGGTGAGATAGACTCTCCCAGCATGTGTGGTTGGTCGACGATAAGAACACCCGCTGTGTGGGCCAACGAATCCACGTCAGCGATACGGTCAATCATCTGCTTGACTTCGTCCGGTCCCTGGCTGGCGAGGTCGAGTCCAGTCGTCTCACACACAGCTTGCGAGTCGCAGATCCCAAGAGCATAGAGCATCTTTGCGTAGATGCGGGCGACGGTAGTTTTGCCTAGAAGGGTCAGCGACAACTCGAACGACTCAACCAGATGATAAGTGACAACTCACCCGTGCCTGGATTACCCACACAGGCCATGTTGTACCATTCGTTTTTGGGGTCACGACCGTGTCGCCGACAGATTTGCACCCAAGTCTGCACACCGCGCAACTGGCGCTTGACGTTCTCGTGGCCGACAAGACTGTCTAGCTCGTCAAGAGCTTCCTGTCGCGCAGTTTCGCGATCCTGGTGGTCGCGCTCCGCCAGCTCCTCGGCGGTTTGCTGAGGGTGTTCGACCATGACGGGTGTATCGGGTGGGGAGGGTGGAAGCTGGGTTTGTGTCGGTGTTGAGGTCTGAATCTGAAGCTGCGGTCGCATCTTCGCTGATTGTGGGGTTTGTGTCTGGGTCTGAGCCTGTGTCTGTGTTTGTGTTGATACTGATTGCTGTGGCTTCTTCGACCATAGCGAGAAGGGGAAGAAAGGAAATCGAGATGTCGCCGATGGGCGAGTCATCGAGCAGTCCATGCTGCGCAGAGGTTTGAGTAGTGGTGATAGCAGCTTCACGACGATTGGAAGCATGTGGAGGGTGTTAAAGAATCACAAGTTCGGATCTTTCAACAGTCAGTCAAGTGTGTGTAGGAGAATTAAGTCTGGGGATTGTTGGCCGTGGACCATGGTTATTATACTGTGTCAGACGTTCGCTGGGCAGCGAAAATCGCCGAGGTGAAGCCAGGCAGGCCATCATCGATAGCACTGAGTTGGAGACCTATGACAGGGCGACAGGTAGTGAAGTGAGTGGTTGGTTCTTTTCCCCGTCGGTTGTCAAAGTGAAGCCATAGATTCACCGCCACTTCAGCCCAACATGAAGGTGGACGGTGCAATGGCCACACCTCCAGGAGAACGACTTTCGAGGAACCAACGAGTCCATGAAGCTGATTCAAGCCTCGAAAACCACAACCAATGTCTTTCCTATACTCTGAAACACGGACAAGTTGAAACAGCAGGGCAAGGACCAGCAGGCGGCCTGTTAGGAGGATGAGGTGGAGGGGATGTCTGGAGATGCGGCACTGCACCAAAACCGCCGGGCCGCATTAGGCGGATGTGGTGATCTGGCTTGGCTGCGCTGGGCCTATCATATTCGTCAAGGTGGCTGCCGATCATTTCCCCGGGGATCCTCGCCTCGGCCAACTTGCTACTTACCTATCTAGGTTACATAGTAGTAGTAAGGTATGATGTCCACTGTATTTTGTTCCTGTCGATGTGGCTCGTCTTGTGAGGCTTACTCCAATACCTTATTTAGGTATACTAGATGTAGTCATCCAATTCATGCGACCAACCAGGCAAGCGATCGCGTGGCGTAATTCCACGATATGCACTGCATGAGAGGGGCTATGTCCCTGATTTTTCTTGCCCCTCTCCGAGAAATGCAGATAAGAGCACTGCCCCCGCCTCATTGATAGCCATGGCGCGCTTGAATCCCAAATTCGCTCGGACCAACACTGCCTCGGCTCTGGTCTGAACAACACCACAAGAGTGGATATCCCACGGAACTGGAAAGGCTGCCCCGTAATCCTTTTGCGCCTTGTCAGTCCGATTGGGCGGTTCCTGAACTCGACTCCTGACTAGGTTGCGGAGCCCAATTCCCCGCGGCGGTCGCATCGTCTGGCGTCAAGCGCGGTTGATGCTCTGGACTTCCACTGCTCTATTCATCGTACCTGTTGGGGTGCATGACCGGATTATCTTGACAGTCATATGGGCTTTGTAGTGGAAGGTATCCGTACATGCTATGTCTAACGATCCTCATTCTCCAAGTAGTCAGTTTCGATTGTATGTACTGGCAGCGCATTTGCTGCTGGTTGCTCTTCTGAGTAGATTCCATGATCATGAGCACCTGATTTGTCTTTGAATGATTTATTGTGTGATACTTTACATCACTGCTCCCGCCCATCCCTGATCGCTCTCATTGCTATTCATCCCTGATATCACCAAGTCCATTGTGACGAAATCCTGAGTGTGGCATATTGCTCACCGCCTCGAATGGTTCTTCGATACTGAGTCCGCAACATCTCACTACTCACTACTTACGGATTCTCAGACTCAAACTCCCCCCTGCTCGCATCTCTCCCCTCTCATCTCTCCCCTCTCACCTTTCCCCATCATGTGCTTATACTGCTCCATCTCTTCTTCCCATCCACTATATGCCCAAATACACCGAGTCCTTTGAATTCTCCGAGCTGCAACTATGACCTCCATCTATCGAGTCCTACAGCGCGACGAAGACAGCTGTGCAGCAAAGTGACCACCGGCCTCTTCTCACTCCGAGCATCAGATCGTTCTCAAGAGCATCACTGACTCAAGATCGTGACTAACGCGTGCTTTAAGCTTGATACACACGGTTCCACATCCTCGATTCTGAATTCTAACCAGCCTGTCGCTACACCTGTATGCGATTCGAACCATGTGAGCATTTCGTGGAGTCGCCTCCACGTCCAGACCCAGTCAATTCAAAGGCACATACTTAACCTCTTCCTGCTGCTACCATTATGGTTAGATATGTCCGAGTATCCTAGGAGAGAGTGTCACATCCACCAGTAAGCCATGCAAAGGTCCTTTGCCCAACCCGTGTCAGTTGCCAAATCGATTGACAAGGTAAAAGGCTGCTCAACACGTCATATCAGACCTGCCTAACTCACTTCTATTGAAAAGTTACCATGTCTCATGGATAAACCTGAATAGTGCATGTAAAGTAAGTCCTCCAGGTACGTTCTTTTCCTTCCATTTTCTCGTTCTTCCACCTTGGAATTCCACACAATCTTTCCCAATTCAACCTCTCTTCATGTCCTGGCGTCCTTTCCTGTCAAATATATCATTCAACCTTTCCACAATCAATACTTCCATTAGCACAGACATCTGGTCAGGAAAGCGGTTCCTGTATGTTTATGAGCCTTCCCATCGTCCCATGATCTTACACTCTTTGCACTGTCTTCTAGAAGTTGCTGCCAACTAATCTTGTCAGCCCCGCAACTTTAGGTACCGTTTTTCTCTCAAATCCGGCTCGAGAACATCCTTCAGATCCATCGTTCCGAGTCCCAAGTTCCTTCGTCAACGGGGTGCAACTTGGACTTTCCTACTCGGTCGCGTTACGATTGAAGCAAAGCCCACGTATGTACAGCCACACTATTAAGATCTCTGGTTCTTGTCACATCGGAGCCTCAAATTGAACTCAACGACTGACAGACTGCCTTGTGGAACAGTTCTAGGGGTCCCCTATCTACCGAATAGGCACGAGCACGGCACCCAATACCGCTACTCCAAGTCTACCTATTGCGTTGTCATTGTACGAGTACTGACATTGGATACACTTAGCCCTACTCCACCATGCTTACTGGTTTCTTCGCGAAGGTCGCGGCCACGGGAGGTAACCAGGCCCAGTGGGGGACTGCTCCCGTGGTGGACAGCACTTGTGAGACGCGGACTTCGGTCCTCCCAACAGGCCTCCGGGATGAGGGGCTTCTCGCTGTCGGGGGTGTGCAAGACTCACCAGCCGCCCCCAAAATCTTAGGATACAAGAGAAAGAAAGGCTGAGTTTGATCACTCGTTTCTGGGTGATGTCACGGGACTATTTGACCAAGGCCACGGAGGGTCCGCGTACGCGGTGGACAGTTTAGTGAGGTACGGACTCCGGTCCTCCCGATGCCTTAAGGCTGAGGGGCTTCTAGCTGTCCAGGGTGTGCATGGTTTACCAACCACCCTCCAAGATTTGGAAACGGGTGGATGAATTGATGAATTGCTCTCACTATGATCACTCGTTTATGGCGGTGTCGCGGGAACCAGCAGTCAGGTCCAAGGAGTGTCTACTCGGGCGGTATGGACAGTCTTGTGAGGCACGAACTCCAGTCCTCCCAATATGCCTCTGGGCTGAGGGGCTTCTATCTGTCTGGGGTATTTACCTACCACCCCAAGGTCTTGGGACACAAACGGAAGAAAGGCAGCCTTGCTAAATGGGATCGACGGGTTAACCAGTGTCTAATCTAGAAGCAAGGACAGGTTCCGCGTGTCGGCAGGTTCGAGCGCCATGACGATTGTCGATTGTTCCAGCGATTAGCCAGTCCACAAGCAACATGAAAGAGGTCCCGCGTGTCGGCGGGATCAAGCGTCATGATAATTGTTAAAGTGCATGTGTGTTGCACGAGCGAGAGTGAAGTCTGAGCGCTATCAGGATCTTTAAAGCATTGCCCGTTGCACCAGCAAGGACGAGAACTGAGCGCTATGATGAGTCTTCGAGTAGTGCCCGTTACACGAGCAGGAACAAATTCTGAGCGCTATGATGACTTCTATGTTATTGCCTGTTGCATGAGCAAGAACGAGGTCCCGCACATCATCAGCAGAATCACACGCTATGAAAATAATCAGTCAGATGATCCGCTCTTCAGAATGCTTTTGATGCCATCATCCAGACTCCTCCTATTCGGATCGGCCGCCACGAGATAATCAAATAAGCGATTGGGAAATCGACAAGTACAAACAGGAGGCCCCGAGCCGGTCCTATGAAAGTCTATACCCTCGTTTTCTTACATTTCCCTACACAAATGATCGATAACAGGTTGGTTTCTCTCGCTTTTTGAATATAGCCTGCATCGAACTCTTATGCAACAGAGGCCCTTAAAGTGCTGATCTGGTCGAGTCTAAGTACGCACTACTCCGCAGTCCAACAGCTCTATCGCGGATTCTGCCATTCCTAGCGCCAGTCTCGCTCTCGTTTGGCACGTCAGATTCAGGGGGGCGAAGATCATGGAGGTCGAGCCTTGCTTATCATATCTCCCCAGGGACGGTCACTACTCAGACATCATTGAAGGGTTTCTGGGGTAATAGGGGAATGTTCATTCACACTTCATTCCCTGACAATGGGATTGATCGATTGAAATGAGTCTATTAAGTCTATACCCTATACCTGGTATGTATGTATACTTTTAAGCTGCAATGATCCGAGAGGTTGGGAGAAGGGAATGAAACAAAGTTTAAGCATCTTCCACCCCCTTTCCCCCGCGCCGCCCTTTCTTTAGGGTGTGAAGCACATATACTATACTCGTCAACAGGCCCAACCCGCCTAAACCGATCCCCATATAAAATGCGCCGCGGTACCCAACCAACGTGTCATGGAACGTCTTCCCGCCGTGGTTGACATGCACCTCGACGGTTCCCGCGAATCCTAGACCTAACGAGATACTGTAATTCACGATCGTGCACACCAGTGACGCCGCAACGCCCTGGTGCTCTCTGCCCACGGCGTCACTCAGCACAACCGTCGCAGCAGGGAAGGACATGTCCATCCCGAAGGGGATGACGATGAGCGTAACGAACGAGAGCGCCCAGTACGTCTGATGCACGGGCATAATAGCTGAGAACACATTGCCCAGAGTGAACGCCACCATGGCCATGACCATGATCCACCCGGGGTGCAGGCGACTCAGCAGGTGGCCTGTCGAGAACGCAGCGATGATCCCCATAACCGTGGGCGGGAGGAACTGCACGGACGCAAGGATGGGATGCACTCCGCGGATGTCCTCTAAAAACCGCCAAAAGTAGTAGATCCAGATGCCGAAACTGGCCCAGCCGCAGGCGATGCAACCAAGAATAAACGAGACGTCCGCATTCAGGGCGTGGAAAGGGATGAGCGGATTACTCGAGAAGCGGATCTCCCACACGAAGAAGCCGGCAATGATCAATAGGCCGATGATCAGCAGAATGTATACGTAGGGCTGCTCCCAGCCGACGACAGGGGCTTGGTTCCAGGCGATGTTGACGAGGACGAGACCTGTGACGCCCAGGGTTGCGCCGATGAGGTCCATCTCGGCGCAGAGGGCTCGGAAGGAGAGGGTGCCGATGCGCGGATCTCTGGGCTCGGGCGGGATGGCGTAGATGCCCAGGATAGCCAGCACGAAGCACCAGATGGCCATCGACCACCAGATCCACGGCCACCAGGCGAGTTGGGCGAAGACGGCGGCGAAGATAGCGCCGATGACGGAGCCGTTGGGGGCCATAGCGCCGAAAAGAGCGAAGACCATATGCTTCTTCTTACCAGGGCGGTAAGTAGCACCGAGGATGGCCAAGCCGTTGGGAAGCAGCATGGCAGGGCCCAGGCCTTGGAGTGTGCGTGCGAAGATGAAGAGGATGTAATTGGAGTAGACGCTCACGCCGGCGACCATGGACCAGAGCGCGAACCACAGGAAGCCGATGATGAACATGAGGCGGTACCCGAAGAGATCGCCCAGTCGGCCAAAGAAGAGAATGAAAGTGCCGACGGTGAGCGAGTAGCCTGCAATCAGCCAGCTCAGAATGCCTGGCTGCGTGATGTTGAGTCCATCGCCGATGATGTCCAGCGGTGCAAGACACACTCCCAACGCGGCTTGGGTCATGAACTGTGCCATGCATACCACCAACACAAAGATGAGCTCGTGGATTGGATTCCAGTGATCTGCGGCCGAGCGCATGGATTCGGTTCGCGTGAGGTCGGAGTCCTGTGGACGGTCATCTTCACTTTCTCCGTTAATGGAGTGCTTGGTCGAGCTCGACAGCGACATCTTGCGGCCTGGAATATCAGGCAGCGAGGCGGGATCGTTTCCCAACGTCGGATCTGCGAGGCGAATTGAAGCTGTTGTCGATGGCGCGCGCTGATTCTAAAAGGTCGATTTTGCCAGATATAAGGATGTTGACCACTTTGAGGGTGAGTTTTCTGACTCGGAGCAGAGTCAAATCCAGGTTGAAAAGAGCTGGGGTCGAGAGGGCTGAAGTAAGAAGTCATTCAGCATCCAAGTGGGAGATGTGGGGCATGTGGGACTCTCGCAGCAGTGGGAAAGTGGGAGCACTCAAGAGGATTACTCGTGGGTGAGGTGGAAGGAATCCCTCTTGAGTCAGTCGAGGCAAGGAAAGCAGACTCCTCTCGATAACATATGCATTGATGGAGAGGGTCATCTGGTGTTCGCCATCGCAGGCCTGAAGTCCTCATCGGATTACTGGCCAGTGACATCACCGACGGAGGTTAACTGAGTTAAAGACTCTCCTAGACCTGAACCGATCACTTCCTTCGCGGGCCCCACTACCCTTCTTGGACGGCAAAATCGAAGGGTCCGGCCACTGCTGTCTGCGATTCGCAATTTTATCGATTTTTGCCAATCCAAGAGATCATGTGGGGTTGCAAGATGATCTCTTCCAAACTGGAGCGGTCGGAAAGAACCTCGAATACATTCTATTTGCAGTACCTCCGCATATGGTGGCCCTGCGCTTTCCCAACTGCAACCGGCTCATACACCGACAACATATATATTGAAAAGGCACAGGATGCAGCATACCACTATGCTAAATAGCAGAACAGTTACCGAGGGTCAATAAAAGAACCAGAAGCAAGGAGTAGAAGTAGGGTAGAGTTACATATCCTAGTGAATATGGGACTGGTCGTACTAGGTATATTGAGAAAGGAGGAAGACGGCCCGCATTGCTATGTACTCTACAGCGAGTTGCGCTGGCGCACTGACGGGACGCCCGGAAGCCATTTCCTAATCCGCCCCATATCGCGGCCTGGCGGCCTGAGTACCTGAATGCCTGAGGCAGGGAATCACGGGTCTAACACGGGATGACCGGAAAGGGTCTAGTCGCGGTCACGCGTGCTAGGCCAGATTTTTCTCCACGTATCATGGTGGACAGGCAGCTGCAGAGCCAGTAACTACTCAGCAACTTGCACTTACAACAATCCACACTGCTCAACGCGCACGCAAAGCACCAGGATTGTGATTGATCATGTCTCAGGCAACAGAGCTGTAAGCATACTACTACACTTTCTGTCTCCCAATTTGGCCGCAATTGCGAAATGATACGATTTTTCAATCCAGAACATCGGTCGACCACTGCGATGATGTCATGACCACACCGCCGGCAGTGAGTGGAAAGAAACAGTCTCTTGCAGCAGGATGAGGCACGGCGACGTTTCTTATTCGCGCTAGGTACACGTCTTGATCTATCAATTCTAATGAGTCTAGCTCATCGGGGCATCTCCCCCGCTTAGACCATCTCATCATGCGCCGTCTCCACTCCTTTCTCCCCTGCCTCCGCCCCGCCAGTCTTCTGTCGCTGACGCTCAATCTCATCGCCGAATCGGTCGGGCAGCCGCGATGTCTTCCAGGCCGGCAAGTTAGCCTCGAACATTAAGTCGATATCCTCCAAAGAACGACCAGCTGTCTCCGGGAAGGTGAAGAAGATGTGGATGGTCATGACTGTGCAGAAGACGCCGAAAATGATATACGTCTTCCACTGGATGTTCGTGAAAGCCGGCGACACAAAGTAGGCTAGCGCGAAGTTGAAGATCCAGTTACCCGCGGCCGACAATCCTACACCCTTGGCGCGGTACTTGAGGGGGAACACCTCCGAGGCGTAAATCCATCCAGCAGGGGCCTATTCATTGTCAGAATGGTTCGGCATTTGCGAGAGGCTGTCTACTTACCCAAGTGAGACCATAGATACCAACGAAGATGTATGAACAAGCGATGACACCCTTACCAGGGGCACCGGTGATCGACCACTTCAGATTCGAATTGCCATCCACTGAGTCGACGTGGTGACCGTAGCTGGCCATGATACCCGCAATCGCAAAGTGGAGGGCCATGCACAGGATGGAACCGGTCATCAACAGAGGTCGTCGACCAATCCGATCGATGTATGGCAGAATGACACCGGTCGTCACCAGGAAAATAACATATTGGATGGCTGACGAGTACAGGGTGGTGTTGCCGGTCTGTTGTTCGCGTTAGCTCTAAATTCACCAACCATCCGCATCATTTCTTACCATTCCTGCCATGTCAAAGACATAGACGACATAGTACATAGCAACGTTGCCTCCGAGCAATTGCTGCCAGACCTGCGCGCTCACACCACAAACAGTCCGCTTCCAGATCTTCGGGCCAAACAGGGCCAAGAATGAAACGTCCTTAGCCTCCTGGGCAACCCGCACGGCCTCTTGCACCTCCTCATACTCAGCCTGGACAACGGGATCACTGCGATTTCCTTTGCCATGGATCGCGGCCAATGTGTCTAGAGCCTCTTCCCACCGTTCCTTGCTGGCCAACCAACGGGGCGATTCGGGGAAGAAAGGCAAGGCGACAAGAAGGATCAATGCAGGAACCCCCTGGATACCCCAAGCCACGCGGAAGGAAGCGGGACCAGAAATACCTTGGCCGCAGCCGTATGAGATCAGGTACATGATCAGAATACCCCATTCGATGGCCCATTGTTGGATGCCCACAATCCGGCCTCGGATGCGTGCAGGGGCCAGTTCAGCGAGATAGACACAGACTTGAGAAGACGTGATACCGACTGGAGACGGTTAGCATAGAGTACCCGTGCCAATGGGAGAGGGTGCTCACCAGCCAACCCACTGATGACCCGACCAACGACCAGATGTGCAACGTTTTGAGCAGAACATTGGATAGCTGCCCCGACAATCCAAATGCAACAAGCGATAACGAGAGAATAGCGACGGCCAAGGCGATCTGAAAGGAAACCCGCTGCGAGTGCACCGGCGAAAGACCCAGCGGACATAGAAGCAGTAATCTAACGAAAAAATTGTCAGCGTAACCCAGAAGTGCTCGGCTTGTACACAGAAGACCTACACCTCCTTGCAAGTTGCTGTCTGGATGATTAAAATAGTCTAAATATTGGTCGGTGCCAATCCAGGCACTCATGGAACTATCCAACAGGGTCAATGTGTGTCCTCATACATCGGAGCAGGAGAGCGGTCGTACCTGACATCGAAGCCGAACAATGCACCACCGATGGTGCCTAACGCGGCAAGGACTAGGCACAAGTCAGTTCCGTGGCACCTGATTGACAACATCGAAGGAGACCATACTGTAGATGTTTGTAATGCGATACATGGTGAGCAACGAACCAGACCGGACTACCTGAAGTACAACCGGGATAGGGATGCGGAGAGCCGACTCGGGGGCCCCGGACGGGGCTTATATACCGATGCACGACCCAGTGCCGAAGTAACGTCCATCCCGGACTCGTGCAATTGGCCCGTACGTCATGGCGTCACTCACGGGCGAGAAGACAGGGAAGAAGATAACTTGCAAGTGTTGCAGGTGTTCCGGATGGAGGGTGGTGCGAGACCTGCATGGGGGATGGATGACTTCAAAGAGTAAAGATCATCGGCAGGGAATGCGGAGGTCCGGGGATTTCGGTTGGGGAACGAATCAGACCCGCCTGGGGGAGCGGTTTTTCCCCAGTCTCGGTGGAGGCCGTGTTTCCTGCCCAGTCCAGTCGGTTTATTTCTGCCTCGGAGACTTTCCTTCTTCGTGTTGAACCCGTCCTGATTTCCCTGATTCCCCTTATTTTAACCGACGGTCGGGTAGACCCTCTTTCTTGACTCCTACCAGATACCTACTCCGCATGCCTGACGGAGGATAATTTTCATTCCATCTGTCGAAGAATATCTTTGGATGGTCATTAAGAACTACTCCTATAGTCTATCATACGGTTGTCGACTTCTCCCGAGCACTCAATCATCTTGAACAACGCGAGTTGTCCATTTCGGCACGAGCCGGTCTATGGAGGCTTGTCTGACGCCCACCCGAAGCCTCTTCCGTTGCGCTATGCTCGCCATCGCCTGGCGGCCTGGCTGGGCGTGGTCATCTATGTAGCGTCGATATGGCTGATTGGTGCCAACCAGAGACCCTCTGACGCCACCGTCAAGCCTCTCCATCATAGTCTCATCAAAACAATCAAAATCAATGGCAGCGAAACTCCGTTTCTTCACTCGTCTTCGATCAATTGTAGCCTTGTGAGGCTTGGGCTGCCACCAAGACCGGCGAATACGACAGCCGAATTTCGGCGACAGGACGCGTTACCGAAAGTCTGAGCCGGCAACGGCTCGTTCAGCTGCGCTGCTCTTTCCACGTGAACACGGTCAAACCCCAGTCCGCAATGGTCACAGCCGGTTAATTGTGGTAACCGAAGTGCGTGATGCTGCAGTCTCCGCGATTCACGACTTGTTGTCCGATGCAGGCGCTCTCGGCCAGCAGCATTGGAAAGTCTTCCGAATCGGGCTGATCTGACCCGTGCCACTCACGTATCAGCGTGCAGTTTTGCCCGATCAGAGTGATCTAGGTCTTGCTGCAAGCGGTACACTGATATGTTCTTATTATCCGGCTGGGCAGGCCTGCCTCAGTGTGGTGTTGGGCCCCTGATAGATCCTCATTCGAGATGGTGCCAGGTCCCGGCTCGTAGCGACAGGCTGGACAGAGAGGACACACAGCAAGAGGTAATCACAACCCCAAGATGTCAGATTGATTGCTGTCGCCCAACCTCTGGTCAAAGCGCGTATCAGTGTGGTGAAGGGTCTCTTAGTAAGCTCTCTCTAGTCATGCGAAGAGTAATTGATGAATTCCACTGGGACTGACTCATACAGTCCACCAATTCATGGTGATCTCAGGCTCCTAAGCCCCTCTCCGATCGAGAGAAGGCCACCCCGATCGATTCTAGGAACATCTTCTTCTGATGTAGTCTAATCCGCGCACTCCATGGGACCACGCTTCTTCTCTGGGGCCTCCGTCGTCAACACACAATGTGCACTGTCGAAACGTGTCTTATTGCTCCCCATGACTAGCAACGTATCTTTTGCTGCAATCCGATTCCGGAAATCGGTTGGTGACACGGCAAAGAAGTACTGACATTCTCCATCTCGCAACGGTATTGTGATTTCAATGTACCCGGAGTGCGCTCGCCCATATCAGAAGGGTGTTCGATTGCATTCACATGAGGATAATACTCAAATCAATCGAGATGATCTGAAGCGCTGAAACGGGGACCTGATCTGTTACAAACAGCGCGGTCAGCATTGTCACATGACAAATATCCCACATAACTCACACTGAACCAGAAGCCGGAAAACCAACGTCGGTTGCGTCTACTGCTGTTGACAAGACTTCATAGCGGCTGACATGTACAGGTCTTCGTGGAACCGGCCGACCGTACATATGCCTCTGACTGGTGAACTGGCCGTCGAGACCTTGAAAGACTTCGTGCACGAGTGTCAGAAAAAGCGCTTATTATCGATGGGACTACGCCGAAGACAAGAAGATACGGTATTCTCGGATCTGCAGACTACTGTCCGAGAATGCTCAGTGCATAAGAACAAATTCAAGTTGAATGAATGGCCAAAATAAGGCCTGTAGGCTTGAGGAGCAAAACAACCCGTCCGAGCATTTCTCCCGCACCCGACAACTTAGCTTGCCGAAGGACAGTAAAGCTCAACTGCTCTCATGCCGGTGTTGTGTAATGCTTGAGACCAACTGTGTCTCCTCGAGAACACCGCTCAACATTTTAAGCGCGCCTGAGGTAGAGGCAGCGGTAGCTGATTGAGAGCTACGAAAATGAACAGTCAATTTCCCCGCGCTGGTCGTGTCTAGGATTGCTCGAACTTTGCTCTCTTTGTGCCGACCGGAGGGTTACTCAGCACCTGGAAAGAGCGCCTGGTCTGGACCTCAGGCTGGTGGATGTAAGGAGATACCCAACTGCCATCCAGTATTCAGGGAAGCACGCTACGTTAGGCTTCATCGATCACGACCTTGGATGTTCTCCTCGTTGGAAAGTGCATTCATTGGTTGCGGGAGCATACATACGAACAGAGGTTTCTGAC
This sequence comes from Aspergillus fijiensis CBS 313.89, assembly GCF_003184825.1. NCBI lineage: Eukaryota > Fungi > Ascomycota > Eurotiomycetes > Eurotiales > Aspergillaceae > Aspergillus > Aspergillus fijiensis. Next base: position 74,341 of record NW_024468981.1, read on the forward strand.
TATATCTCGCTCGAGAGATGGAGTGTGTCCATTTTCTCCTTCACAGTGGCAACTTAGCGGTGAGGGGTCTGCTCACATCCAATCTACAGAGGCATGCTACATGCACTCGAGGCCTAAATGGACGACAAAGGCGTGCGCAGGCGATTGGTGACGCTTAATCCTTCGATTATCTGTCCCCGCCCATTGGTAACCTAATGCGTGAACCATTTCTCAGCACAAACTCTGGACCCATGGATGAATTGGCGGGAAAAGCAGCAGTTAGACTCTGGCCTAGATCTGGGGAAATTCTGGGGATCAGATGCTGGTGCTGGATTCGGGCTGCTGCCATGTCGTCGGTACCCCGGATTCGGACGGGTTTTCAAAAATATCCTACTATTTGGAGGCCCCAAACCGCTGGGTTCTCTTCCGGATGTACGTTAAACACTATCCGAGAGGTTTTCACGAGTTAAGTGGTGTATGCGACCGTGGGAAAGTCAACGCATCGAAGTTGCTTCCCGGCCAGACTAAGGAGGCCGACCGTGCCGTTACCTCGACGATCGCTGGACCTCGATGAACGACAGCGCAGGGCCTCGGTCTAGCCAGTCCAGCAGCGCAGAGGGATAATTGACCTATTCGCCACGTGCAGGTTCATCAGACGCAAGGGGATGTACCATCCGGCTCAAGTGAGACGAGGACTCGATAATGAGCTTGCCTGATCTTATTGCCCTGCCGCACGCTCGCTCGACAATAGCTGGTGACAGGGGATATGTTTCACACGCATAACAATGCACCGGTCAAAGGATAGGGGGGATAGAACAATCTCCGGCGATATCCGGGAATTGTTTATCTGTCCTGACGCCATTCCGGGGTAAAAGTGAGCGATGCTATCGCGCCAATCCGGCGCCGATCACCGGCACCAAATGCTGCAATTGGTCCAGTATGGATTTGATAGCTTAATCTCGCGGGTCCATTTGATTATAGTTCGCAGCACCAGTGCGTTAGACTCGCACCACCACGTCAGATTCACCCGCAGACCGGCTGAGCATTACGCTTGGCCGCCGATAAGCCCTGGAAGCCCCTCTCCTGGCCCGCGATGGCGCCCATTCTCTGTCCTATTCTTATCTTGAAGAAATAGAGTATCCTGTACTCCGCATTGCGGACCTGCTCTAGTCGCTGGAGACGACAGGTTCCATGGAGCTTGGGCTGAGTCGAACGAGTCCAGCTGCTGTCTTTCTTTGACCGATATGCCTCTTGCATTCCTCGCCTGCAAGGGATGAGACTGGCGCCACCTCTACGACGGTATTGATTTCACGCCACGCGAGCACAGCGTGAGGGTGCATTCATCCTTCGACGGCTGAGATGGCCGCATCCGGGTGGCTATCCCGACTGGCCGTGATGGTCATCCGTCCAACCTGGGCCAGCCCATCGAGCCGATGTAACATTCCCCAGATGCTGGAGAGTTGGCGACACGAGCGGTCTCACTTAGAGCCGATAACAGCTGTCTCCTGATTGTACCGTGGCCAAGAAAGCCATTAAATGAGTGGCACAGGCCCTGCGCCTTCTGATACCGTGTGATCGCCTATTGGATGGGCCTCACAGTGGTTATCAGTTCTTCTCGCAGGATCCACGCTCCTGCCAGTCTTCCAGAAGATTTTGCTGGCCTTGCTCGCAGCGGACAAGCCGATGGGGCAAATGTTGACACACCACCCAACACCACTTGACTGGAAGCTGCGACAAGATTCTTTATCTGCCTGCTCGCCTGCTTCCCGATAGCGAACCATAGCGAGTGGGCTGAGTATGTTTGTCTTATCTGTTGTTCCAATTTGCCCCCTGCACATCATTCATCAAATTGACTTCGGCTTCTCAGAGGCTGCAAGCCGACCTCACTAGGTTCCACGACCTCGACGGACAAGTCTTATATCAATCTTCCGTCGCCCGCCCAATCTTATACGTGGTGATTTTCTTCGCGTCTTCTTCCCCTTCTTCCCATCTCTTTGCACGTACACCCACCCTTCTCCATCGAGGTCATTCACGATGGACGACCACAGCAATGCACCTGCATACGAAACATCCAGTTCCAAGGAGAAGCATCTCGAGCCCACTGGCGACTGGGCCTCTCCTGACGTCGACCATGGCGCCGAAACCGATCTGCACCGCTCGTTGTCGACGCGGCACCTGACCATGATTGCGCTTGGCTCCTCCATCGGAATGGGATTATGGCTTGGAAGTGGAACTTCTCTAAGCAATGCTGGCCCAGCAGCGCTTCTGATTGGCTATCTCCTCAGTTGTACGATGATTTGGGCCGTCAGTCATTCGATTGGAGAGATGGCAGTCATGTATCCATTGCCGTCCGCGTTCACGCAGTGGACGTCGATCTTCATTGACCGGTCAATGGCCTTTTCCCTTGGCTGGGCATACTGGTTCTCCTACTGGATCACAATCGCCAACGAGCTGCAGGTGTGTTGCTCTTGCTGTGTTGAATACACTGTCCACTGATCATTGAATGTACAGGGCGTTGTTACTGTGCTTAGCTTCTGGACGACCAAAGTACCTACAGCGGCCTGGATCACTATTTTTTGGATTGTTATTATTGCCGTCAACGTTGTCGCCGTGAGATTCTTCGGAGAGGTCGAAGTTACAGCCTCTACTATCAAGTTTGGCTGGATCTTTGTGGTGATCATCTCGTGCATCGGTAAGTGGTTCAAGTTCCTCTGTGGCACAGCACAATATCCTGTTCCGGGGCTCACTTCCTTAGTCATTTCGGCCGGTGGCGCTCCTGCTGAGGGTCCGATCGGGTTCCGGTACTGGAACTCCTCGCCGTTCATCAACGGGTTCAAAGGATTCTTGTCCATTATGCCTACGTGTATCTTTGCAATGAGGTACTTGACCCCTATTATCTGGCTATACTTCAGGGTAGCAAGGATTGGTCTTGAAGTTTGCCCAGACTGCTACTCTTCTATACCTAGCTGACCCCTTTCCCTTAACACTCAGTGGTTCAGAAAACGCTGCTTTGGTCGCTGCTGAGACTGATAATCCACGCAAGGCTGTCCCCCGAGCTGTCGGGTCCATCTGGGTCCGTTTGTCTCTGTTCTACGTCCTGGGCTCCTTGATGATCACCATCACCGTCTCTCCGTACAACAAGGACCTCTTCGGTGGCGACGGCGTTAATGCTTCACCATTTGTTATAGCCTTCCGCAACGCTGGACTGGAACCTCTAGCTCATATCATGAACGCGGTGATCTTCATATCAGTTTTGTCGACCGGCAGTATCTCGGCCTATGGTGGCTCGCGTACTTTGATGGGCTTGACACACCTGAATATGGCTCCCAAGGTTAGTGCCTCTCATTCCTTTCCTCCTACATTGCAGCGCTAGCGACTAATATGATCATCTGCTCCGCCCGGTCAGATCTTCGGCAAGGCCGACAAGCAAGGCCGCCCGATTGCAGGAATGGCCATAACCCTCCTCATTGGAGGCGGTCTTGCCTACCTCAACGTCTCTAACTCTGGCGCCAACGTCTTCACCTGGTTCTCAAACCTGACTTCCCTCTTCACCCTTTTTGGCTGGGGCACGATATGTCTGTCGCACCTCCGCATGCGCTACGCCTGGAAGGTCCAGGGTCGATCGGTAGAGGATCTCCCCTGGAAGTCGTGGACATACCCCTACGGCGCCATCTGGGGTCTTGTTTGGTGCATCATCCTCATCATCGCGGAATTCTACCTGAGTGTATGGCCTCTCGGAGAAAGCCCCAGCGCGAAGAACTTCTTCGCCAACTACGTCTCTGTCGTGGCTATCGTGGTCCTGTACCTGGCGGCGCGATGCTACTACCGCGGGCCGTGGTGGGTGGATGCTCGCACGATTGACCTCGACGCCCCGAGACGGTTCTACGTGGATGGGCACGATGTCGAGACCAAGACAGAGCGGAAGGGGCCGACGAAGTATCTTCGTAAGGCAGTGGATGCCGTGTTTGATTAAAGAGATAGGTGGTTGTACATAATATACATTATCATAGTTGATCCGTGGAGTTATATCAACTTGCACTTCGAGTATTAGAACATGTGTTGTTCATAGAGCTAGCGTACTCATGCCACGTGGCATGAGAGGGCTTTTGCAGTAGCAGTATAAGGTTTGTGAAAGTCGAACTATTATCACCTTGTTAAAATCTTGCCAGACTTAAATTTAACGATATAAATGCTGTTTGTATTCTATTCCACCCTTTCCCTATCAATGCAGCTTACTTCTGCCATTGTATGCTCTGTATCAACTTGAAAGATAGGAGTTTACCTATGGAGAAATGTCATGCATGCTCTCAGTAGGGCGCCCGCTTTAGGAGACCATCAGGGCGGGCCCGCATCTGCCCCTTCCCGACCCATACACTCACTGCTTCTCAAACTCATATATCTCTCTTCCCAATCATAGTCTTCGTAGATGCTTGCGACCGAGCGAGCACTTCAGGATCTTGTCTGCCAACTGTCTCGGGGCTTAAGGCGCCCACAAAATAGAAGATTCATACCACTCTTCTCAGTCCCAATGCAGGCCTTGGAAGCTTCCTCTTCTCGTCGAAGCGGGTCGCCTTGATACCAATTCTGCGTATAAATCTAGTCTCTTGCAATTGCGGGTCAGCCGATGTCTGGGTAAGCTCTACATGTAGCCAGTAAGCCGTTCTCCATGTCTTCATTCTCACTTTTCCGCCTCTCAAGCTTGGATCACATCGGCAGGAAGAGGTTGATGCTCAAGCTTCGAGGCAGAATTGCTGCACCAACATCGATTGTCTCCAAGTATCTCCACGATAGTCAACTTGCAGCCATGCCTGGGTTTGCGTTGCGCGAGTGTTGTTGTGGGGCAATGATAAAGACAATCGCCGCATGGCCACTTTGTCTGGTCATAATCATCAATGGAATGGAACATGAGTGGTCTCGAATGTATGTCTTTACCTGTGATGGGTCATAATCTCTCTGCGCTTCACATTGAATAGAGTTTCCACTGATTAAAGCTTGGCGGTCAGGAATCTGGCTCTAACCGGAGTCAGGCTCCAGTTACAGATTGAGCAAACATGATCACCATCCAGGCTCTTACGAGACGGAGATATAGAAGAGAGGAAGTATTCCATACCGTGTCCATTCTAGATGCGGAGTAATTGCCGCATAGCCCGCGGAGATTGTATATTGGGACTAACCTGATCAAGGGGGCGTTGATTCTGCATGAGCAAGAAAGAGTGGTCAGGGGATCGGTTTACACCGTGACCGTAATAAGAATTAAACATAGTAATATACTCAAGGTCTCAGGCTATTCTGCCATTCGGCTGGATGTATTCATTTGCGAATCGTTGACAAGTACGGCAAAGCCAAGCTTTCGGTAAGTGGCAGTGAGTGCCGAACCACTTCCGCTGATGCTCTCCATACCTTTCTCCAACTCGCATACTTACGATGAACAGCGCCTCACACATGAACCATGTTCCTTCCTACACTTGGGGGCGATCAGCTGAGCTGTCCTCTCTCATGCTCTTCTGCAGCTTTTGCACTCTTTTACATCCCACCCAAAACAGCAGTGATCCACGGCTCAGGGGCTTGGCTTGAAACCGGGGTGGAGCAAACGTGTCGGATTGAAACTAGAGGCCTTGCTCAGACCACTTCTTCTCCACAAGGGACCAGCACCCTACTGCTGTTGCTGTATTCTCCCGGTAGGGCGGACTCCGTCTTGTCCTGAAACATCCTCTGACTCTCTCCTGTACTGTTTTTAGTGCGGGACGTTGTGAACTCGAAACACATTCATCCCACGTATGGCCATGAAGAGCCATTCTCGGACTAATCTCCGTGGTGGATGTGGCCCCTTTCATTCTAGAACTCCTACAGCTGTCGAGCGACATCATCCTATAAAGCCTGTTGTCAGTCGCTCGTTTTAATCGCTCAGTAACCTCGTGCAACCCTGCCAGCCACCACCTCAAATCATCCTACTCACCTCTCGTCACAATGCTTCGTCTCGAAACCCTCGCTGCCCTCGCCGTCCTCGGCCTGGCCAACGCTCAGTCTACCGTTGGCTTCGGTCCCTACTTCAGCCTGGGTCCTACTCAGAGCTGGATCCGCGAGGCCACGACCACTCTTGTGCTCCCCGAAGTTCCCAGCCCCGTCGCGGACCGTCTCGCCCTGTGGCCCGGCATGGGCACCAGCGGCGGTGATCTGATCCAGGCGCTTGCTGTTTCTTTCTCCGACCCCAATGCGTACGTCATGGAGACCGGTTAATCCTGGCCAAACCATTGGACACAATACTGACGGCATCTAGCAACTGCGGCGGTACCTCCGGCCAGTGGTGCATCTGGGCCAGCACCCTCGAGGGTAAGTCTTCCCGAGGTTATGATCGAGAGGGCCCTAACGATGAGCAGACACGCAGCTTGGTGGCACCCAAGTTCCGGCCAATGCCGGTGACAAGGTGACCATGGAATGTACGTTCACCTCTTCGTTCCCTGCACGATAGCCATTGACAATTCTCAGACAAGTACAACGATTCCACCTCCAAGTACGATCAGACCGTCTCTCTTAACGGCAAGGTCGTCTCGACTCTGTCGACCAGTACGTTCCTCAACCATTTCTCCCCAGTTGCCAATGCTAACACTTCACAGGCTCCGGCCAAGCTCAAGGCTGGGGCACCGCCGTCGAATGCCAGGACGATGCCTGCAAGAGCACTGCTCGCGCTCACCGTGAGTCCCCCCAGCCCTTTGCTCCCGCCCTTCCCGGAAGACATCTAACCATGAGAACAGAGTACATCGACACCACGATCGTCCTGAACGCCGCGGACAGCACCTTCGCCGGCACCCTGGCCACCAACGAGGTCACCTCCACCGGCCTTAAGACCTCCGACTCCAAGACCTTCACCGTCGAGACGATCAACGTCCAGGCCCACACCTATGATATCTAAGTGGGGCCATGAGCTGAGGTTGTATTTCTAGGATATGCTGGCGTGACTATGTCGAATAACAATTGAGCTCTGCGAGCGGTTGCGGAATCTGTGTAAATTATATATTATACGACAATGTAGAGAACTGTGGAAGTCAGTAAGAGACTGAGGTAGCGACTTTCTAGAAGCATGGAGAGTGACTGTCGAACTCTCGGCCGATTGGTTGGGGTCCCCGAGCTGTGGTCACTTGGCCGTTTGGCCCCTGGAACTATTTCAGGCCCGACACAGCCAGAGACTGCAGACAAGCGCACTTGCTGCCGGGTTATCTGGCGCCCGGAGTTGTCCCATGCATAATCAGTCGATTTCGAGAGTGGGCCAGATGGGTATGTTGTAAGAGAGCTGAAAGCTCGAAGAAGGTGCCAAGTGAAAGATGCAAGTTCGAACCGCTTGTGCATACTGCCCTTGAGCTCAGCTGAGCATCATCCCAATTTATATCTACTATCTTGTGCATCTCATCCTTGCAGGGGGCTCCTTACTTCAAGTGAAAGCTATCTTGATAAGTCTTCTAGGAGTTACGTTCCTAGCGTGCTACACAATAGAGGACTAGTGGATGGGAGAAAATCCAGCGGTCCTGATCTCAACTCAAGGGAGGATGTCAGAAGCAGCGACACTTGCAATTCGAAGAGGCTCATCTTCGGCCAGTCGATCATGTCGCCGCCGAGTTGAGCGCTTAACTCCATCGATGGCGGACGCGCTGAGAATGGGAGATTAACCAAATCGATTATCCAAATCAACTGACCAAATCGATTGACCAAATAGATGAAAGCGTTTTTGTGATGGGTTTCATATAGAACAAGGTTCACCCATGTCATTGTCAGCACTTACCATTTGTGCGACCGCGGATACCACGAATATATACTAATAGGCGGATATGACACTGTGACAATGACGTGGATGAAGTGCTCGGAGTATTTTCCATGCCAAAAGGGCGATTGGATCTCTGGGTCTGATTAGATTCCGATTTCGAAGTCATAACAAAAGTCGGGAGCGTGCTCATCAATGGCGGCAGGGCAAAAGGTGTGCTGCTGCATTGGATGTCATCATTGAGGATCCACCTATTATGAGCTGCTATTGTTGTGAGGCGACGAGCTAATCCCAATTCAGAAAGTCCGCAAATGCCCGATCGGGAGGTCACGGGGCTTATCCATGATCTTATCGCTTATCAGCTGACCATCCCCCAGCTTGTTTGTCCCCAACCTCCTCGGCTCCCTGTCTCTTCCTCTTCCACTTCAGTCACTCACTCTTTGTCCAATCGACCTGACTCCTACATTCAACATCGATTTGGGCTTCACCATGAAGCTCTCTCTCCTCCCCGCCCTTCTTGGGCCGGCCGGAGCTCTTCAATTGCCCCTGTTCCAAGCTTCTTCATCGCAGTCCGAGCTCTCGACGTCGAGCAAGCAGCTCATCGACTCTGAGCTGCTGCAGAAAGAAGTCAAAGCCGAGAACCTCCTCAAAAGAGCCGAGGAGCTCTACGAGATTGCAAAGCTCAGCGAGGAGGAATATCAGCACCCAACCCGTGTCATTGGCAGCAAAGGTGCGCACCTCACTCATCTCCGCTGCTCTGTGACTCACCTTCTAACCTTCAATCTGCTAGGTCACCTCGGAACCTTAGATTACATCCACTCCACCCTTGTCGAGCTCGGCGACTACTACACCATCACCAATCAATCCTTTCCTGCGGTGACCGGAAATGTCTTCGAGTCGCGCCTCGTCCTCGGCCACACGGTGCCCTCCTCAGCTACCCCGATGGGGCTGACGCCTCCCACAAAAGACAGGGAGCCTGTCTACGGTCCATTGGTGGCAGTCGCCAATCATGGATGCGAGTTCTCCGACTACCCCGGCAATCTTTCTGGTGCCATTGCATTCATTTCTCGGGGCACTTGTCCATTCGGAACCAAGTCCGACCTGGCCGGCAAAGCAGGCGCCATTGCGGCAGTGGTCTACAATAACGAGAAGGGCGATCTATCTGGGACTCTTGGCACTCCCACCCCAGACCATGTTGCCACTTTCGGCATCTCAGACAGTGATGCGGCACCTGTCCTGGAGCAGCTGAAGAAGGGCGAGAAGGTGGATGGTATTGCCTACATTGACGGTATTGTGGAGACAATCATCACTACAAATATTATCGCACAGACTGTCGAAGGAGATCACGATAATTGTGTCATGGCTGGAGCCCACACTGACAGTGTAGCCGAAGGTCCGGGTATCAATGACGACGGCTCTGGTACTCTGACTCTCTTGGAACTGGCAACAAAACTCACCCAGTTCAGCGTCAACAACTGCGTGCGTCTTGCTTGGTGGGCTGGAGAAGAAGAAGGTCTCCTGGGTAGTGATTACTATGTGGACCAACTGACTCCGGAGGAGAATCACAAGATTAGGGTTTCAGGCGATATGGACATGATGTGCTCACCAAACTATGCGTACCAGGTATACAACGCCACCAACGCCATCAATCCCGTGGGATCAGAGGAACTGCGCGACTTATTCACAGACTACTACGAGGCACACGACCTCAACTACACCTACATCCCCTTTGATGGCCGCAGTGACTACGACGCCTTCATCCGTCATGGCATTCCCGCCGGAGGCATTGCAACTGGCGCAGAAGGTGTCAAGACCAAGGAAGAGGAAGAGATGTTCGGTGGTAAGGCGGGAGATTGGTATGATCCCAACTACCATCAGATTGGAGATGACGTCTCAAATCTGGACCTTACTGCTTGGGAAATCAACACCAAGGTACGTATCGGTTTGTGTTTAGCTGCTCTTGCTTGCAACTGACGTCCTACAGCTTGTCGGTCACTTTATTGCAACATACGCGCGGTCGTTTGAGGGCTTCCCTGAGCGCACCGATGCTGATGTCAGCACTTTCTCCCACGAGCCGCGGAAATACCGCGGCCACCGCTTGCAAATGTGATCGATGATAGACCACAGATCTCTATCATTTTTGGCTAGATAGAGTCTTGTTCTGATGGTTTATTTTGAGTTACTTACTTGGTTAGATGAATAAATATTTTTTGGCACAATCTATATTTGGCACCGACAAGCTTTGTTTTGTTGACTTTAACTTTAGATACAGTTGCGAGGCGGCGCGCGTTAGAACACCCATCTCTCGACCTCCAGATTTCTATGCTTCCAATCTAAAAGACACTTGATAGGAAGTTACCAAGCAGCCCACAGTGGCAAACCAGGCCAGAGATCCGTTTCCACCCCGGCCATCTCCCCCGCATCAAACAACCCATACTCCTCGACATCCCGGGTCAGGAAATCCTGCATGAGCGGCTGATCCAGGACCATGTAAGCGGACCCTGCCGCTGCGCCTCCAGCATCGAAATGACCCGTGCTCGGGAGATTATCAGCCTGTCCCTTGGACCAAAGCACTGCCGGAAATGGAGATTGTGCCGAAGGGGAGGCGACGGACAGCGACAACCCCTGCTGCTTCGCCACCCGCGATGCGAACCGTCCGCTCCGCAGACAGTGCTGCGCCCGTACAAGATGGTGGAACAAGTCATCTGCGACGAGACTACCGTTCGCGACCAAGGATTTCAGCATCTCAATGACGGTCTCCACGGACGTGAGGTCCTCCGCTGTGCCACCTGGTAGCAGACTTGAGATGAGCAGAACCAGGGCGGCAGTGAAGATGTACTGGGCGAAGGCGTAGCCGTAGGTCGAGGAGGCGCCGTTCGTCCATTCGTTCGTGCAGAGGGTCAGAGTGTGGCGGGCGGAATGGATGCATGCGTCTTTGAGAGCGGCGAGGGTTGCAGGGATAGCGGGCTCGTTGGGGGTCAGGTTTGGCGAGAGATGATTGAGGAGGGTGAGGAGGATTGGGCGGATGGCCAGGATGACGCACTGTGTTAAATGGGTCAGCTTTCGGTTGGAACGGGAGATGGGGAGGAACAAGTTCCTACGTAGTTGAATTGGAGATGGACGAGAATGGTGCATTTGGGATTGTGCCTGGTGGTATGGAGGTGGAGGTGGTTGGGTAGGGACTGTGTCCACTCCTGCAGGTCAAGGAGGATCCTTTGCTCCCGCTGGAGGAACGTCTCGGTGAAGTTGCTACGGCTGTAGATCGTGCGCATGATTGTGCTGGAGATTCTGGCGAGTCTGACGAAAGCGGCTTGGTATGAGCTGTCCACGAGCTCGTTGTGGTAATTCTCGGAGTCGAGGTTCGTGGGCAGGTCAACGTGGATGGCTTCATCGTTGATCTGCACTGGCAGGCCTAATTTCAGGCTCCAGGACCGATCAAAGACGTAGATTGTCCACCACAAACGCACACGATGTTCTCGCGCAATCCGACCGGGGCATTGGGTGTCCGGGATGTTGTGGTTCAGACCGACGAGGAGTGCGAAGCGCAAGGCGTTGCCGACCATGAGGTAGGCGGAGTGCTGTCGGTTAAGGGACTGGCTATAGAGGGCCTGGAGGAGTCAGCACATAATGACAGAATACCCACGGAGACGAGGTTACCAAGATCAGAAGAGCCTCGATGTGAATGATGGTAGGTCGCTCCGGTGGCACGGAAATCAGACCGATGGCGCGAGCATAGTACGCCATCCCTGGCACCGTGCCCTTTTCTCCTCCATCATTGTGGAATGAGTAAACTTCTCCCAAGGCAAAAAGCGCAAAGTACTTGCACAGGAAGATCGCGTCATTGAAGAGACCTTGCTCGTAGATGTGTTGGAGGTGGTCGAGGGTGGATTTACGCAGGGCGAGATGAAAGGGTGGGTTTGCGTGGCCCAGCGCGGTGTTGACCAGCAACCGAGCACGGGCCAAACTGGGCCATTGGATCCCAGAATGGGCCACTTGGTTGAGGGTTGATTCTGGGATTAATCGCGTGCGGAGAATATGCGGCGTTGCGCTTTTGTTGCCGTCGAGGCATTGGCACAGACGCGTGGCAAAGCCCGTACATGCTGCCTCGCTAACATAAACGGGAAGTGCCAATCCCTCGTGAGTCTGGAACCACGGCCGGTCTTCAAGCAACGGATTCCGAGTCCTCGTGTCGCTTCTTTCCGTTGCAGAAAAAGGGTGCTGCTCTATGGTGGGAAGGACATGGCTTTGCGACCTCAGTCGGTGCTTACGCAGCTCTTCACTGTCTCGAATCAACTGTTCCAGATAGCTGGCGGCAGGTCAGCGCGGGACGGTTGCTGCATCGGTAGCAGCTGCCTACCTTTCGTCGATGCGCACTTTGCGGTCGCGGACGACATAACTGCATTCGTGCTCACATCCCGCCATGTGGCACCGCGAGCAGGGTCTCCCCCCCGAGCATTTGACTTTTTGAGCATGGCATCTTTGGCATCTGGTTCCTTCGTGTGGTTAGAGCGTGGAATTGAAGGTGGGGATGAGACTCACGCTACAGGTCTTTTGGTTCCTAGGGAGCTCCGCGCTTGCTGCAGTAACCCCTGCGATCTCTGTGCCGAGTTACCGGGCTGCATGACATGATGACGATGCCTGGTAAAAGGTACTGCTCTTCCACACGCACTCCACCAATATGCGGAGATTCTTCAAGGGGAAAAGTTTTCTATCGGCCAGATTTACGCCCACCGACGCTAGCTCTTTCCGATTGGTCTCGGAGAGGGAGAGAGAATCCGCTTGTGCTCGGCTTTCTCACATGACTGGCTATAGCACGATATGGGTGGGTCTTTCTCCCCAGTTTGGTCTAGCGTACGGTCAACTTTAAACTGGCCGAAATGCCCCCACGAGGCCTGCAGCAACTGGGCTCACATAAATTCCCGTCTATACCTCCTTGACGACCTCACTCCTGCCCTCCCTTTAGATTTTCCAGTCCTTTCCACTTTTCTTCAATCTGCCCCGTTGTGCGCATAAATTGGTCCTATACCCATTTACCCACCGAGCGACCAACCACCGCACCCAATGACCTCAACAACCACCAACGCATACACCCTCCGCCACCACCGGCCAGGAGACATGGGCTGGATTGTCCACCGCCACGGCGCGCTCTACGCACAAGAATACGGCTGGAGCGAGCGCTTCGAGGCCCTCGTCGCCGGCGTCACCGTCGACTTCATCGAGAACTACGACCCCGCCCGCGAACGCTGCTGGATCGCCGACGACCGCGATGGCCAATTCCTGGGCTGCGTCATGCTGGTCAATGACCGAAACTCCGATGACAATGCCGCCAAGCTCCGCTTATTGCTGGTGGAACCCAGCGCACGGGGTCTGGGCCTCGGACGAGCTTTGATTCATCAATGCACGGAGTTTGCGCGCGAGGCCGGGTATGCGCGCATTCGGCTGTGGACGAATAGTGTTCTTGTGTCGGCGCGGCGGCTGTATGAGAAGGAGGGGTATCGGCTTGTTTCGACGGAGGAGGATGAGAAGTTGGGGTTCAAGTCGACGGGGGAATTTTGGGAGTTGGTGCTTTAGGTTTCTTGGGTGGGATATAGATTGCGTTGGCATTGCGGCATTTAACTATACTTTTTCCTCTACTGCTTTTAGCCATAATTGAAGCGTGATTCTGAGACTGATAGCATAGTTTGGATGGCAATCAGCCGATGGCGTGGTTATATCGCAAACTGGTACATTTGAGTTCTAATGTCGCCACCGAAGTTGCCCATAGATAGCCTTCGCAGGCTCCTGTGCAAACATAGGCTTAGAAATTCTTTCGAAGTGCATGCTCGCTTTAACTGGGGTGTAGTCAATAGCATCAATTCTCTCTGCTACCAGAGAGCAAAGCTTTTCCAAGTGCTATGCGTTGCACCTATGTGCCTCGAAGTACTGGTCGGTGCATAATACATTACTTAGTATGCTAGATTCTACTATGTACCTTTCCCCAATGCGCAGTGCCGCGTTCGGACGCAACAAAGACTATTATGCTCATGACAAGAGGATACCCTAAGCACGATCTCTACCAGCTAACTCTAGCCCCCCGGCATATCTCACCGAGTAGGAGGTTGCCCATTAGCCTGTTTCATCAATGCCCTCGAAATTGAATAGACGAATCATATTGCTAGATAGCGAGATATTGAATATTCTGCCATAGGATAGAAGGCTGCCACGTAGCCAAGCTTGACCTACTTGAACCCTATTCCATTGAATGGTTGGACTTACTGGAACTGCGTATTTATCCAATGTAGAAGGCTGGCCCTTGCTGAGCATTATTCACCTGAGCTCTTTGGATTGAATCTTGTAACGATGCCATTCATTTGAATAGAACATCCGGTCGATTCACAGCTACTACTTTGGCTGTCATTGAATACTGCAGCTCAAGTTTTGGAGCCCTGCCTACCCAGATCCTCTTCCTGTCTCTCTTCCACTTCGTCTTCCTCCCCCAACTCTCCTTCCATCATGGACTTCCTCTCCACTCTCATTCTCGTTCCCAATTCTAATTACTCGTCTGCTTCCAATCCCTCTTTTGATCTTTCCCTTCCATGAAACATACATGAGCATCCTTGGAGATCATCCAAGTCCTTCGTCGCTCATTTAGTGTACTCTTTGATACATATGAATATGATTCTATCACGGAGTTCACATTTCTTTACCATGAAACCTTTCAGGATGACCTAATAAGTTATTGTAACTTGGTCGGTCTAGCTACCTTGGTGGATGTAAGTTCTCTTCCCTTAAGCATCATGCCTTTTTCCCGCCGATTCATCTATTTAGCCTTTGCGGCATAGGATTAGTGCCATGTGATATGCTAACTGATATCAGAAACTAGGTAGTTTGACTTTTACCATTTCTGAGCTTGAAATTTTCCGAAAGCTATTCGTGCGTTCGTCTCTGTTGAGCGTTCGTGCTGCCAACCTTGTGGTCGGAATGCCACTCAGACATGGATCGACGGCCTGTCTACATGACGGGTTCAAGTTATCTGCGGAAACCTGATCAGGGTCCACTCATCGACATGGGCCAGTGGGCCGCGATGACGATGACCATCGTCAGCCGAAGAAGTTTGCTGTAAGTAATCTTCTCTCTTGCAAAGATTGGGACTTGAGGATCATCGTGAGTGGCGCACCTTTACCCACAGGAAGCTATGCTAACTGTATTGCTGAGTTTAAAATGTTATGAATCAAGCGGATTGCCGAAGGGAGGAGAAAGAGGCGATGGATTATAATAAGCAAATAGCGATATTCTTCGATTTTAAAGACGGTGACACCAACCACCTTTCGGTCTAGGACAAGCACTCTGCTGTCCGCTGGGTCATTGGCCCCAAAATTGAATTCGAATCTATTATCGAGAGCAGTAATCTCCTATCTTTGGGGAACGCGCTTGGAGAAATGCTATCGATCGCCATGTCGCGCAGTAGCGGCTTTTACGAACGGCCGCCATCACCACCACCACCACTACTCACGTGTCCGCAAGTCATTCTTTCCAATCACATTTGACTGGGGACTAATGTTGAATGTGTTTAATAGAGCTCGACAATGATCACCAACTTATTTGCAAAGGCCGCAGCCACGGGGGGTAACCAGTCCCAGGACGGGGCTGGCCCCGTGGTGGACAGCTTGCTTGGAGCACGGACTTCGGTCCCCCCAACAGGCCATAGAGATATGGATGTGGGGCTCCTAGTCATCGGAGATGTACAAGACTCGCCAGCTACCCCCAAAACACCGAACAAAAGTGATGATAAGGTGACCTTGGGGAACGGGTCGACCACAAACCCACTGAATAGACGCCCACCCCCCGTTCCCGGGTCTATAAGCGTACCAATAAGGCAAGGCCTACCAAGGGAAAGACCCAGCAGTTGGAGACAGGTCTCCAACAGATTGATAAGATATTTCAGATTAAGACACGCGCTCCACCCGCTGCTCAGCCTCGTGCTGTTTTCTGACTGACCGCAACGAGGTAATCAACCAAGCTATTGGAAGATCGGCAGGTAGAGGCGAGAGGCCCCAAGTCAGCCCTACGCGAGACCATGGTAAAAGCGAAGCAATGCATTTGCCGTATGATTCTTTCTACCCTGAAGACCAGGAAAATTGGGATTGGGGGGTCATGATCCCCAGCAAGCCACGTCCGCGATCCAAATACGCTGAATCGTTGCGTCCTGATTGGATGAAGCGAGATGTCAATGAGGCACAGGTGAGTAAGTCAATCGTTGAAGATGTGGCGAATGACGAAGAAGAATTTTTCGACTGGTCCTCTTCACCACCAAGACCTGGAAGACGAGAGGCAGAGGAGGGACTGGAGAAAGAGAATATTGAAAGTGAGCTGCTGGACACGGATGAGTTTCCCCTACGTCGTCCCAATGAATCCCATGAGAAATATGTCTATCGAGTGCTTAACCTAGAACTGGACGATGTCGAGGCATAACAGACCATATTTAGATACCGACTCGAGGGCACTATCAGACATATCTGGACTCTAGCACGCCAAACCCCGGAAGAAAATGTGGTCTACCTTAGCTGACACATCGGAAGAGAAGATCGACCAAGTGATCAATAAGATTGAACGGGCAATTAGTCCAGTGGTACGGACAATATTTGCCGGTACAAGATGAAGTGCTTCTTCTGCCAATCATCATGAAGGAGGATCAGCTCAGAGGACTTTATCTGGACCTTGTCATGAATACCTAGGTTCAGGAAGACAATGGCCTTTACATTAGGTCTGCAGTGTCAGTTCCGAAGACGTGGGTGGATAGAAAGGAGCACACGCACACGCGGCCAGAAGGTGCTCATAAGCGAATATCGTCACACCGAGGTTTGGTTCGAGCTGGAAAGGAGAAGGCTATAGATTGATTATATGTATAATCGTGCGAGACCTGATCGACAACCAAACTTTCGGCTAGTTGCCCGGTTTCCAAAATCCACGGATCCGGAAATAAACATCGAAGATGCGAATTGGATGATAATCTTACTCGAGAACACCACGATTGTGATGGCGGAAAGTTTTGAACCTCCCTACGTTTACCCCAGTGATTTCCATGGCTCTAGTAGTAAGAGTTTCGCTGCTGATCTAGGGAAATTTACCATCTCAAGTGCCCATGAGCGTCTTAACAGGGCATTACCTATCTCTTAGCCTCTTGGCGGACGCCGTTGGGCAACGCATTGTGCAAACTGTCGGTGGCCGCTAGGTGTGTGGAACATCTTGCCGCGCCCACTACCAGGGCATAAATTCAAAAAGATGTGCGGCAGCTGTGACTATCGATACAAGAAGGATGGGTGCCTTCCCCAGATTTCCGGGAGCAAGAAGCGAAGGCAAAACGCATTGACAAGGAAGCGAGGTCCAAATGTATCAATGATGGACACGAAATTACTATGAGCTCCTTCGCAGCACACTCTCAAGAGGGTCACGAAAGTGAGTATACTTGTCTAGGATGCATGGGTTGATATATTCGAGATAATGAAGTGCCTCCACCGAATTGGCGGACCGACGGATCATTTGGAATGCCCAAGGTTAAGCCGAAGGTCGACAGACATTGTTCCAAATGTGGCAAGGCAATCCCGGAGAGTGTTCAGATCTACTGGAACCCACTCGAGCCAGATGAGAAGTCCGAGATGTGGTGCAGAAGCTGTTACCAGTATTGGGATAATCACAGCTCGGGTAAAATGGTTGCCCAGCAGAAAAAAGTGAAAGTCAGTCAAACGAAGCAAGAGACGACCGCGTGTGTGCATTGCGGTTGGGATCCGGCACATCCCGACGCAAACAAGAGTGCAAGGAATGGCCTACGATACAACACGACATTTGGGATTGTTCTCCGCCGCCTATTAGCCCTAATCTAGCATCTAGCACTAGAGACAGTGTTTAATACGCAAAGCTATACAACCTAGCATCAGACGAAATGCTTCAGTCTGGCAGTATTCTCACTTTGCATACGGCCAACCCGGTCAATCTTCCTTTGCCGTCAATGAAACTGCTTCAACTTCAGTGAATCCTTCATCGAGTATTTGCAATGAGTGGCACGGCCGACGCGTTAGAAGAAGATTTAAACCCCGATTTGCACAGGCCGGCAGATACAGGGCTATGCTGGCGAAACGAAAGCATCGTGTACTGCCTATAGTCTGGAGGCAGATTAAGATTTTGTCCGATTTCGAATGTGGATGCAGGGTAACTCGCCCGGAGAGGTAGACACTCACTGTCCAGGATGGAGTGGCATGACTATCCTGTCTCGAATGTCGCAAAGGTCTGCATGATGGTGCCAGGAAGACTATAAATATGCCGGCCGTCTCGGGCCTTATGCCTCAGGCCGCTCACCGCCCGCCACGCACGTTAATGGTTCCTCTCAGATAGTCTCATGTAGTCTGAATTCATCCATCATTCACGTCCTTGACAGAAAATACAAATGGGGTAATAACATCTTCCATGTAAGTATTTCATCAGTGCTTGAAGAGAGTCGCTAACATTGACAACAGTCTGCAGGCAATCAGAGCACGAAAGACCAAGATCGAGGGTGAACGTAGTCAAGGCTATGGGGCGAGGAAAGACCCGGGCTAAATGCGACAAATGCTATTGGGAAGACCTGACGATACGAGAAATTATCAAGGTAAAGCTTCCTTGCACTCAAGACGAGATGACGCGCAATACTAATCCAATGTTTGTCAACAGTCTGATCTTCTAGGCTCGCTTTCTGGACAGGAGGGTTCTGGCTGTCATCTCCGGCATCGAATATTGTCCAAAGATACAAAGCAAACGACAAAGGGGATCATGAAGGCGAGTTACTGTTCGCTTGCGGATAACGCGTTGCTAATTATCCATTGACCATAGTGCCCTGGACCCAGTGTGCTCTTCGTGAAACGAAACCACCGGCGAAGTCCAATTAATCAAACCTCGCCAATCGCTTAGACTACGATACACTACATACGTGGGCAGTGGAGCTTGTGTAGGCGACATTATCCGGTCTTGCAGATTGCTGGCAGTGCTTTCTGTTCCACAATCTCCATGCCAACCTCGGTGGACTTCGGGTATATTTCACCTTCCTTGAGCATAACTTGTTGAGCTAAGGCTAATCGAGGCTGTTTGGTCTCAGAACCATATATCAAGCAACCGAAGCGATATTACACGATGCGATCTTTGAGCGCTTTTCTTCGAGCTTGAGCCCACCGAGTCCATTATCGATGCTCAACGTCCTAATCTCATGCCTCCATCGATGCCGGTTCAGAGGATGTTGATGTACAATCATGGAACGTCGATCAGATCGCACACTCCGTGAAGAAAGTCACCAACTCGGTGGTGTAAATGGTGGAATACAGAGTCTCGACCTCGTCCGGCGCACTGGATGGTGCGGGTGCAGCGCTGGTCATAGGGGAGACGGTGGCGGACGATCTGGTGCTGACAATGGATGACGAGGTCGCCAAAGGGCTTCCGGATGACTGTGGAAGGGTGGCGGGAGCTGAGGAGCTCGAACGCGCTGATGTGGGCGGGAACAGAACCGGAGCACTCGACGCAGAGGGTATGAGATGTACCGACGTTGATGAGGTAGGCGTTGGGGTGTCACCCAGAGTCGAAGTGGGAGTGGGAGTGGGAGTGAGGGTGGAGACGATCAAAGATGTATACTCGGAAGTCGAGGTGCGAGTCAAAGTCTCCGGAACATACGAGGTCACTCGCGAGGTACAGGGGTCGAAAAAAAAGAGCTCGACGGCCAAAACACTGCTCGAGGCTGGCACCAATTCCAGTGACCCGGCAAGGATCCGGCAGGTTTCGCTGTCATCCCAGTTGACGCCCGCGCAGTTGCTGTAGTGGGTGCACGCATCGGTGCACGCGTCCACGCTGACCCAGGAGTAGGTCATCTTGGTGGTACTGGCACTGTAGGCGGAGGTAGTGCACGTGGCCGACCAGTAGTTTCCTGCATCATACCAGATGGTATTGGCACAACCCGTCGGAGCGACAGTACCCCAGGTGCAAGTGCTGGTGATGGAGACACTCGGGATGGAGGTGGTGATAGTCGTTACCGCGGTGCTGGTATAGCTCGATGTGAGGGTCACAACCGATGGACTGGCTCCACTCACCTGCAGTGCAGCGAGGAGAACCAAGGTCGAGCTCAAGAGTCGGACCATCTTGCAAAGAGACAATTGTCAGTGGGATGAAGAGATCTGGTTATCTTCAATTCCTTGCCAGAGGGGGAACTCAGGAGATCAAATAGTTCAAGCGGCCCAGTGTGGACCCTTTCTTCTTTCTATCGACACTCCTCCTTGTTGACCAGTAAGGATGGCTCATTTCAGTCAACCGTCGGCTGGATTGACCGCAATTGCGCTGGCAATGAAGGCGCACCCGCAAATAGCTTCCATTTAGTCGGTTCTAGTCAGGAGAACTGAGAGAAAAGAGAGAAACTAGCCGAGATTTGTGAAGCAATGCTTTTCCCACGTTTTGCCAGGGGTCCAAGCACCGGTGGCAGCCATGGCAGCTGTAAGTTGGGCCCGACCGGCCGTCCCCGAGTTATTTGTGATTGGGGTCCGGGTACTACGAGGCTGGATATACAGTACAATCCCAGGGTGTGGTCTTTCTTCTGTTGTACCGCATTCTCTCATCACGTTTGCACCACAATTTAATTATTGCCTGCCACGAAGTTTGGCCACGTGATGCCATGGCCATTCGAATACCTTCCACCAATCCGTGAAGTTCTCCCCATCAACAACAAGATCAGCAAATCGATTTCAAAACAATCTCTTCTATCTGAAAGATAAATCCCGCGGTATGTACAGAGGTTCTCGGTTTCAAGATACATGTACGATAAAGGCCTGTCCAGTCACCGATGTACCATGATCTGCCTGTCCTACTTACGGAATACCTACTATGCTAATCATTACAATGCTAAATACACAGATCGAATCGACTACATGGTCTTCACACACTACGCGACCGCAACGAAAAAGTTTGTCTCGCCCTCTTTCGCCTCAACCTGGCTCTTCTTCACCAAGTCATCTCCAACCAACAATCGCAGCCTCTCCGCTGTGGCCGGGCTATCGAGCGCCAATGCTGCCTGCACGCCATTCTGTTCACGAGCACTACGCAAGGCATCGCGGAGCGCAAACAATACGGTCGACCCCAAGAATAGAGGCGGTTCTCCAATACCTTTGCTTGACTGAATCGACCGCAGGTGGGACCACGACACACCCTGCAAGAAACTCACATTGAACTCCTGCGGGATGTCACTGAAGCCAGGGATCTTGTACGTCCCGGGGCCTCGCGTCGCCAGCTGCCCACTGCGGCTCCACAAACTCTCTTCCATAGTGAAGAGACCTTGACCCTGCACGAACGCCCCTTCGATTTGTCCATAGTCGATGGCCGGATTGATCGAGCGTCCAACATCCATTTTGATGTCCGTCCGCAGCACCGTATGATCACCCGTCAGCAGATCCATCTCGACTTCGGTGCATGCTACACCCTGCGTGAAATAGTAGTACATTGGCTTCACGGTCTCAACATCATAGTTTCCCCACTGATACCCGATTTTAGGCATCTTCCAGAATCCGCTGGCCGCTAAGTTGACTCGATCGCGATACGCGGCGTGCGCCATCTGTGCCATCGTCGCGTCAGGACCGAATTGCTCCCGGTACGGCTTTAGCCGTTCGTTCAGCTGATCGCAGGCATCCTGAATCGCCATTCCATTCAGATCGCTGCCAGAGGACGCGGCTGTTGGTGAGGCATTGGCTGTCTGGTAAGACGAGGTGTCTTGCGTAAACACACTCTCGAATGGGACTCCCAGCGCCTGCGCCGCGACTTGGGCCATCTTCGTGTACAGCCCTTGGCCCATTTCTGTTCCACCGTGGTTAAGCAGTACTGATCCATCTGTATAGATCTTGACCGATGCAGCAGCTTGATTCAGATGCAAAGCTGTGGCGAATGATATCCCGAACTTGCTCGGAATCAAGCAGATACCCCGTTTGCGCCAGCGATGTGTGGCATTGAACCTTACAATTTGCTCTCTCCGCTCGTCATATCTGGCCTCTTTGCGCACCTGTTCTAAGAGCATCGGCACATGCCAATCTTCGTCAATCTGCTGTAGGAAGGGCGTCCGCTGCCCGATAGTGTACAGGTTACGTCTCCGCAGCTCATCCACGGGAATTTTTAGCCCCTCAGCAATCGCATTCATGATCGTCTCGGTGAAGAACATGCTCTGAGGAGCACCAAACCCACGGAAGGCCGTATTGCTATGGGTATTGGTTCGACACACCCATCCCCGGATATGCACATTCGGGATCTCATAACAATTGTCCAAATGCGTGCAGCAGCGGTCCATCACCGCCCCGCTCATGTCAGTGGACCAGCCTGCATTGTTGTAACAGTCGGCAGATAACGCGATAAGCTTTCCTTCATTGGTGACACCAACCTTCCAGCGACACTGAACCGGATGTCGCTGTCCGGTAGTCATCATGTCCTCATCTCGGGGAAGCATCGCACGCACCGGTCGGCGGGCTTTCTTGGCTGCGATGGCTACCAGGCAAGCTAGCTGCACGCTTCGCGATTCTTTGCCTCCAAAAGCGCCACCCATCCGTTTGACTCGTGCGTTGATGCGGTTAGCGGGAACTCCTGTTACTTGACTGACGAAGTCTTGGGTTTCCATACTACAGGAACGTTAGCATGCTTAGCGGACAGTTTGCGCAATGGTGTGGGCTGGAGAACATACGTGTTCTGCGTTGATGACCAGATTTCCATTCCACCATCTTCCGTACTCGGGATCGCCATGGCAGCATTCGTCTCAAGGTAGAAATGCTCCTGTCCGCCTATCCGTGTTACACCCGAAAAGGTTCGGTCGCATCTGCGAAATACTGCGTCCATTTCCGCCGGCGGCGCACCTTTGCGCAGTTCCTTGCCGTGTGGGAAGAAACTCTTCGCTGTGATTGCGTCATCGATGGTGAGAATAGCCGGAAGATCTTCATATTCGATCTTTACGGCTTTTGCAGCTGCCTGGGCCAGGATAGCCGTCTCGGCATACACCATCCCGATAGGCTGACCGTGCGACAGTACCTCATCGATCGCAAAGAAAGGTTCATCGTGCACAACTGATCCCCACAGGTTCTTCTCGATCGGGATGCTCGTGTGATCGATGTAGCCGGTCGCTAGTCCTGGCGCAAGAGCAGGTGTCCAGTCAACGGATACAAGTTTGGCATGCGCACGTTGCGAGAGAACCAATGCTCCAAATAGTTGTCGGTGTTGGGGTGGCATATCATCGAGGTATTCTGCCTCGCCGGTGGTATGTTTGAGCCCGGACAGGTGAGGGAGTGCCTTCCCCACTACCCGTTGCTCGTGCGGATTAATATCATCTCGGGTACCGTAAGAGATCTTGCGGTGGATCTCGTCTGTCAGATCGGAGGGCATAGGAGCGGCGAGTTGATATTCTGCTATAACTTCGTGCCAGAAGCGGAAGAAGAATGAAACAGCCAGTGTCCGGCGGTAAGTTGCCATCCCACCCGGAACGCTGAATACAAGATCAAAGTCCGCGAGAAGCGCATCCACCGTCGCATCAAGAACGGCCTGCGTTCCCCATTTCTTGCCCTTGAGGGTAGCACTAGCTTTGTGGGCAAGCACGGTGGTCGGTGCCATCCCGCCGTACGCGAGAGAAGCATTTTCAACAGTGTTGTCGCTTGCCAAGCGGACGCGGAAGGCGGCAGTCACGATGGCGATATCATCATCTTTTCGCTTAGCTTGCTTGTATGATTTCGTGATCTCGCGACACCCCGAAGACGGCAGCGGAATGCGGATTTCAGTGATTAGACTGCCCTTTGGCAGGGCGGTCTTGCGATATCCCAGAAACATTTTCTCCATGGCCAGGGCTTGCTCCTCCTCATGGGCGCGCACAACAACTGTGGCGTTCACTGCGAGAAGTAGCGGGTTCATGTCTGAGATGGGAGAGGCCGTCGCAATGTTTCCCGCTAGTGAGGCTGCGTTGCGGATCTGTCGCCCAGCAAAGTACCGGAGCACCTTAGCCATGGCCGATAGTACTGAGCCGGAAGAACCCAGGATTGGAGCAAGGCGCTGGCATTCTTCCTCCACATCAGTGAGAGAAGCATTCCCACCAATTATCAGCTCCTTTGCACCACTGTCGTGTTCAACCAGGTTGATTTGAGCTAGCTCTTCGATGTCTCCGATAAAGATCGATACGTCGGCTGCAAGGTTTTTGAAGCGAACATCAATCTGAACCTCCGAAGCACCGCCAACCAGCGTGGCAGATGGAAAGCACGCCAAGAGATCTACAGTCTGCTGAAGGGTGACCGGACGAAGCCATATTCTCCGATCGTCTGCATAATATAGCAACTGAGGGGTAAAGTTCGCCAGACCAGGAGGGTAGATCAGCTCCGTCTGTGGCACATACGGAATGAAGTCGAATTGTGGAATTGCTGGAGTTTTCTCCTCTGGCGTGGTCAACGGAGACGAATTGGCCTTATCTGAGCTCGATGAGCATGAGGACGATGAAGGGCTATCGCGACAACATCCGCCAGGTCGCCCGCATGATTGGGCCGGAAGTACCGGCAAATCGACGGTTTCGTCTGTCTTATCCGTGGTAGTGGAAACCACAGACTGCAGGCGCGCCTGGAGGTCCTCACGAACAAATGTCTTGGCCGCCTGAAGAATTGGTTTGTATCCAGTACACCGACACAGGTTTCCATCGAGATGGCCCTTCATTTCAATATCATCTTCGGACAGCAGGAAGGTACCGGTCCGCGGGTCGTATGCGTTGCGGATGACAGCATATAGTGACATAACGATGCCGGGGGTACAGAACCCGCACCTGCAATGATTAGATCATAGCCAAACAAATGCGGAAACAGCCTTACTGGGAGCCATGGAGCTTCGCCAGACGCTCTTGCAAAGGATGCGGGTGTTCAACACTTCCTAAACCCTCGACGGTAATAACATGCTTTCCTACCACTGCAGCATTCCACGGAACGGTCAGTACGACCCATGGCTGAAACTCAAGCTGGAGTACGCCTACCTCCGACCAGCGGATACAGACAGGCATTGACTGCCCTATGGACTAGCCGTCGGCTGCAAGGATGTCGTGTCTGCAGCACCACTGTACAGGCACCACAGCCGCCCTCGCCACAGCCCAGCTTCGTTCCAGTGAGTCCATCTTGGGCTCGGATGAAGTCCAGCAGCGTCCACTGAGGATTTGGATCGCGGAGAGCGATTTGCGTCCCGTTTAGATAAAAGATAAGGGTGGAGGTGGCATTGGAAGAGACAAGGTAGTCATAAAGAGGATGAGACGCATTCATGATTGCATCAGACTCATATTCGACAACGGCCGACAAAAATCAGGAATGAAGCTGGGGAGGACGGAGGGGGGGAGAAGAAAAGCAGTTGTCCTACACGTGATGCTGCAAGCTGCCCCCAATCAAAAGACGCAAAATACGAAGCAGGAATGCCCAAAAGACATGGATCACCGACAGCTACCAAAGTACAGTACTCCGTACGTGGACGTGGGATCTACATCATCGTGCATAACCCCGCTGCAAAGGGTGGGAGGGCAAGAGTGGGGGATTCTTTGACACACAAGTGGATGATAACAATCGTGGCCAGGCTAGTCAGTCAAGATAGAGCTACGGCGGCAGATTGATTCACTTCAATGGGTAGCTTCATTGTTGGGTTTAACTGATAGGGAATTGATAGCTATCCCTCCACCAACCCTGTCAGCACCTTCATCGCCTCATGCACCACCGTCCAGCGAACCGTGGCCAATTGCTGTGCCATTGACCGAATCAACCCACGCATATCATACTGATATCGGGGCCCCTCATTGACTCGCTCTCCGGTCAAAGACACGAGCAGACTTGCCAGATCGAGACTCACCCGCTGCCCTCCAAGCTCGTGCACTCCTCCTCCATGCACAGCCCAACAGGATAATGTTCCTAAGTACAAACACCACGGGAAATGGAACGCGTCCATAGCCTCCCAGTTGCCCTGACGGCCGGAAACAGCCTCCCGAACCATCCACGCCGCCTGTTTCGCCGCCTGCATCGCAGACTCCGAGCGAATCCAGTGGCTCAACGCCCGAGCCGACCGGTCGCGATCAGTCTGCGTGACCATCCGACCAAGAATACTGGTCGCGCCCGCCCCGATCTGGAGATCCAGGACTTCGGCTTGAAGAGCCAGTTGCGCTGCCCGATACAGCACCAGCGCCGCGCTATGTAAGACGCCCGCGCTGTCCGACGACCCGAGTTGACTCTCGCCCAGCTTCATCGCCAGTCCATCCGCATCAAAATCTGCCTTCCATAACTCGTACGAACGGCCCATGCGACGGGTCCAGCTTCCCACGCGATCCGGATCCTCGCCGCGGAGGGTCGTTTGATCCCGACGTTTGAGATCCGCCGACACGGACATCAGGCCGTGCAGGACCACCAGTCGCGCGAGCGGATTCAATTGTCGCGGTCGCGGAACCGCGGCGGGCGTGATATAGCCTTTCAAGACGGTCAGAAACAAGGGCTCGGAGTCGGGGCTCGAGGCAAAGCTTCTAGCCCAGGCTTCTGCGGTCGGAGCGTTCCAGAGCGCCGACGCGCAGGGTAAAGCGGCACGGATCTCGAAAGCGGACATGCAAAGTGATTGCGAGAAGAGGACCGCATGCTGCACATCCCACATAAAGCAATGCATGGCTAGTCGCTTCCGCTGTTCCGCCTCCATGGCTTGGTGCCAGCTGTTCACGAGGTCCTCGTCGGATAACGCGGGGGACGCGGTCGAGCGGATCGTGCAGCAGGTGCTGCGCCGAATGAGCTTAATCAGCACGCAGTGGAAGAGCTGCGCTCGTTCGCGTTGCTTGGGGCCTGCCCGCATTTTGCCGAAGCAGTCGATCAACAACATCGCTTGCAGAATCCATAAGGGCGGTTGCGGTGAGAAATCGAGATGGCAGAAGAGCTGGGGTCGCAAGAAATCATGGATCCCCACGGCCAGCTGGTGAGCCTCGCGGCTGCTGTAGGTGGCGCCCATGGAGAGGATCGCGCCCAGGAGAATGGGGTCAACTGTGTTGGGATCGAAGGTGGGCGCGTGGATCAGTGGATAGGTCGCATTGAACCGCGTAAAGAAGAGATCGCAGTACTGCTGGAGCGCTGACAGAGAGAGCAGGGCTGAGTCGAGGGGCGTGGGCTTGCCATCCAATCCCGACGGCGGATTACGAGCCACCAAGTCGAGTAGACCTTGACGCGCCTCATCTGAGAGACATGGGAGCTGAAGTGCTGAAGGGTTGTCTGTGGTTGTGTCCAGTCCACACAGCCAGTCAAGGGAGGTATCCGGGCTGCGCTCGACAAACGAGGCTGCCTGCAGCAGAACGGCCGATGGATCAGGGTCTGGAACGGTCCAGGCCAGCAAGTCTGGTTCTAGCGGTATATCGAGGGGAGGGAAAGCGTCGTCCAGAGAAGCCACATCAAACAGCCAGTTGTAGTTGTTCGTCGCGGCAAACGGCATGTTGAAGTCGGTCGCTGTTTGATCTTAGCATTGACTTGCACGGCGGGAGAGGAGCTCATACCTGTATCGAGATTGAAGAAATCCTCGATCGACCCTTGGTCAAAGCTCCAAGATCCATCGGCTGCATCGAACTGTCCCGGTATAGGCTCAACGTACGGCTCGAAGGGTCCATTGGGAAGCATGGGCGCTAGCAGCGGATCTGTATCATCCAAGGACAGCGTTGTCGGATCACTCGTCGAGCGAGGCGGTGATACAGGCGCCCCGGGGATTGGGTCCGACTCGTGAGAGCTGGTAACAGACAATGCACACGAGGAGGCCGATGACAGCTCCATCGAAGCGACGGACTCCGAAGCAGAGCACTCGGGCATATTGTTTCTAGGAGCGCTGCCCCGAGACTGTCGCTTCGGCGGTCGGACAACGATATTACCATTATCAGCCCGGCGCGTCCTCTTGCGCGTCTCCAGCACTCCCAGCCCCGGTCCTCCAGCTTCTTCATCCCGCTTGGCATGGCGGAGGAGATGGCGACTGAGAAGATCTGGGCGGTGGAAATGCACCGAGCATCGCTCGCAGACGTAGCCCTGACGGGCTTGCTCGTGGTTCAAAGCATGGCGTCGCAGATGTTCAGCACGCGTGAAACTTTTGCCGCAGTCGGGCCAGTGGCAGACGTGGGACTTCATGAGGGGCCATTATCAGCCGGAAGGAAAGCAGACACAAAGGAGACGTGACGAGATCGCCGCCCACCCCCCAACTCTGAGAACATTAAATACCT
Organism: Aspergillus fijiensis CBS 313.89; assembly: GCF_003184825.1. NCBI lineage: Eukaryota > Fungi > Ascomycota > Eurotiomycetes > Eurotiales > Aspergillaceae > Aspergillus > Aspergillus fijiensis. The sequence continues at coordinate 102,309 of NW_024468981.1, forward strand.
AGCGAGGTTGTATGCATGGGTGCATGCATGCACGATGGCGCATTGATAAGCGGGGAAGAGAGGGGGTGGCGCTACGCGAATGACAGCCAGCGGATCCTCCCTCCTTATCAGCATAGATACGGAGAGACGGGGTTTGATATCAAGTTCGATAACCAAGTTGACTACGGAGTACCAAGGCTACTTTATCTACTGCCAGACTATAGAAAATAGCGCCATTCTGGACTCCGCTCTCCTTCGGCCAAATGCCGAGTCTCCACGGCCTCTGCTCGCCGTCGCACGCCTTGGCTTCGGTCTCGTCGCCGATTCTCAAGTCTGAAATACACGCTTAAGGCAGTTATCACCACAATGGCCACCCCGTTACAGCAACATGTCGCTACGAGAGTAGGGGTATATCTATAATGATTAGCTCGGTACTGCTGAAGATGCAGGGGAACTTACTTAGGTGCATATTCTGTGCGGAAAGTTGCTGCACTCAGCACTCCGGCCAGATTTCCCAACCCAACCAAGAAGCCTGTATTGGCTGCGCGGGAGCTTTCGTGCACGTTATTGTTGTTGTGCCAGGCATGGACCAGACACGAGGGGATGTAGGCCCCGGCTGCCATAAGGAAGCAGGCAAAGTACGCCACACCTTTGTTGTCTAGCACGTCGATGGTCGCCAGAACGACCATCCCAATCAGCGACAGGACCAATGAGAAGACCGTGTGGAATCCTCGCTCGCGAAAGTAGTCGGATGACCATGCGACGCAGAGAAGCACGACGGCGCCTACTAGATTCGGGGCGACTGTCCAGAGGTTGGTCTTGACTGTCGAATAGCCGAGGCGTCCGACGATCTGCACAGTTAGTGTCATTTCTGGGGTTCGTGAGGTTGTGGCTTACCAAAGGAAAGAAGTTCATGGCTGTCGCATAAGCTACCGGATACGTGAAGGAGATCACACACCAGACCAGGAATTTCCAGTCCGAGAACATCTGGAACGCAGTCTTGAGATTCAAGCCCGTCTCAACCTCAGCCGAGGTGTCGCGTAGGATTCGGGCAGTTGCAGCTGCTCGTTCTCGCTCCGACAAGAACCAGGCTTTTTGAGGTCCGTCAGGCAGCAAGAAGAACGAGAGAATACCCGTCAAAAAAGTCATGCTGCCTTCAATGATGAACAGCCACTGCCACCCTTTGACGGCGGGGTCGTTGATCTGAAACACCCCGAACGAGATGAGTCCGCTGAATGCCGAAGCAAGTACGGCAAAACATTGAATGATGGCCAGACGGAAGCCCATCTGGTCGCGGGTGTAGAACAGAGTTAGGTAGAAGGTTGCACCAGCGAAGAAGCCTGCTTCAAAGACACTGAAACGATCAGCAGCTAGACCTGCATGTTTGGATCGGTCGCTTACCCCAAGATCATCCGCACAGCGATCATGCTGCCGAAGCTCTTCACGGCACATTGACACAGAGCTAGGATTCCCCATACGACGGTCACTTTCGGGGTTAGCTTAAATCTGGATCGTACCAGGAAAGAACCTACTAAACGACAGCGTGATGCGACCGGAGTAGCGCTTGAGGAGGAGATTCCATGGCAGGTCGAAAAGCCCAAAGGGGATGTAGAAGAGGAGCACGAGCAGCGAATAATCATTCCCCTTGAGATGAATATCCTCGTCGAGTCCGTCGGTTTTGGCATTGGCCAGGTTGCTCTGCTGCGGTTAACATCTCCTCTTATTTGACATGAGGGTTGGCCTTACCCGATCCATGCAATCGAAGAAGTACATCTATCAAGTTCAGTGTCTTGCAATTGAGGTATGATGGGGTACATGCTCACCAGACATAGCAAGGGCAACACAAACAGATCCACCTTCCGCACTGCGACCGGTTAGGGCTGGTCTCGCAGCGCAGCGATCGACATACCAACTGATTTCTCGGCTTCATGGTCAATGTAGACCTCATTCTCGCCGGGCTTCATCTCGGACTCTGATGGTAGAGGCGCACCCTTCTCGGCCTTGTCGATGGATGACATGATGCTGGCAATGGGAGTTACACCACGCCCCCTCGCGAGGGCTGGGACGAGGCGGCGAGGTGATATATCCAATAGTGGTATCTCCCTTGCATCTGTGGTGCAACCCACCCTGCCTATCGATATCCTTTCTCATAACCGACTATTCCCATTTCGACTTTCCCCGCATCCATGTTATCAGTCTTATCGTAGAAGCTGGTCTGGGCTCGTTAATCCCCATTCTTCGCCGTCCCCCACTCTTGTCCGCTGCTGAACTGCTTGCGTCGAACTCCTCGGTATTCGTTCCGAGCATCATCCACAATAGTGACCCCTCAATGGGCGATAAAGCCCGCGATAAAGGATATATTCACTGGACAATGGCAATCGACCCCTCACTCATCCAAGCTCGTGTTTTCCAGCCCAGTCAGCAAGATGTCTCCCAGCGCCCCTCCAATCCTTGATTTCTCCGTGTTCTACGGCGGCGATAGCGCTGCAAAGGCACAGCTCGTCGAACAGATCCGCGAATGCTGTCTGTACAATGGCTTCTTCCAGATCACGGGCCACCGCGTACCGCGCGAGCTCCAGCAGCGCGTCATGGCCTGCACGAAACGATTCTTTGATCTCCCTCTCGAGGAAAAGGTTCTGGTTGACAAGAGTACGTGCGCCCACTGATCACAGCTTATTTGTTTCCCGCGCTAATGCAGAGTTTCGGTAGATCACAACACCTGGAACCGTGGCTACGAATTGCTCCGATCGCAGATGCTCGAAGTCGGCACCGGGCCCGAATTGAAGGAGGGATACTATGTGGGCGAGGAGATTCCCGAGGACCATCCCTACTTCGTGCAGAAGAAGCTCAACAGCGGCCCCAACCAGTGGCCGCCCACCGTCCCGGACAAAGAGGAGTTCAAACGCACGACCATGGAATACTACCACGCGGTGTTTGATCTGGCCAAGAACGTGCTGGGCGCATTGGCGCTGACGCTCGACGTGTCGGAAGACTACTTCGATTCCTTGACCGACGGGGCGGTCGCCACGATGCGATACCTGCACTACCCGGCCCAGCCGAAGGACGCGGACGAAAAGCTGAACCGGGGGATTGGCGCACACACCGACTTTGGTTGTATTACACTCTTGCTGCAGGATGAGGTGGACGGGCTGCAAGTTCTCGACGCGCCGACCGGCGAATGGCTGGATGTAAGTTTCTTGCTTGTGTCTTGTCAGGGGTGTGAGGAGATACTAACGGGAGAAGGTCGAACCCGTGCCCGGAGCCTACGTCGTCAACCTGGGCAACCTGTTCATGCGCATGGCCAACGACCGGTACAAATCCAACATCCACCGGGTGATCAACAAGTCCGGCAAGGAGCGGTACAGCATTCCTTTCTTCTTCAGCGGGAACCCGGATTACCTGTGCGAGTGTCTGCCCAACTGCCGGCAGCTGGGCGAGGACCCCAAGTACCCCCCGATCACGGTCGAGGAGATGGTGACGGCGTCGTACAAAGAGAGTTACGGTAGAGCGGAGAAGTACAAGCAGGAGATGAAGGCGAAGATGGAGGTGACGCCGCCAATGGCGGCTGTCGGGGCGTAGTTCATGTCTAGATTGAGTTGTACATATGAGCCTTTATCAATTCACCCAGTTCAACCCATGTCGCTTTACAGTACTCTTCCGTCCGGATTTCTTCTTGGGTGGTTCGCCACAGCTCAAACACCTACATCCCATCCTGCCAATCAGATGGAGAACTGGGTAATAAGGGGGCCTACTATACTGCCTTCAGGAGTGGAGGCATGATATCAACCCCCCACCCTTGGATATGCCGATAAGATTCCCGTGGTTGTTGCTGCGTAATGCGGAGGTGGTCCATGCACCGCCAGCCCTAACTCAGTTCGTATAGTATTTGAGACAGTACAGGACAGTCGTCGACGCTCCAAGACGTGATACGTGATCATACCGCCGATTGTCCCGAGAGATCTGAAGACAGCATCATGGACGACGTCCAACGAACCCCTCCCGAGAACGAGAGCCAGAGCATCAAGCCGGAGAAAGACACTGCAGACGTGATCCGAGAGACTCACCATGACAACGACGACCACAGCCTCGGGGCCGAGACGAAGGGCGTGATCTTCGACGACCCCGACGTGCAGCAGTTCTACGGCACGTCCACGACGGAAGCGTATCGCCTCAAGTCAGAACTCATCGGGCGATGCATGGAGGAGATAGGGATGGGGCGGTATGCTGCTCCCTCGTTCATCGTCCGACAGCATCACTAACGTGCACAGCTTCCAATGGAAACTCTTCGTGGTCACGGGGTTTGGATGGATAGTGGATAATGTACGTCTCCTTTGGGTCCAGCATCCTGGACAAACTGACCAGCCAGTTCGCATCCCAAGGCATCAGCGCTGTGCAGCCACCCATCGAGCTCGAATTCCCCGGCATCGTGCAGGTCAGCTACAGCTCCGTCGCCTACTACATCGGCCTGATCCTGGGGGCCTCCTTCTGGGGCATTTCCAGCGACCTCATCGGCCGCAAGCCCGCGTTCAACTGCACGTTGCTCATTGCCGGGATTTTTCTCTGCGGTGCAGCGGGGACGATGAACTTCGTGGGGTTCAGCGCGATGTGGGCGATGGTCGGGACGGCGGCCGGGGGGAATGTGCCGGTGGATAGTATGATCTTTCTGGAGTTTGTGCCGGGGAGGTGAGTTTCCCAGTTCTGGCGGCGATATGCGGTGGGGATAGGGGGCTAACAGGACAGTCATCAATGGCTGCTGACTGCGCTCTCTGCGTGGTGGAATCTGGGCCAGCTGATCGTTTCGCTGGTGGCGTGGGTGTTTCTGGCGAATTTCAGCTGCGCGGCGGATTCGACCCCGGAGACGTGTCGTCGGGGGGATAATATGGGGTGGTGAGTTCCTGCCCAAGATAGAGAGAGAGCTGGGAGGGGGATAATGCTCACGCAGTCTCAATGCAGGAGGTACACCCTCATAACCCTGGGCAGTCTCTCGCTCGCCTTCACACTCATCCGCACCTTCGTGTTTAAACTGCCCGAAACACCCCGATACCTCCTCTCCAAGGGCCGCGACCAAGCCGCCGTGGACGCCGTCAACCACGTCGCGAAGGAGAACGGCAAGCCGCCCCCGTTGACCCTGAGCATGCTGCAGGACATCGACGTCCGACTGGGCATCCCGTCCACGACGTCGTCCGCCCTCTCGACGACTGAGATCCTGCGCGAGAACATGAAAGACTTCAAGGGCGAGCACTATCGCGCGCTCTTCGCCACCAGACCATTGACCAGACACACCGTGATCATCTGGGGGATATGGTTGACCATCGGTTCGTCTGCCCTTACCATCAGTCCCACCCCCTCCCCCCAAACTATACTAATACCTCAGGAAAAAAGGAATCGCCTATCCCCTCTACTTCAACTTCCTCCCCTCCTACCTAGCCACGAAGTTCACCTCATCGGCAAGCCTAACAACCACCTACCGCAACTACTGCATCGAATCCGCCGTCGGCGTCGTCGGCCCCCTGTCCGCGGCATACCTGGTCACCACGATCTTCGGCCGCCGATGGATGATGGGCCTCTCGTCCATCATCACGGGAGTGTTCCTGTTCGCCTACGTGGGCGTCAGCAACCGCACTTCCTCGTTGGCGTTCGCGTGCGTGACGGGCATGCTGGGGAATTTCGGTAGGCCTGCGTTTCCCTTTCCAGCCCCAAAGCATAACCCAGCTTATCCCAGCTGAACCCAACACCCACGTGTAACACTCAAACTAATGATCGGGTTCTGCAGAGTATGCGATCATGTACGCCTTCACTCCGGAATCCTTCCCCGCGCCGCACCGCGGCACCGGCACCGGCACGGCGGCCAGCCTGCTGCGGTTCGGCGGGCTGTGCGCCAGCCTCATCGCCTCGCAGACGGGCTTCACCACCGCGCCCATCTATGCCTCGGCGGCGCTGTGGGTGGTGGTCGGGGTCGTGTGTTGGGGGTTGCCGTTTGAGACGGCGGGGCATGGGTCGATCTAGCTTGCCTTTTCTTGCTTGTTGATGGGATAGGGGGGAAACTTGGGGAACGAGGGAAAAACAGAAAAGGGGAAGGGGAAGGGTTCTCCGAGGTCCGGGTTATGCGGATGAGTTTGTGTTGTGCATCATGTGTATTGTAGTGGGTGAGTTTTATGCACGGGCGAGGACTGGTGATCCGCTGGTATGTGTTTTTGTTTGATCTGTTTGGTGAGAATCGCCTAGGCGGAGTTAGTCTGCGAACCGCAAGATGGAACCCGTGACTTTACCAGGGCCTCAGGCCGTCAGAGCGTGATGTCCGTTGATTGGCTGCTTCCTGTTCCAAATTTAGTGGCTTGGTTGGCTCCTTAATACTGCCACGTGACTTTGCCTTTTCTGCTCAGTATTAGGGAAGGCCCCGCTGCATATTCAGGTTGTAGGTCTAGCTCAATACATTAGGGGTTCATCGGCTCTAAGAAAATGTCTTGAAGGGTGTTTAGCAAGGTGTTAAATGTACTACATGCAGTGAGATATATGTGAAAGCCGATGGTTGCGTTTCTTGTTACCTTCTGTGTGGGAGGTTGAGTATTTGGAGAATGTCACGTGACGTTCACAGAAAAAGTGCTCTGACAGTCATATGAAGAGTGGTAAAAATGGCTCTATTGAGATATTAAAGAGTGTTTAAAGTGGCTCTATTGAGATATTAAGGGGCGGTTAAAGAGTGCTCAAAGAGTCTTTAGACAAGACGCTTAGAACAGGACTTAGGAAGATGCAAGTACGGGCCTTGGTGCAGTGGTACACTGGGCCGACAACGCCTCTGACCAGCGGGCGTCAGCTGTAGACAGGCCCTCGTTAAAACTTTATGCTGGCACGTTGACTCTGAAATTGCGAGTTCTGATATCTAAGGTCAATTGGTCAAAACGAGAGTCACTTTATCTATGACAGTGTGCTGTTCGATCAAAATCAACCATTCACGCCGTTCGCTGTACATGTCTGGACATGTATGGTGATCGATTCTCCTCAAGAATAGTCAGTAGGTTAACTTTAGTGTCACTAAGAAAAACCGGGCCGACTGAGTCAAACCAATTGACAGACCACATTCCTCTTGCACGCACTCCTCAGCCACGGTCGCATCCGATGGATCAGATGGAGCAGGAAGAGTGTCGAAATTTTCTTGTCGCATTCCCCATTCGGCAACTTCATCTGCCGATCGCCCACAACCCAATAGCGCGCTGATCGCTTTTGATGCTTCCAACTCTAGCTTCGATCCCAGGGAAGGTGTCCACTTCGTTCAGTAGGTCCATGCCGATCGCATCTTATCTGATCTATACGCCGTTGGGATACAGAAGATATCTGGTCGCAGCTTATTTTCGGTTATTGGGTTGAGGATGCGTGAAGCTACCGGGATAGGGATAGACAAAGTAAACATTATATTCTATAGAGTCATGGCATCGATGCGACCGTGTGCGGTGTGGTCGATCGGGGTATAATTGCGATGGATTGTTCACCCTCAGTCGGCTATCGCCGACCGTGGGATTGGTGTCTGATGCGCTGAGTGAGCTGGGTGTAGAAGTTGATAGTCCTCAACAACTTCCGTACTGTCCTCATACTCATACCCAGGGCTTGATGCTCCTTCTGTCCCAATTGAGCGGTCTTGCTGCTGCAGTGTCTGATAGACACGGCGTGGTCCCAACCAGTCGCTTGATGCGTGTTGGCGATTTGTCCACGACCAATCTGAGAAATAAAATCTCTAGATCTCAGACGTCGAGGACTGTCCTATGGCTGACCGAGCAGGGCTAGATTGCAGCCCTACTATGCGGCGAGTTCACGGTCCTCCGACCTCAGACTTCGTCTCGTCAGACCTTCACCATCCCGTCCAGTCCTAAACAGTCGTCACATGAACCTCCCGCTTCACGCTAATCTGTGGCATGTATGTCTGCTTCGGCAATATCGGAACCTGGTCCAACCCTGTGGAAGAATACCGATCATTACCCGCTTCGACGGTGAAAAAGGTGGTGCCGTACAAACGATCTTCCAAGGGGATGCGGTCGGAATCCTGCCGCTGGCTCGACTGCAACGGCATTGACTTGCTGCGCTTGCCGCGCGAGGAGCTGGGCCAGGTGTTCTGGTAGGTCGATGGCCGGAACTTGCGCAACAGGGGTCGGAGGGTGGCCATGCTGCCGGCGAAGATACCCAGGCCGGTTTCGATGTTCGACCAGATGGCGACAGGGGTGGTTTCGTACAAGAAATCGGTTTTAAGGAGCGTCGGGATGTAAGGAATGCGGACAATGACAGCGACGGACGCCCTGGTTGGGATTAGCAGTGGTCAGTCGAAAGGAACCAGATTTCATACACGCAGGCCATGCTGAGCAGACCAGCCACCGCAATTTTCACGTCACTTTGCATCTTCAGCTTCCGAACCAGCAGGATAGGGAGGACCGCGATCGTCATGTCAAACACAGCCGAGGTTGCACTAAAGGCATAGAGCGCATCCATCGCAACATGTGTGGATATGCAGGTGCCCTTGCCAACCTCTTCAGTGCTAAGACGAAGATACCAAAAGGCCATTGGCTTGCACTGTGTGAGGAGAATTACGAAGAACGCAAACCCAGCAGCGACAACCAGGCCGACGACGACTCCGATGACGATTCGGTGGACTCGGTGGATGGTGATGCGTAGAATGAAGATTGATACGGAGATTTTGCATAGGATAGAACCGATCGCGTAGCCAATGTCGCAATAGAACCAATACTAGAGCAAACTCAGTCAGTATTGACTACCCTGCGTGGTTCCTTGTTCACAAAGACATACCTTCATAGCGGTCACGCGATGGTGGTTATCCAGTTGATCGAGGTGTTGGCCTGTCCCCCAAAGACTACCACCAATCATACAGGCGGAGAAGAAGACATAGAAGATGTAGGCCAAGACCATAATCCCATCGTCCCAGCCAAAAGCCTTGACGATCCGAAGACGCACATAGCATCGCAGGACGGTCGTGATGGTTGCCAGGGCCAGGAAGACCGCGGCAACCGCACGCACGGTCAGGCTGCGATCTTCGGCCATGGTGGTGAGCAGTGGTGAGAATACCAGAATCCCAGACTGCCGCGCTGAGCCCGGGAAGACATTTTCTTATTATCTCAAACACGGCGTGGCCGAAATGACGTCCCCCTCGGGGCAGAAATCAGAAAAAGTGCCTGGCTTCCGTCTCGAGGGGCTTGAACCATGGAAAACGGGCGTTACAGACCCTCTCCCCTCACCAGTGGTCGCAATTCCAGGATCCACTGTACCATCGGCCGAAGCAGGCCCTGTAGCGAATGATTGGTTCACCGGCTACAGACGGGCTGATTCAAGATTGACTATCGATCGGGATTCCATGCTTGCAGTGGAGCCTTCATATGCCCGAGCGCTCGGGTAGGAAAATTTCCCACCGACCAGGACTCCAGCGCACCACCAGGAAAGCCGCGGCCCAGGCCCGCCCACGTGGAAAGGTTTGCTGTGGCCCTCGCTACCAGAATCCTACCATCCTGCCATGTTGCGGTTCCTCTCCTTCCAGATGGTTTGTCGCAGCCTCGCAGCCCAGCCGATGCTTGTCCCGGACTCCCGGTAAACATCTACCAGGCCCATCTCGGCAATATTTGGCGTGAACACTGGTGATTACAGCTGAGAATGCACGGATCTTATCACGTAACAGTTAGATTAGTGGAGATGAGAACACGAGAGAATGCGATCTAGCCGTCCTTGATTTCGCTAGTCCGCTAGTATATTCTGGTAGGCTGTCGCCATTTATTGGCAAACATTCATCTGAGCGACTGTCGCATCGTGATCAGAACTTTGGTCTGCGGTTGAGACCCATGTGTTCACGTGGACGTGTTCCACCTTTGCCCCTGTGGCCAGTGCCGAACTGATAAACATATGATCCAGCTGCTCACTGTTCTGGTCGTATAGGTAGGTGTATCGCTCCGTGGCCGCAAGCCCAGCGACTTCATCGATCTCCTGCAGGCCCACCTCTGTGAACACGTTGAAAATGTCCGTAAATGAATATTCATTATAATCGCCCGCCACAATGACTCTGGCGTCGGCTACCTCCGCGAAAAGAGAGCTCACAAAGTCCTGATTGCACCAACATAATTAGTTTCGACTAGCTTCGGGGGGAACATGGCAATTTCACCGAGACTTACCGCAATCACACTTAGCTGCGAAGCTCGCTTCTCCACATCACCGTTGACAGGTGGCCGGAGGTCGCCTTCCAGAGACGTGCTGCCGTACTTGGAGGTCAGGTGCACGTTGATGGTGTAGAAGGTGTTCCTCCCATCCGCCCTCTCCCACTGCGCCACCAGGGGCTTCCGACTCGCGTCCCAGGCCTCGTTTGTGGGGTCAATCAACCCCGGGTTGTAACTCAACGTGCCTCCGGACTTGACGGTCGTGCCTGTCGTGCTGGTGCCTGGGTTAGCGTCGCGCAACTGCACGACTTCAGGATTGTACAGGTAAGCACATCGGATATTGCCACCACTTTCGCCGCCGTTGGTGCCGTCGACCGGATCAATGTCAAAGAATTCGTACTGGACACCGCCCTGCTCGACGATCGAGCTGACCAGCGTTGAGAGTGTCACATTGGCCGATACCACTGAGCAAGAGAGAGTGTAAGGATTTTATCCCAGCGAAATAGGGAGCACATACCACCGTCATTCGTCGAACCATCATTATCCTGAATCTCTTGGAGGAAGACGATATCCGGGCTCTGCAAATAGTTCGCAATATGACCAGCGACGCCGGGGAGTGTCGATGAGTCCGGCCCCAGGTTGTCCACATTGTAATCGCCAAAGGTGATTTTACATTTCTTGTTCGAGACCAACGACGTCTTGGGTACTTCGGTCGCGTTCGATGCTGTCACGGACAACGCAGTCGACGGTAGCAGGGCGTAGTAGCCGTACGCCTGAGTGATGATTCCGGTGATATCCCCCAATGTATCTCCCAACTTGACGTCGGTCGGGTTCTTGCTTCCATCAAGAGGCGAGCCAACGATGAGTGCTTCGGGGTTAGAGTCTTACAGCACACGAGTTAGCAAGCTAAAGCTATTGGTAGGAGGCTCAGAGCAAGCAACCATTGGCAGTCATCGTCAACCCTCCACGTTCATTCTTCCCTGAAACCGTCCAGTCCCCGATGACCCAAGTATCGCCGTAAGAATTGGCCTTAGAGATAGCTGTCAGGCCCGACAAGCTGACAAACTCCCCGGTCAGACTCTGCCAGAAGTCCATCCCATAAGCGGTGGTATCCAAGACTGGGTTGGCCGTCGAGAGCTGGCTGCTGTTCCCTGGCAGGCTGAACGGGTCCCCGTTGTCGAGCGACGTGAACTGCTCGGTGGGAGGGCTGCGTCCATTCCCGCCGATCACAATGGGAGTCACAGTGTTGCCGCTCGAGACCACCGTGATGTCGGTCGCAGACTCGATCTCGGTCAAATAGACATAGTTGGACGTGGACCGATATTCTGTGACCTTGCCGCTCAGAGTGATGATGTCTCCTACGGTGACGCTCTTGGTCGCGCTGCTTCCATAGACATAGACCGAGTTCGAGGTCTTGTCGTCAGAATCGGGACTGGTGGAGCGCAGATAGAACCCAGAGGAACCTTTGGCAGTCACCAGACCTTCAAGACCAGTGACCTGAGTACCGGCATATGGAGAGATGTACCGGTCCCCAGTGATCTCGTTGACGGTGACTGCGACCGCGGTCTGCACCAGCAATGCGACCGTGGAAAGTGAGGGAGTGCGCATCTTGTGGAATGGCGCTCTTGATGAATGCTTCGTTGCTCTGAGTACTCGATAGCAGCCATCACGGTGGTTTAAATGTTCTTCCAGAGAAGCAGTGGCTCATGATTGCAGATGAGAGGGGAAATGCTTGCAGTTGAGAAAGTGGGAGTTGGACCAGTGAGGGGAACTGATAACACCCACGTTTCCCTTGCGCAATGCTGCAGCCAAGCAAAGCAGGTACTCGGCACGATGTTACCTCACTCGGGAGCCGGCGGCCTTGTAAGATTAAGAATGTATAGCACAGGCTGATATAACTCCCCTGCCTATTCATTTATAACTTCATTTATGACTATCTAAATCCTGCATGGTACCTTATCAACACCTTGGCACTCCTCAACTCTGCATAAGAATCATCACGCTAAAAACACACCATTCAACAGACCAAGCTTCTCACCCAGTCATGCGTCCACATTTCTGCAGGGTGACAACTAGCGCCTCACTACCCATGCAGGTACTATAGACGGCTATCAGGGTCGTGCAGTCCCGTAATCTCGCACCTGAAGAACATCGGGCAGCGCCGCTTCCGCATGTCTATCACGTTCTCAAGCATACTTGCCCAGCATCTAGTTGCGCCCAACATCCTGCTTCAGAGACACGATGCGGTTCAGCACGACGCGGTCTTCCGTGGAATCCGAATCGACAGCCTAATATAAAATTAGCGAAAATAAATCCAGCAATCATGAAAGAGTGACTCACGAAGTAGGCCACACGCATGCCCTGGAAACGGACACTCTCCGGTCCACTCTTGCCCTTCTCCTTCTCGCCGGCAGCCTCCGGCCAAGGAGCCCTCCGACGGACCTCATCGAAGCCTGCCTCGATCAGAGCATCCTTGTAGATGGTCTCACTGTTGGGGTTGATATCGTTCAAAAAGCCACCCTCAGCAGCACCGGGGTCCTCCGACTTGAAAAGCGGGTCGTGGATACGGACCTCCACCTTGCGCGAGTTATCTGGGACCCACTGGATGTAGGTCTTGGGCTTGCCGCCCTCCTTATCCCAAACAGCCCGAATTTCGGTGACCTTTCCGTCAGCATCCTTGGTGAAAGTGGTGGCCTTGACGGGGTAGGGTGCGCGCCAGAGACCGACGCTCTTGCCGGGGGCCAGACGGAAGTAGCCCTTGGCATCCTCCTCGCGGAAATCCGACCGATCGATGTAAATGGTCTTGGTCAGGCGAATCTCGTGAGTGCCCATAGCAGGGTTCTTGGGAGAGAAAGGAATATCGCAGTTGAGCTGACCATCCTCAACCGTCTCGAAGTCCTCAATGACCACCGGAACGGGGTCAATCACAAGCATCAACCGGGGAACACGGCTCTCAAGGTATGTCCGGACAGTCTGCTCGAAGCGCGAGATCTTGATCAGACTGAGAGCAGTCGTCACACCGAGTTCGTTGATGAAGGAGAGGATCGCCTCGGGGGGCACACCACGGCGGCGCAGAGCAATCAGTGTATACAGGCGGGGATCATCCCAGCCGCGGACGTATCCGTCGTCCACCAGTTTCTTCAACTTACGTTTCGACATGACGGTTCCACTGACGTTCAGGCGACCGTATTCGCGCTGCATGGGCTCGTAGACGCCCAGGGTGCTGTTCAGCCACTCGTAGGAAGTGCGGGAAAGCTGAAACTCGGTCGTGCACAGACTGTGCGTGATGTTCTCAAAGCTATCACACAGACAGTGGGCCTAATGCAGTGTTAGCAAGTATCATCAAGCTTGCTGGGCCTTACATACGAAATCGTAGGTGGGGTAAATGCACCACTCGTTCTTGGTGCGGAAGTGCTCCTGCTTGAGGATGCGGTATGCGGCCAAGTCCCACATCTGAGGGTTGGGGTCCTCAATGTCCTGGAGCATGCGCAGGAAAGCGGTCTGGGGCTCGTATTTGCCAGCCTTCATATCCCGGAATTTCTGGAGATTTGTCTCGACGTCCTGCTCGGCGTGCTTGCAGCGGTATCTGGGGCCGTGGTTCTCTCCTCCGCGCTGGAGCTTGATCTCGGTGTCGCTGCAATGGCAAACATAGGCTCTGCCCATGGTGATCAACTTCTCAGCCTGGTCGTAGAGCTTCTGGAAGTTGTCGCTCGAGTGGGTGATAGCGGCGGGCTTGAAGCCTGTGAAACGACCCTGTCAGCACACACCTGACCACCACATGCGCTTGTCATACCTAGCCACTGGATAATCTCCTCAATAGCCACAAAGTATTTCTCCTCCTCAGCCTCCGGGTTGGTATCATCGAATCTAATCATTAGTCGCTTTGCTCACTCGAGTCGGGCACGATGGGAGGAATACCTAAGAATCTTCGCAATCGTTAGTACCATCCCCAAGTTCATTTGAGAGTCAAACATACCGTCTTTCCACCATAATGTCTAGCGAAACCAAAGTTGACAGCGATCGCCTTCGCGTGACCCAGATGCAAGTATCCATTGGGCTCCGGGGGGAAGCGCGTCAACGGCACAACAGGCCGCTCCTTGTGGACCGCAGCCAGGAAACCCTGCTTGAACATGGCATCCGGGTCGATCTGCTCCTCCTCGGGCTTGGGGGCGGCCGCAGGCTTGGGGGTGGGCGCGGTCTGCTTGGGAGCAGCGGCCGCGTTGGCTGCCTTCGCCGCCTTTTTGGCACGCTTCTGCAACCGCTTCTTCAGCTCTCCCTTGGAGACCATCTCCCCGGTCTCCTCATCGAGCTGAAGCTTGGCCGTCGCTTCAACGACAGCGTCCGTCATGATGGGCGATTGGTCTAGAGGAATCGAGGATAATAGGACAAAGGTCGCGTGGTGACGGTGCTGAACGACAAAAGATTGGACTTATCGGCGGGGTGGAGGGGAAACTTTCCCGTGAGTGGCTTATGTCATCCGTCGGGTGCAGATCACGTGGTGAGGTTCCGATAAGCGCCCAATTGATCGGCTTATCAGTATGGTCGTGGACCTTGACAACTTTGAGCTTTGATTGCTTTTTGGTAGGCACGTCATGCAAGTAATTCACCTCGCGTTGATTGTTTGATATACTCTCTATAATAGCATATTTAATCTTGACGATTATCTAAGATGGGGTATCTGCATACTTTTCATGTTGTACTGACAATGACACTGCCACCGTGACTCATTTCGGGTGATTCAGTATATATCGGCGTTCCGTTGGCGTCGGCAGAATAGTCACGACCATATGACTCAATACCTATATAAAATCTTCTGCTAAAGCGGCCTCAATCTTGACTCTTTTGCTAAGAAATAAATAATTGACTCATCTAAGCGCAGTTGACTGGCTAAAGCGTGTCACCGCGTGGGTATCTATCGTATGTCCAAATCATTAATATGTACAAGACAAGAACGTAACTTTTATCTCGGCGACACACTATATCGAGCTTTACGGATAGCGCAATTGCCCAAGCGTGTGAGTTCGGCCACAAAGTCTGCCACCATTGTCATATGCGCCGCTTCGTTATCTTTCAAGCGTTGTAGACGAATGCCCTTGATAAGGTCAGGGACTGAACCAAGAAGTGTAAGGTCTTCCTCCGCACGCGGGTCGAGTGGAAATAGCAGGATGTTGCAGAATATCGTGAGAATAGCAGACATGGGGTAAAAGGTGATCATCCTGTTATGGTCAGTGCATGGAGTTAATCTATGGTGGCGAGTGTAGGATATAGGAAGCAAGACGAAAAAGCTCACCAGAATGCCTCCGGAAATATCGAATCAATAGTCGGGCGCAGAAACAACAAGGTGGAGCGACTTGCTTCCACCGCGAGTAGCATGCTCGAATTGATTCCCTCCATGACCCCAGTGTCGGTATTTGCCCAGGATTGACAGCGGCCCGCCGCTCGATGGATCGTTACCATCAAATAGTGGTATTCCAGCCGAGAGACTATAGCTTGCATGCGGAGAAAGGGATTCTCATGACTCTCGAAAGAGTGTCCTAAGGATGGACGAAATTTAGGCGGGACATCCATGCGCCAACGCTCCAGCTCGTCATCGAGCTCGCGAATATCCTGCAAGAGCTGGGCATCGGACTTGAGCAGGGACTTGGAGGAGTACAGTGCCCGGTAGGCCTTTGACTTGATCACAGTCATGCGCAGGTCGGCCGGAGAGTGAGGAAGACCAATTTGATCAAACATGGATCTGTCGGCGCCTTCGTCTTCAAGATACTGTATCTGCATGTAATTGGCAGGAAGAGAGAGATTGCAGTGTTCATCATCAATGATCGGCGGCTGCCCCGATCGGAGACAGATTTCCTTGTCATGGGTATAGCAGAGCCAGAACAAGTTCCGCAGCTGTTTGTGATAACGCCAAACTCGATCCTCGACATCATGTGGTGACGGGGCAGCCGGTCGCTCGTTGGGTAAAAGCTGGGCTCCTAGAGAAAACATGACCCGACAACCCATGGCGTGACATTGATTGGCAGCTTGAAGTTGACCAGAGAAGACTCGATTCATGGTCTTGACGTGTCAGCATGCTTTGTCATTTTATGCGGAAAGATCCTACTGGAAATGTAAACTGACCAGCATTAACATTGTTTGAAAGGTGGACAGGCTGACGTTGTTCATGATTTGAGGCAAAAGGTTCTGTGCTTTGACCGCATATACGTCCGCGTCCACCGCAGGGAGGTTATCTTGAGGCCGGAGGATCATTGACATGAGTGCCAAGAATGCCATCACACACATTTTGGCGCTAATAATCTCCACCGGTGGAGGCCCTTGGCATGGGGAATAGGCGAGGTCGACAGTCTCTTTGAATAATAAGGAGTCGATAAGAGGAAAAATGAATCGGATGAAAGAAGAAAAGTACTGCTGGACATATTGATCTACGATGGATCGGTCCGGAAGATCGGGGACACCCGCATAGCCGTGCAGTGCATGTGAGAAGGAACTGAATGGCTGTGGTGTCGGTCGTTGAGGCTGAGAAGGCCAAAGGCTGTTGAATCTCTTGTCTTCGCCGGTGCGTGCCTGCACCCATTCCTGACCGTCAAGCGAGAGGCTTGGAATACCATTGTACGAGTTTAAGTCGCCCACATAGTGACCTGCGAAGTGTATCTTGCCAAAGCACAGACCACTTTTGGAACGAGGCATGTAGTCGCTGGCTGAGGGACCATTGGCCGACGTCCGTGGGGGGCCGAAATAAGCGGCCGGGTCCGATGGCCAGGACCCTTGGGAGATCAGCGACGTACAATTCCGTTGGTGCTCATTGGTCGGCATAGATCGCACCAGAAGCTGCTCCAGCTTCGTTACCCTGTCCTCGAGGTCTTCCCCGGGGGGAAGCTGCTGTCGGGGCGGGCTGCCAGGATGTTAGACAACTTGGAAATGATCCGCAACGCACGATACGTACTGAGTCATGGGGTTCGGCTCATTGGCGGCTCTCTTGCGCTTACTTCCCCCTATGGGCCTATTGAAAGTGCAGTCCAGATCATGGTGGCGGCACCAGTTGCATGGAATGGATGGATCACACTGGATCTAAAGAGCGGTCAGGCAGGTTACCCAAAAGGCAGCAAGAGGATGAAGATTTACTTTTCTCCGGTGGCACGAGTCACAGGCCCGGGCCGTGCGGCGCAAAGGGGGCGCCGAGGGGGGACGCTCACCACCATCCGAGGATGGAGTGGAGGTGGACATCTGCATGAATGAGGGCTCAAGGGTCTGTCTAGAGTAGCAGTGGACCAATCGAGATTAACGGAAAACGTCCGGAGCCATAGCAAGCTCGGGGATAAGGGGGTATAGGGCAGAGCTAGGATGGATGGCCGAGAGATTGAGTGGGATGCAGTCTCGGTGTGCGAGTGTGAGAGGTCGGAGGCAGAAACAGGCCCGCCATCGGCCCGCTGACTCAGGCTCGTGGCCGCTGACTCAGCTGCTGACTCCGCCCAGCACCAATCATCAGTAACTCCGAGCATCCACTGTCGAGGCGGAGGCCTTCCCATACTCAAGGTGGAAATTAGTCCCGCAGTGTTCAAGTAAACTGATGGTGGAGTTTAAACCATATTTGGCACTTCCCAGCCATGGTTTACGCTAGGTGCTTGACGTCCAGACCTGTTATTTAAGACAATGTGGACCCTGCGTCAAGCATAGATGTTCTCATTAGGTTGATCGACCAACACACCAATTTGTGAAGTATGCAATGCATGCCCTGCCAGGTAGTGTTCAGTATCACGTAATCGATTTAGACAGGATAATTAAAGAGAGACTTGTATTTTATACAGCTATTTAGAAACTAAAAATCATTCTTAGCATTGAACAAGCATATCAGTCACTATCACCAACAGTTCCAGACCTCAGAATAAGCCTACTTTTGAGAATTTGTTTCGAGGGAGAATAGCTTCTGATCTTCTTTGGTGCTGCTGTGGGAAATAGCACATATTGCTGCTAATTTAGTCCCATTCTGGTCATCATGCCAAGTAACGATTTCAACCTATTCCGTATCTGAGATAAACCCAAACATCGATGAAAATTACTTGAAATATGAGCCTACGAAGCACGATTGATGTTAGACAGCCATATAGCTTCTGCTATATTCCCCAGGAGATAGTGCAAGGTAGCTTAGTACAAGAGCGGATTAACCACAAATTTAAGAAATTTTTTCACTTCTCCGAGCTGTAAAAATTCCCATCCGAGCATTCCTGATCTTGACGAAATTTCCCTACTTCTCCAAGCTGTGGAAAATTTCCATTTGAGAAGAACCTATTTGACCTTCTGCTTCTTGTCGCGGGTCATCTTCTCATCTCATCGGTGTTGGGCTTGACAAGGTGGCGTGCACACATGTGAGGAGTATTAGAATCCAGCTCCTTTGTAAAAGGTTCACATCTCACATTTGTGCCCATGCGTGCCTGGCATTGGACGAAGCGTGTCTCTCTCAAACAGCCACAAGTATATCTAGCGAAATACTTGATGCACATCTCGATGACTAGGTCCGAATTAATATTGAAATAAGGTATCTAGCTTAAGGGGTAGAAACTTACTTCTTGAGTTTAGATGTACGAAATTGTAAGACTTGACAAAGCTTCCTAGATCGACAGGACTGTACTCAAAATTTTTAGTGACCCATGATTACCAGTACCAATCCTATCAAACATACTTTGAATGTTTTCAAAACACGAGCTCTCGGTGGATCTAAGAAGCTTTTCTGGGCAGTTTGCAATGTGGCTAGACTGGGTGGGACGCAAAAGAGATGGAATAGATATTTGTTGGATCAGTCAACTTGGGGGTTTCGATGATCAGGTCAAGGGTTGAGTTGTAGAGGAAGGCAGTTAACACAGAGATAACTGGAGGAAAGGTCAGGTCAATGGAGGTTCAGATTCATTCACATGATCAGAGTAAGAGATCCACATCTTTTTATTTCTCACATTCACCAGAGCGAGTGTGTTACAACTTCTCGCAGCTTCTTCTTGACTCTGCCTATCCTGCCACTTCCTATCTTCCTACTGCCTAAGTTTCACTAGCCAACATCAGTCTTGAGATCTCGACAGTAAGGTTCAGCAAGTTCTTTCTTGGGCAGAGATAAGACAACTTGAAGGTATTAAGATCATTACAACAATCTCCGGTCGAAGCTAAAAGAACTTTGGATACTTAGGAAAGTGTCCAGTGCGAAAATGAGTAACTTCCCGGAGATCAAGTTACTCAACAACAGTTGCGACAAGAAAACGGAAAGCTACTTCCGTCTTCTGGTTGACGGCAAGCAAGTCAAATATCTGACTGTCGAACCGGACACCTATGAGAATGACGAAATGTGCTTTCCACCACTTCTATACACTATCCTCCCCAGGTTCCCCACTGGGAATTGGAACGATGGTGTTGTGGCCAAAGATGAAGACGGTCGCCCCTACTTTACACGTATCAACCTGACCGACTTTCCCGGCGTGGAGAACACCTGGCATGAAACCTCCATCGACCTACTGGACGCTGAGTTGGGTGACAGAGTTCAATTCGAAGTTTATGAGGTCAAATGTCCACAGTTTGACGACGTTGTGGTCGCCAAACTCCAGCCCTGGTACTGGTATATGGATTCCATGGAGAACGAAACTACAGTCTATCAGTGGTTGAACGGCCACGGGATTGGGCCTCGTTTCCTTGGCCATCTGACTGAACATGATCGTGTTATCGGTTTCTTCATGGAGCGAATTCCTGATGCGCGGCACGCTACATCTGAGGATATTGGCCTCTGCAGGCAGGCGTTGTCTCAACTACATGCCTTGGGGCTTCGGCACGGCGATACAAACCGACACAACTTCCTTATCAGCAATGGAAAGGCTATCCTGATTGATTTCGAGTCTACCCACAAGTGTGACAATGAAGACCTGCTTCGGCTGGAGATGGAGGGTTTGTCTCTTTGTCTTGCAGATACTTCGGGCCTAGGAGGTACTATTACCCTTGAAGACTTTCCCGGGACGGACGAGGAGATGATGGATCCAGACTGTTTCTAGAAGACGTGTGAACCCTGTCATGAATGGATCTGACTGCTGACTTTCAAGTTTGTCTGCTACTTCTCTGTTCATGATTCATATGACCACTGTACCTTTCTTTACTTGTCCACTTTTTATGATGCTTCAAGATAACTCTTTAATTACATATCTACAGACAGTCATCAAAAGATATCTAACCACCTTTCCAGCAGTCCAATAAACTCAGGATCCTACTTCTGATACTCATCCTGCCACCGCACCCGCTGCACAAATCCCAACACCTCCCTCAGCTTTCTATTTGATACCGGTGCCTCTCTGCCCACCAACTCCCTCGTAACCGGCACCCCAGGACAAACCCTTGCCAGAAAGGCCTTCGTCGATTCCTCAAAATTCGTCATCTCATCATTGACCGCATTGAACACCTGAAACCCCAACCCATCTACAACTAACCCCCTCTCCACCATCCCTCCCAGATCCCTTGCATCCGTATACGCCCAACCATGCACCTTCCACTCCTCCAGCCGCTCCACATACCCCGTGAACTTCTCCTGGAACTCCTCCGGACTCACCACCGCCCCAAACCGATACACATAGATATCCGTCCCGGGAAACCGCCTCGCAAACCCAGCAGCAGTCTGCTCCCCACACACCTTCGAGATGGCGTACGCATCCATCGGCTGCGCGGGGACGGACTCATCCACCGGGAAGGAAGCGTAGTCGACGTCGCCCTCGGCAAACGCGACCCCGTAGACACAGATCGACGACGCCAGGAGGACCTTGCGGATACCCATGTGACAGGCGGCTTCGAGGACGTTGTAGAAGGCCAGCACGTTTCCGCGGTACGTCTCGTTGTCGGGGACGATCATGTTGCGCGCGTAGCCGGCAAGGTGGATCACTGCATGAGGGGCTTGGTGGAGTGGTTCGCGGAAGGGCTCGGTCAACGCGAAGTGCGAGTGGAAGGCGCTGTGGACTTGGCCGGTGTCGGTGAGGTCGACGCGGATGGTGTGCACGCGGGCCGCGAGCGAGGCCGGCAGCGGATGCAGGTCGAGGTTTAGGATGGTGTGGTTCTGGCGGAGGAGGTGGGCGATGATGAATTGGCCGGCTTTTCCGGAGCCGCCTGTTATGATGATGCGCTTGGACATGGTGATTTGGGTCGCTATGCTGAGGTGGTTGAGGTGGACTACGTGGTGGTTTTGTTGATATGGAGGGGAGAAGTGCGGGGTTTGTGGGGGTTGCGGGGGATTGCCGAATTGGGCGGATGTTTGTTTACTGGGTATTCGCAGATGATGATAGCTAGATATTCCGACGAGAACCATTAATTTGAGAAGAGATATTAACCTCATTTCTTGCCTTATTTTATCAAACATATAAACATTTAAAAACGAAACTTTGAACTGTATGCTGCGCAGCAATCCTACGTGCAGGATCCAAGCTGACATCATTAGTGCCAATGCTCTGTAATGATCCGCTGCCAATTCATCCCGCGTACCCCTCACATGACATTACACCAACACCAACCAAGCTAGTCCCTCCACTCCTTTCGTCAACTTTCTCACCTTGACTTACGCCCCTCTCTCTTCATCCATCGCGAAGGAGACACCCTCCCTCGCCAGAAAAAACCACACACCTCCCACAACCCCCGCAGAATGACCAAGCCCGCCAACCGCCCCCGCATAGCCTGCTTCCACGGCGGCGGCTCGCGCGCGTCCGTCTACGAAGTCCAATGCAGCCACCTCGCCAAGCTCCTCGAACCGGACTTCGAACTCGTCTTCTTCGACGGACCCTTCTTCCGCGACGCCGGGCCCGGCGTCCTCCCTGCCTTTCGCGGCTACGAGCCCTTCCGCTCCTGGTTCACGCAGGATGGCTCCGGCACCGAGCTCGCCGACGGCAGTGGGTACGATATGACCGGTCGGGATGGTGTCGAGCGGATCTGGAAGCTGATGCGGGAGAGAGACCAGCACAGCCCCGGGGGTCCTTGGGTCGGGGTGATGGGGTTCAGCCAGGGGACGAGGCCCGCGGGCGGGTTGTTGCTGGATCAACAGCGGAGGGTTGCGAGCGGGGAGTCAACGACATCAACAACACAGGGGGCGAGCTTGAAGTTCGGAGTTATGTGTATGGGGGCTGGCGCGCCTATGGTGGCGGAGAGCGCGCATCGTATGTTCATCCCCTCTGACGATTTTCTGGTCAAAGGCTAACTGTGAGGGTTGACTGTGATGGTTGCAGGGGCAGAATCCGACGCCGAGCTTGTCTCTATCCCCACGATACATGTGCATGGCTTGAAGGATCCGGTGCTGCCATTGAGTCGACATCAGCTGGCGACGTATTATGAGCCTAAGCGGAGTGAGCTGTTCGAGGTGGATTATCACCATGCCATGCCGTGGGTGAAGCACGAGGTGGAACATCTGGCGTATCTGGTCAGGACAGCATACAGGGAGAATAGCTGAAGGGGGTCGAGACGATTCAGGAATTGGAATATGCACTTGAACAGAAATCGATCTACACAGATAATATTATTCACAATTACGCCAACGCAGCCAAATAGACTTTTGCTCATATATCATGTCTCATGCCAATCAGTGGGCAACCTTGCTTGCTTCAAACAGAGCAGGAGGAATCCCCTCGTCTGCAACTGCCTTAAGATCGTCCTCGCCCATCTCCCCATCCCAACCGTGCGCAACCAGATAAGCACGGAACTCCTCATCGCGGACCCGCAGATCCTCCCCGGAGATATCCTCCACGAAAAAGTACGTCACCAGCACCCCGACCACACCGCAGATCGCAGCGATGATGAAAGTCCACTTTTTGCCCAGATGGGTTTCTATCGGCGTGAACACCTGCGTCCCGATCGCACCGCCTGCCTTGCCAAACGCAGCCGAAATACCATAGCACGTGCCCCGCACGCCGGTCGCGTACATCTCCGACGAGAGCAGGCCCAGCATATTCCCCGGACCGAAATTCCCGGAGCTCTGCATCAACCCGTAGAAGATCACGAATAGGGGGATAATCTTGGTGATCTTATCGTATGCACAGCCGATGATCAGGCCGAACACCAGGTAGCCGGTGAATCCGATCATCATGATGTTCTTGCGCCCGACGCGGTTGCACAGAACGGCGCCGAGGAAGACGCCGGGAAGAGCGATCACGCCCAGCAGAAGCTGCCATTCTCCGGTCTTCATCACGGAGCTGTCTTTGATGACGGAGGAGATGATTGTGCCGGAGAAGACGCCGTTAGGGAATGTGACAAAGTCTAAGAAGGCGAGGTTGTCAGTCAGTAACTGTAATTGTTTGCCACGAAGTGGAAAGAGGCTACACACCGTACAAGAACCAGGCTCCGCAGGTTCCAATCAGAGACTTCCAGTAGTATTTGACCACAAGGATGTAGGGGACATGCTTCTTGATCGCGCCGCGGCGGTAGAGGGCGGAGTTCATCATCCGGAACCGGAAGTAGAAGACAGACAACGGCCAAATACAGCCAATACCGAAGCAAACGCGCCAGACGGTGCTGTAGTGCGACTGGTGGCAGGCGGAGAGGACGATCAGGAAGATCGCGACCGCGAATGGCCCGCCAAACGAGAGAGGGAAATTGGTCACCATGATGAAGGCCGGCCCGCGTTGCTTGGGGGTCAGGTCGTTGGCGGCCTCGGATGCTGATGTCGATGAAGCGGGATATTCACCACCGGTGCCTGTCAACCGTCAGCTACCGCGTTGAGTTGCGAGATGTGTCGGCACTCACCGAAACCAACGATACCACGCGCTACCGTCATCATCCAGAACATTCCGTCGATAGTGTACCCGTTCGATGCGGTGGCTAATATTCCTCCGACCACAATCATAGCTGTTGTAAACACCAGAGCGGCCTTGCGGCCGAGATAATCACAGGTGAGTCTGGGTGACGTTAGCGCTGGAGGATGGCTGGGAATTCTTATGGCTGCGTCTTACCCAATAACAATCTGACCGATAACTTCACCGACCAAAAGAGCGTTGGAGACCCGAGTCTTGACAGCTGAGGTGTACTGCTCCTTGTATTGACTGGCAAGCAGCACGTTGACCATCGTCCTAGCAAGCGGTTAGCTTCGTGAGACCATCTCGGCAGGAAACGCCTACATCAAGTTGTTCTGGTATCCATCACTGATCAGGGCAAAGCCACTGGCAATCTAAGACTCATATCAGAATGAGTCGTCTGCATGACAAGAGCCTGCGGTAGCTCACAATTGTGATAAGGTCCGAGAGAGTGCGGCGCTTCTTCAGGGCTTCCGCCTCGGAGATGGTCTCTCCGTCATGAGAGTCGGCCTGAATGACGGTTTGGAGATCTCCTTTGGGAGCAAGTGAGGCGTCTGGTGGTGCAGACATGTTGCTAGACTACCTCAAGCGCAGTGGTAGAGAATAGCACAGAGTCTTTTGCAGAAAGGTTGCCTTTGTGGTGAGGAAAAGTCGGCAGGAAGGCGAACAGCCCGTCCCTCGTGCTTTATATCCGGGTTTGGAGGCGAATGACAGAGACTATTGGTGGAGGCATGCTGGATGTGACCTTAATCCTGTTGGAGTAGTCAGTCCAGTCAAGGCTGCGATTACCGGTGCTATCTCTCAATCAGTATATTGATTCATTCCTTGTCCTGCAGCCACTGGCAAGTCACTAAACTGGATATAGACAGGGCCGGCCAACTTGACTACCGAACCAATCATAGGCAGAACTCGGCCCGTTCCCACCCGGGGAATACCCTCCAATCACATGACACAACAACTGCACGTTCCATGTTTGGGGCGGGCACGTGTAGCTTATCTTCGCTCTCATCTCTTGCTGTGGTGTTTGTTGATGCTTTTCCCACCCAACAACTGTCCCCACGGCGAAAGCTTTCAATCTCTTAGCCTCCGCTTGATAACTCGGGAGGATCACCTATTGGCGTGCACACAGCCAAGAATGCGCCCACGTGAATCAAGCAGCGCCAACAACGCCCTTCCGTAAGGCTGACCTAGATTATGTGGCGCGCCCACCACGAGTCGTCCGGTCCGAATGGGAAAGTGCTCAGACGATGAACCATGTTTCCTCCCGTTTTCCCTGACTCAATTCGAATGCTCGATGAATTCCGTTCCCCATGCCACACCTGTCAGGAATCAGACCACGCACGGTAAAGGCTGGCTACGCGTCGAAAGGCTTGGCAGAAACCATGACCTAAATGCGTTGTATTCTCTTCATCTATTGAAATTCTGCAGCAGTCGCTCTTGATCAAGTCTCCGGGTCATCCCTCTCCAACTTCATCACATACGGGTATCACAGCCGTGATCGCGGACCACGATGAAGCCTATGCCACGCCTTCATTTGCCAAGCGGGCACGTCGGCCGGGCCCATAATCTGTCGACGGGTCCAATGGCCAATTGTCTCCCCCAACGTGCTTACCCGCAAGGGAGCGCGAAGGAAATCATTGTAGCCAGTTGCTCTCTCCCGAGACAAGTTGGTTCCGGACGCCGACGCCGTCAGTCCGATGAGCGGAATCGTTTGCAGTTGGAGATCGTTACAGAAGGGCGGCTGCGTGCGGATGATACGAACCAAATCGTAGCCACTCATTCCTGGAAGGGAGGTCTACACAATTAGTCAGTTGGAGCTCTAAGTCGGAACAGTGAACGATAGGGTGATCCAGCAACACGCCTTTATGAAGATGATATGTGGTAGGGTAGGGGCCGTGGCCAAGTGGTCGAGGGCTGCGGTGCCAGAGCCGATGGCAACCACCTCACAGCCTAGTCTTTGGCCGATGCGATGACACAATTTTTGGACGACAAGACTAGATACAGTAATGGCAGTCAGGAAGGGTACCTGCAGCAGTTGGGGGACTCTACTTGTTCTCAACGAATAAGAGCTGCATTTTTGAGGTATAGATATCGCTGGTGTATCTCTGGGGATTGGCGCTGCTGCCAGAAGTGGGCTGTTGAAGTGAGATTGTGAACAGGGTCTGTCTCCGATTAGATCATCAACGCTGACGAGGCTGTGTCTGGTCCGTGCGCTGCATTGGATCAGGTGTGGCCTTGGCGTCACTGGGTAAAGATCATCCTGTAGTCTGGTGTAGTTTGGAGTTGATAGTACTAGGTAGACGTTGGGTAGGTCTGAGGGTTCGACTCGTAGAGACAAGTGTCGGGCTTATTTTCTTAGTTCTCCAACTGGTCGCTGTGTTAACTTGGTTACCACCGACGTCACTGACAGTACACCTGATTTCGCAGCATTCAGTTGTCAAGCAAACTGTACCTTCCAATGCCTTCCCTAAGAAGTTTGTTTGAAGTCAGCTTCGATACTTGATCTGCAGAAGCAAATGCATTCTGTCTTGAACTGCACCATTGCATCTTATCTCACGAAGGGGATTTCAAGAGGGACTGGGCTGGCTCTGGTCCGTCTTCTGGCTTCCAAGCCCAGTACAGAGGTGGCAGTGGTCTTCGCAGCCGCAGGCCGCACGAACACAGGCTGATGCATTGACACAATCGGTTGCGCAGTCTTCTGGGCGCGTTTATCAGGTTGAGATGGATGTTTCCGAAAACCGAAACATGGGGCCGGCAGCTGCGACCGTCGAGAAGGTCTTGGCTGGTCGGGGACTCGACGTACTACCTAGTCAACAACGCCGGGGCCATGCCATTTGCGCCCGATGGAATTGAGACGATGTAAGTGTAGGCAGACTGCGAATTCATCCCAATCTGTTGACTGAGAGTCACTAACCTCCAGCAGGACCGACTTGGACTCCACCTTTCGCACCAATGTGACCGGCGCTCATATGGTCACGAGTGCCTTCTTGGAATTATTAGAACATGGTACTTTGGAGGCGATCAACGTGTAAGGACCTCACTGCTCAACAATCGCTAAGCGCTAATGTGAGACCTCAGATCCTCCACCTTTGGTTCCATCGCCAGAGCGTCGAGGTCTGTCCGTGCCGCAAGATCACCAAGGCGGCCCTCAGCATATTGACCGTACAATATGTCCAGTCTTTTGCCAGAGAGGGTTTCATCTTCATGATCATCTTGCCTGGTGTAAGCCTATTCAACGCATCATGTCTCGTATTTGAGTTCTGACAATGTACAGTGCGTAAAAGCAGATTTTGGAAGCGACAATGCCAAGTTGACGCCCGAGCAGAGCGCCACCGCCGTATTCGATCTCATTTCTTCTGCGACAAGCGCCCACAACAGCAAATTCATTCATATCTATGTGAATGGGCTGAGCTTTCACGACGGTGCAGAGGTGCCATGGTAGCTACCAGGTAGTTTTGGTGCCTGATGCTCAGAGGCCAAAACGTGAAAGCCCCACCTTAACATTATCCTTGGAGAAGAGAGTACTGACTACAAAGTCTCTCATTGGAAGATGAATGAACTTGTTCTGGCGCCAGAAACTCGAATAACAATCTGTTTATCTGCTTCGAATTCTTTGGACGTTACGAATTCAAGGTAGTCGTCGACTCCTTCCCCATCCGACCGACCATTTCATCTCCCTGATGACTACTACCTATGATTTGGCTGCTAAATTATCCGCTATTGGGCAATAAAAGAATACTCTTGCTCTCTCACGACTTTTTTTGTCTTACAAAATCTCTCAATCAAAAACTCTATTAGCAATTCAAGGATTGCGGCGCTGATCGTATACTCAGAGTTAGTCAACTGTACGCCTAGTTTACTGTCATGCGACTGGCTAAAAGACTGAGGTAGACTCGAAGAATGCTGGGCAATGCAAGACCTGAGGCCAATGCAACCCCACACGAAGGAGCGCCAACCGGTGGTATGTTTGTCGAATCACTTGCTTATAATAGAGGTCTTCTGATACTAAAAAAAGACCTGCCTGCCCTAAGCCAATGGAATTTCGAAAGCGGGGTGCTGTCGATCGCACGGCAATATCGCTCGCTCCCTGCGGATCAAATCCTGGCCTGCTAACCTTAACGAAACCTCGGGTCACCAGATCTCGACCTTGCCTTTCCTTTCTCCCAGGTATCATCAAAACAGATGAGCCTCCTTGCTTCGAACCCATTGACTGTTTGAGTATTGATTATTGATATTCCTAGAATGATATATGGATTCCATCGCGCCCCCTTGATAGTGATCTCGATCTGACAGGTCACATACAATCACCCCAGTCTGGTTAAGAGTCCCTCTTTTGGGCACAATTTCTGCTTATGTGAATAGCTCTTACCGAGACATCTACTTCTTGGCAAGGTCACACTGCATCTGACTGTTCAGGTCTCGATGCCAGAACACGAATCCAGGACGTTGTTGACGTCGGACAGATCTGGCCAAAAGCCACGCTACCCGCTATGCACCGCCGAAACCACCAACCCCTTCAATATTGTGTAACCACAGCGAAGGCCACTTTCGCTAACTGACGTGACACTACCCTTTGAATGTACTGTAGATATTATGTTGCCAGAAGCACCATCAATGGATCTGGGGTGGTAAGTTTGGAATCCGCATAATGCTTTTCGGGCACTGGATGGGTTTCGGTCAGGACTCGTATTACCCGCGCCGCGTTGGGAAGTATACGAGCTTCCGCATTCAGAACCCTCACTCCCATTATAGCAGATCATCACTACCACGATGTGACCTACGACGAACACAGTGAGCTTTCACAACAATATCAAAAGGATATAAAAAGAGCTCGCTTGACCATCTGCTGTCGTTCATCACAAACAATCAAGCAATCGCTCCCAAAGCCTGTAACTAAACTATCTGCTCATCAACCCTGAACGTACTCATCCATCCTTCATCAAAATGACCAAAATCATTGCCATCCTCGGAGCCCTTGCCACTCTTGCCCTGGCGGCTCCATCTCCCGCAGGCGACGTCGTTCCTCGCGCCTGCACCACTATTCTCCCTTCCTCTATCGACGTCCTCGACAGTGCCCACCCGAACACTGCCAACGTCGGTCAGCGCTTCACCCTCCGGCGCTCCGGCTCCCCAGTGACCAACAATAAGATCTCCGCCTTTACCTTCACCAATATCCCCGCCGGGGCTACCGGCTGCACCCTCCAGGTCAACGTACCGCCGTTGACCACAGCCAACCAGATCGCCAAGGGCTCCAACCAGGCAGAGTTCTGGACGACCACACCCTGGACCGCCGCGAACGCCCCGACCTGGAGCAACCCGCCAACCCGCGGCCAGATGGTCTCTACCTTCCAGTTCCCGACGGGGGCAACCACCACCCCGATCCAGCAGAACCTGGCGTCGAATACCTGCTCCAACACGATGAGCTTCTTGGCGCTGCTGAGCGATTGGCAGGGGGCTGAGGGGCAGGTGGATTTCACGCAGGGCGCGGATCTTGGGTTCAAGTTGATTTATAACTGCTGATCTGTCTATCTCTTTCAAGAGTAGTCTGGGGACTGGGTGTGGTTGGTACGATGGGAGGATGGTCAAGTTGGATAGTAATGTCATGGGGAATTTCGGGGTTGTTTTGTCTGTTAATTTAGCTGATCGAAGATGCGTCTATCGAGACATTTTGACGGAGGGATACAATCAATCAAGTGAAGCATTGAGCTGCGAGAACATTGTCATCTTCTAGGTATGGACTCTTGACTCTCTGCTCCGGCTGAGGTCTCCAACAGACTCGGTTCGGGAAAGACAGAAGTCGTCTAGGGAGGCTTGTGAAGGTCTAGGCTGTGAAGATGATTTGATTTCGGGTACAGAACAGCATGTGAACTTAGGTTTCGTGATGCATTAAGGATTACCTATGAAAGTATGATTCCAATTCCATAGCAGTCAATGGAAACTCTGGTGTTGGAAAAAGTGAAGGTGGAAAGCATGCTAATTTTAGTCGCGGACAAAGAAACCGCAGCAGCTTCGGCTCATCCCGCCAGTTCTTCCTCTTTCCTTCCTTCCACCCTTCCTTCCTTCCTTCCTTCCTACTCTCTTCATGCTATTCTCAGCAGTTATCGATTCATCAACCATCATCCCTCGGTGTCTCCATCATTGTCTTCATTCTCGGTCAAATCAAAATCACCATGACATTTGCGCCAACAAGGCGGACACGGCTTGGTGGGGGAGATGAGCAACAGGTAAGAACGCAGCGGCAGAGTCAATGCGACCGGACAATTGCCAGGACCATGAGGCTGGGAATCGATTCCGTCACTGAATCCTTCGACTCCTTGGCTTGATCACGGGACCATTGTCTCCGTGCAGGATTTGTTGCTATTCCGAAGGATTGTGCGGGGTACGTGAGAAGCTTATTGTGACCATTCTTCGTTGCCATTATCGCGCTCGACTCGACTCGTGGGAAATGACATCGGTACTTGAGTCTACCTCAGCATGGCTTGATACGAAATGGAGCTTCGGTTATGCCTCATCTAACAAGCTGTCGGAAGATTGTTAGAACCGGATTCTTTCTTGTCAAGACTGACACTTGCACGTACCTTCCCCAGTCACAAGCTATTTTAACAATCGATAATCGCCAGCTGTGAACGTCTCACACATGCGGAATAAAGCCCGTCCATGCTACCGTCTGGAACGAGCTGACCGGTAGTCGCCGCAGACTGATGAACGCCTCGACGATGATATACAACCGCGCAGGAACTAAGCACATGCTGATGAGGGTAGAGATTATGTCGAGCACCCACGGTCGCCATCCCGGCGGTCGCTCCGTTGGCTGAATCCAAATATAGGTCAGCGACCGGTGACCCTTGAACCCCAGAGCTGTCAGAGCCACCCGCACCGTGGTAGCGAGCGGAAGTCCGGACGCCAGTACCAGGGCACCGATACGCCACAATAGCCTCTCCGTCGGGGTCGGAAACAGGTGGTTCCATCCCAGACAGTGAATGGCAGGATGTACCATCGCTTGAACCGTCACTAAAATCCAAGTCTGCCGGCGCATGTTGATCACCGGGATCTTGTCGTCGGGCATGCGCTGCAGCGGTCCCTCCTCCAGGCCAAATTTCTCCAGCGTGGGCCGACGGTGCCACCGCTGCATCGGCTTCTCCACAAAATCTAGGGGGGTGTGCTGAAACTCTTCCACGGAGGTGTTACCACCCTGACTCAGAATGGCGTTGACACTTCCATATTTGAGGTCAATGTACGTGGGTACGCTGACATTCTGCGGCTTGTGCATCCAGAAGTAGTAGCTCATCATAGTCGACAGGACGAATCCGAGCGAGAAGAGCTCCAGCGGAGTCACGGATAGCCCCTGAATGACTCGTGCGATCGCCTGTACCGCCAACCAAGCGGTTTGGACCAAGGCCACACATTTCGCAAAGACATCTGCCTTGCTCTTGTCCCAAATCTCCTCCTCGGTGATAGTTGGGCACTCGATATAGTCTGCCTCCACGAGGTACTGGAGGGCTGCGGATGTGATAGGAAACGGCCGGTAGTCGATCGATCGCAGGACAAAGCCCCCGCTGTTGGCATAAAAAGCGTGCTTCAGCGTCCAGTGCTTGTGGCCCATCCGGTGCATCTGCTCGACGGCTTGCTGTGCGGCCTCCCACTGCATGGCCGAGAAGTACACCAGTAAGTCAGGGGCTAGGATGGCCAGCATACCCCAGCGTATCTTGCGCATTATGACCACCATCAAGCTATCATTTGGACCAGGGATGTTCAAGTGCAAAACGGTGTACAAAGCTGTCGATAACACCAAAGCACATGACCAGAGGATGTCTATCGACCCGCGTACATTGGGCGCGTCAACCCAACCCGCTGTTTCAGTACCATTGCCGGCCATCACGCATCAGCCAGATTGTCACCAGAGGGAAGAGTCCGCTATGGATGCAGAGCGGAGAGAAAATTGTCACGAGAGACGCATGGGTTGTTGGGGGACTGTCTCAGGACAGACAGCGGTATAAATCAGATTCTGTCTCCCCCCTGCCGCTATGTACATCCCCTCACATAAAGCAGACACTAATTTGCGACGGACTTAGGTCGGCTTGGCTCTCATGCAGGAGAGGTCGCTCAAAATAGACAAGCGCAGGTAGATGGTGAGTTGACGATCAGACTACTGCGTCCATCTAGTGCCACGCCTTTTTGGCGGCACGCTCGATCCTCCAGAATTGTCTCTTTTTCGGATCTTACTATCATTTCTTCCACGCTCAATGGTCCGTTCCGCTGTGCTGATGGTTACACAAGTCAGTTTCGGGCAGACTATCGGCTGAAAAGCGAGACCATTCCTTCCACCCTCACATGGCATGCTGACAGGAGGCGTGAAGAATGCGACCATGGCAGAAGGTGGTCAGCGAGCGGAGAAAAGTGGAGCAGAAAGATAACAGCGCTGCACGGGGATTCACGGCTGGATCAATTGAGTGTTGAGAAGCATTGGGGTTGACCCTGACTAAGTGGAGATCGGCAGGTGTGAAGGAAAAGTCCCGGGAAGGATGTCCCTAACAGGAAAGGATGGACATGCCGGCACTAATCTAGAGTCTTTGGGGCGTGTTTAGAGGCACGACGGTGGATGTCGCTTGTCCACCATCACTCATCCACATTGGCTGCTGCAGTACTTGGGGGCCAAAAGTGAGTCTCCACCGTGTCGGACGTTTTTCTTCAAATGTGCCCTCATCTATTGACAATCTAATTCCAATATACTCATGTAGGTCTGGGCGTGCTGTGGTCGTACAATTTTCCGTGAGCACTAGAGTACTGGACACAAAGGCTGAAACCCCGTTCTCCTTGCTGCCGCAGACAGGGTTCGCCTGCACTTTCCACGTGCATGTTCGCGACCGCCTCATGGCAACAAGGTTCCTACCTTCGGCAAAGCTAGTCCAAGAATAACTAGATGGGTATTCAGCTTGTCGTCTTGTTGAGACACTTGCCAGTGCTGATACTGCGCATGTTCCGGTTCCGTGCGTCGTGCTTAGGCTCTGTGGCAGGTCTTGGAGTCTGAGACATGTTCCAATCGCACATCATTCAAGAATGAGTCAAGCAACACAGCCAAGCAGGCTGAGATGCGGTGTTTCCGAGCCCTGACCTGTCAGCAAGTCGTGGTCGACAGCAACCTGCCCTCAACCACTGGCTTAGTCTTCAGTGTCCCGATCAAATTAGATTAATTGTGACAGGTACAGTCCTTCCTATTTGATCACTAATCCGTCCCGACAGGGGTATCCCTTGAACCACGCAATACCCCTCTTTCTTTGGCGGAATTTGATGATCGTCTCCATTTTAGGTCGGGTGAAATATGGGGGCTATGCACTTGTGTATAATTGAACCATTTTGCTGCGACTCGCGTTTGCCTACCTAATCAAGATGCTGCCGTTGATAAAAGCAGTATATAAAGAATCTGTGTATACTCTGGGCTGCTTAAAGATTACTTACAGAGTACATATCTAGAAACCCCGGTTGCTGCGAGATTGCTTTGATTCGCCTAGTTAACAATATCTAACTAGTTTATGTTCATGTACTGCAGTAAACTATGTAACAAAAGCAGATTTCTTAAACCATATATAAACTAATACTTTTCTAGATTCATAATACGAATATGATGTATAATACTGATATAGAGATGAGAAAATTAGGAACGTTGTTATCAATGAAGACCTGATAAAAGACCACAAGATCAAGACTGTCCAAATTCCACCTACAGAATGCATTAATACAGCCCAGATAGTGCTTCTGGTTTTGTTAAATAAAGAAATGAAGACTTTTATTCGAATAGAAGAAAACTGTTTAGACTGGTTGCTCTATAATCCTCTATTCACGAGATTTGGAATAGCACAGTAGGCCACTACAACGTGCAATTGGGATCTCTGTCACTATAGCTGCTAGACAGTATAATAATACTACTTAAAAGGGGGATTTATTTGCTAGGCTCTCGGCATAGACTCCTAGACTTAGGAGTTCTGGCGCCTAATCAAGACTAACGCGCCAAGTCAATCACAGGCGCTCTTTTACATGGAGGTGGTGGTATCAGGCCATTTTCCGTCCCAGTTTGAAAGCATCTTGAACCAGAAATAACTGTTTACCTCCTTGGTGTCCAACGCTTACGCAGCTTTCAAGCCGGGGCGAATGAGTCACAGACACTGCATAATTAACACACTAGAAAGAACGCACAGTCCAATGTCAAATCTAGGGCATATTATTCTGATGGCTTGGTCGAAGCTTGGATATCGATACCGCAGATAGGAGACGACACGCTAGCACTCAGAGTCCCCGCCTTGACCCGCTCCTGCTTCCTCTTCCTCCACTTCGGCCCATAAAGGTACAAGACCCCCAACAGCGGCATCGCAATAACCATGTTTAGCCCGAGAATCGTAAATGACCATCCCCACCCCATCGACTCAATCATATAGTCAATGACTGCCGCAAACAGCGCTCCCAGCCAGCACCGGACCAGATCCGCCGCTCCCTGCGTTGCAACCGCCTGGGTCGGGTAAAGATCTATCAGCAATGTGTAGATAATTCCGAGTAGGGGTGTCCCGCTGAAGCCGATCAGACTCTGGAAGACGAGCGCGGCGGCGAGAGAGCAGTGGGTTTGAATTATCCAGCCGTAAGACAACAGGGATACTGAGGCGAGGAGCGCAAAGGGGACAGCAATTTGGAGGCGGGCGCACTCATAGGGGAAAGGATCATCTCCGCTGGGGTCCTTGGAGGGGTCTTCAAGGTTTCTAGTCTGCTGGCGTAGTTGCGTTTGGATGCGGGTGTAGTTGAAGTCGAGGACCCGGCCGCTGAGGATGGAGCCGATGGCGCCGGCGATGCCATAGGGTCTGTCTATCCTTAGCTCTAGGATCGGATGCAAAGGGCAAGGGACGGAAGGGGGATATTCACAGGAAGGAGAAGCCGACTTCCAGTGTACTTAACCTGTACATATTGGCAAA
This sequence comes from Aspergillus fijiensis CBS 313.89, assembly GCF_003184825.1. Taxonomy (NCBI): domain Eukaryota; kingdom Fungi; phylum Ascomycota; class Eurotiomycetes; order Eurotiales; family Aspergillaceae; genus Aspergillus; species Aspergillus fijiensis. The sequence goes on from NW_024468981.1 coordinate 137,160, forward strand.
GTGGCTGCCAGTCGTAGCCCACATGGCCGTGACACCCGCATAGAACAGGCTGGTGAAGATGACAAGGATCAAGGCATCTTTCTCACCGAGAAGCGTAAACGCGCGTAGTATCTCCGCGGTGTCGATCCGCCGCTTCTCGGTGCCTCCGGTGGGTGACGGGTCCTTTTCGTACGTGTGTGTATGTCGAGAGTCGCGATCACGGCTCAGCCCTCGCTGAACGTTCTGCACCAGAGGTCGCCGCCACCACCCGACAGGTTCAACCGAGCCATCGCCAACAATACTTCGGGCCGTCTCCGGGATGACCACGAAATAAGCAAGCAGCGCACTCCCGCTACAGATCCCAAGGAACCAAAAGATACTCCGCCACCCGAACGCTGGCTCCAAGAGACCGCCAATTACAGGGCCGAAGGCAAACGCCCCCATCACACACCCCTGTAAGGGTCCGATATACCGGCCTCGTTCAGCGGGCGAGGAGATATCCGCTGCAACGGCGAATCCGAAAGGAATCGCGCAGCTACTTCCGAGGCTCTGCAAACAGCGGAGAATGATCAGCGCCGGGTAGCTGTTCTGCAGGGCAAGGCCGATGTTGGCCGCTGTGTAGAGGGCTAAAGTGAGCATCCAGGCTAGGCGGCGGCCCTGCAGGTCGGAGAGGGAAGACATCAGAGCCGGAGTAATGCCCTGCACCAGGGAGAAGACGGTGACCAGGAGATTCATCTGTGTTGTGCTGACACCATAATTCTGTTGCAGGATGGGGAGGACGGGGAGGACAATGTTGGTGGCGATCATCGTGGCGATCATGGCGAGGCTGGTCAGGGTGATAATAAAGATTTTGCGCGGGGTGCTGATCACGCAGTAGGGGGGTGTCAGAGTGACTTCACTGGAGGAAAAAAAGGGCTGTTTTGCAACGCCCCCTTGGGCTTCAAGGGTATTTTCGTGTGCCATGGTGTTCGTGGTGTTGGTGATGGTCCTCGTCCGTGACGGCCCCTTGCGGGAAAGGAGTTGCAATCCAGTTCTCGATCCATGATGGGGAAAAACTGGCTAATAAATAGATACCCTGCGCCTACCGGGCTCCCTGCGGTTTCTATGAGCCAGGGGAAATTTTTTGAGATGGTACAAAAAATTTGACTTTTGAACCATGGATGACTGGCACGGGATTACCCTCGGGAGTGGCTGTCACGGCGAGGGCAAAGTATATGAATATTGATGGAAGAGTCGCCACCCCCTAACCATCAAGTACAAACCCGTGGAACCGAACCTAAAGCGCGCAAGCCTTCCCTATTGTGGCCACAGTGGCCAAGCTGGCGTGCCCATTTTCGTGCCTGAACCAGTTACCGAAAGCCACGGTCCAGATGTCAACTACAAACCCCTCCCAAAGATACCACGTACTATATGGGTTAAGGGGATGCTGCTTTCGGAGAGCTTGCTACCCGTGGTCAATATTCACACGCCGAGTTTGTCCGTGATCCTTCTCGGCTTCTAAAGTAGCCCAGTTCTAGAGTAGAAGGATTGCGATATTCCTGGGTTCATGCCCCACAAACTTCGCGTTGACGAGGGTCATTCGGAACGTATCACAGTCCCGGAGAGGTATATGTGTATTGTACTGGCCGGTGTTGGTCCTTTTTGTATCAAACACACGGTCGAGGGTTGAGAGAACCTCTCTTAATAAAGTATTATCAGACAATCCTAAGGCTGAGGTATATGAAATGGAGGATTGGGGATAAGCTCAAAAGATACTAGGTATATAGTTAACATACATTCAGTTCTGGTCGCTAGTGATTGTTGAGAACCTTCATGAGAACTACACAAAACATATCTCTGTGCAGTTGTAGACAAACTCTGATAACTGTGATAAGGACCACCAGCAAAAAATTCTTCCGTCAAGCATTATTTAAGATGTACTTTCACATTCTCTTCAGCGAAAAAAAGATCAAGATAGACAAATGTCTCCAACTGCTTACCTGGCAGAGTTTGGCCTATTTTGAACTTTGACCCGGACCATGCGGAGCCGGCCCCCGCACTCTTCTAGAGGGAGAGGAAAGACCTCTCTACTCACCAGCATTTGCAGCTCCTACACTGACCATCCTTTCATAAGAGAGTACTATTGATGGGAGGACTTCATGAAGGCATATTGCTTATTCAGCTCCCTGTCCAAGTCGCCAGCTATCAATAGACCTTCGTCCGCAAAGATACCACTGATTCACGGCATCGTACGCAGTGATAGAACGTTCACAGGAGAGAGGCTACTCTTGTGCGATATATAGTACCATGGCTCGCTCAATGCTTTCAACAATCCCTCCTCGTACACGATCGCATGGGAGAGCATAACATCGTCATTGCGTCGTGAGCCTCCGAACTCTGCAGAACTACCTCCGCTGAGACATCGCGGCCTCAGGTCTGCTTTCTTTTCTGCCATCCATCCGAGTCGGCCCTTTCGTTTAGCATAAGCAGCGATGTCGCTCGCCCTGACGAAGACCGCGATATCAGGTCAGGTCGCGTTGTCACGAGCCAACTTTCTGGGACTACAGGAAGCTTCTGCCAGTCCAACTCAAGGCAAAGTCAGCTGTCCGGCGTGAAAGCGAAGGCTTCCTTAGCCCGCCTCCAAGGGTCCCTGGGGTCCCCCCTTTATACGCTCACGAGAATGCAGATAAGAAGAACGATTTAGCAAGATGTTGGCTATCCTCACCAGGGCTTTGGAACCCGACCACCTTTGCAAAGCGTCATGCGAGCACGCGGCTGGCCTGGACTACAAGAGCTGCGACGCAGACGGGGAGATCCAGCGTGATGCTCGAGACACCACCGACCCTAAGATACACTACTGTTCCTGAAGCTGTCGGAATTCCAGACACAAGGAGCAGGCAGGGCTTCGTAAACAATACAGGATTGAGGGTCCCGGTAACCAGAACACCATGGTCGAGCCTGCTAGGGCCTGATCTCATCCCACAGCATGATGGTCCTGTGTAGCTGTCGACGGAGGAAAGCCTTCCAGCGCCGATCTACCGTGCATCGACCTATCGCTACCATGGCAAAGGATTACAGATACGCTGTCAGTAGTGGTGTAAAGCCTCTAGACCCAGGCGCATCGCCAAAGAAAATATCAGAACTCTGGTATATGGATAACAAAGAATCGTGCGTGCAGCCGTGCACTGTTCTCGCCAGTGCGGGCCTTGACGTTATAAGCCCCACTATAGCATTCCCTTGGGCTAAGATGCAACTTCTCCAACTGACCCGAAAAGTTGAACCCAGCGCCCCGGAGCTTTTGGAAAGTTCGGTCGAGGTCATATTTGAGAGCTACACTGCGCATGATGGCGTAATTACTGTCAAGATAGTCGTGAGACAGCCCTCGTTGACGCGCTTCGGTGGCCATCCGCTGGAAGGCCCGGCCGACGGCGCGATGAACACGTATGTTATCCTCACAATGCCTCCACAGGGTGTCCGCGTTGAACATGATGAATGGCTCCGTCCCCGCAAGTCCTGTAATGCTTCTGCCTCTGCGTGCGGCCCCTTGAGTCACGCCCGTGGTGACGAACTGGATTGCCAGCTGCGGCTTCAGGTCACGAACTGTGTCCAGCAGCGGCTGCATCTCCTCCTTCCAGATCTGAGTGCAGTAGGGTCAGTATGCCAATCTCGGCCTTGATGGCGAGTGTCCACAGTGTCGCCTGCATGAAAGACGGGTACTCCATGGCCATTTTCGTCACAAAACCCGTTTGGTGGCCGATGACGGTGGAATTCAAAAGCGGGGGGACCTTACGCATCTCCCGGTATGCTGAAGGGTTCGCAATGGCATCGCATTACATGACCGAGGCGCCCCAGATCCAGTCAGACCGTGCGGGGTCGATGGGGGCGGTTGTGAGCGCGAGGATGAGAAAGGCCTTTGGGTCTTCCTGGCAGCAGATTGCGCCCGTCTGGAGCCAGGCCTCCATCACAGCCGCACCACGCTCATACTCCCCGCACCAATCGCCCCCCCACATGCCTGTGTACGGGTAGGCCTCGAGCGTAAACGAGGTGACGATGCCAACAACCGCCCCGCAGCGCCCGATAGAGGTCGGGATGGCTCTCGGCACTTGCATTGACGATCAGGCCGTTGGCGAGGACGACTTCGTAGAAGCGGACATTATCGGCTCCGAGGCCGTACAGGTTGGAGTCGCACGAGATGCCTCCTTCCAGGAGGAAACCACCTAGCCCCACGGTCGAGGCCCGCTCGCCGACCACTGTCAGCCGCAGAGGCTGAATTGCCGTGTACACGGCCATCCAGCGATTGCCAGGCCCGACCGATGCCGTACTCCGGTCATCCGCGACGGTCACACGGTTCAGGCGAGCAAGGTCAATCAACACCCCGTGGCCGTCGATGGATGACTCGCCCAGGAACTTCCCGTGACCGTTACTTAATGGGTGGTAAGGTGATGTGGCCAGAAACTGAAATCCAAGCTTATCGGGGGGGTTCCACCGCCCCTCGGTTCCCGGTGATGGGAGGCAAAGTTGCGCGCATGCCGCGGGAATCCGAAGTGCCGATTTGTTGGAACGCTGCGAGATTAGGTTGTGTATCTGATATCACACTTGACCAGATTACTCCAGTTACCCCAAGACGGAGACCCGATAGGGGGTTGATCCGCTTACGTGAAAACTGATCCCGCAAGTACGAGGGGACCTGTTCCGTGCCAAAGAAAAACACACTACGCCAAAGAAAAAGCCATAGGGAAACGGTGGTTGATCGATGATTAAGAGTGAACTGTGGTGGACGACTCAGCGCAGCTGTGAAAGAAACTCTCGCAACACCTGCATCACTCGCTGCGTGTGTTCCGCCGGATGGCAGATATTCAAGGACAGAAACCCTCGGAAGTCAATATAGATGGCCCGCTGCAAAAAGAAATAGTACATGGCCTCCCGGACCCGCGTGCCTTCGGGTCTCTCAAAATGCAGTCCAATGGCACTTCCAAAGCCCGTGACTTGAACGAGCCCCGGGTGCTGTTCCGTGACCAGCTCCTGTATCTCCTTTCGCAGATCATCGCCCAACTGGCTGGTTCGCTCAATACGGTCTCTCGTAAGCAGGTTCACCCTCGCAATACCGGCAGACATGGATCACAGGTTGTTGCACCAAGTACCCGAATGCAGCACACTGCCGGGCTGCCGACAATCCATGGTTTTCATGATTTCGCGACGCCCACCGTAGCATCCAAAAGAGAAGCCGCCGCCGCAGAACTTGCCCACGGTCGTCATGTCCGGAAGAATGTTGAAATATTCCTGCAAACCGCCATAGTACAGCCTTGAGGTCACCATCTCGTCGAAGATCAGAATCGCCCCGATCCGCGTGGCTTCGTTCCGGATGGAGGTCGGAAACGCCTTGGTCGCAAGGACACAGCCTCCGGCCCCCTGCAGCGGCTCCAGGATGATCACGCCAAAATCCTCGCTCGATGACCTGCCTGATAAATTCGTGATCATTGAACTGGCTGAGTATAAACGGATGGAGAAGCTGAAGCGGGTCGGAGGAAGGAAAGAACGAGGTGACACTGCCATGGTATCCATTCTCGAAAGCGAGCACCTAGGTAAGGCACGGAGGCGTCCACAGTAGTCCTGAACTCCCGAATTTTGCTGATCAGGGAAGCGGCGAGGTACAAACCTTTTTCTTCTGAGTGTAATTCTGGGCCACCGCAATGGCCATCATGTTGGCCTCGGTGCCGGAATTGCACAACTGCACCATGTCCAAGCTGGGAATGCGATCAACAAGCAGGCGAGCAAGCTCCCCCTCCCGGTCATTGGGCGCCCCCAGCGTGTGTCCAGCAGACAGGGTGGATTGGACCGCGTCGAGGATTGCGGGGTGCGAGTGCCCAAACATGGTGGCATTGTATCCCGACAAGAAGTCCAGGTACTCCTGCCCATCCAGCGATGTGACATGGCAGTCCTTGCCAGACCGCATGAAAATGGGGAATGGGTGGTGGAAGAATACGGCTCTCGTAACCCCTCCGGGGATCACCTCGCACGATTGAGCGTGCTGGGCCTCCGATTTGGGGTTGACTGCCAGATATTGGGACTGCAGCTCGGTGAGAAGATAGTCCAGCTTGTGCGATAAGGAAGTGCGACCCATGTCCGAGTCTTGCATTTTAGAAATTGTGCAATAGAATGTGAATCGATGGTAGAAGCAAAGGTAGTAAGTAGTATCTACCACCCAATCGTCGTCAGATATATCAGAAGTCGTGCTACTGTCAGTCTTGCCAATCGCGATGGTCGGGGGGGGGTTTGGGGGTGGAAGCCTCGGAATCCGGTTTGACTGCTTTTTGGCTGAAACTCCATCCGCGCATCCCGCGGGGTCTCGCTATAGGGAGGGGAATTTGTCTGAAGCAGCGATAACCTGAGGAGGGGCAATCCGAGGGCCGAGTAAAAGCGTTCCACAAGGTTATCTATCGATAGCGCTGCTGGTCGATTGTCATCTGGCGACCCTTGAAATACGTCGGGTGAAAGCCTCGCCAGAATTGGAGTGCTTGTCCACACATTGCTTGTTCTTAACTCTTACCTCTCTATCACTCCATGGCTATCCCAGATCTAGTTATCCCGGGAGCGGAGCAGCTCGCCATCAATGGAGGTACTCTTGACAAGGCCGCCGATATCGAGCTTCAGTATGGCGTTGAGCGCGCCAAACGACTCTGACCGGATGGTCTGACGCAGTATATCGACACACTCCGCTCGGACAAGTTTCGACATTTCTCCACCGACCCATGGGCATCGAGTTGTGATACTGTTCCGCTTCCGATAACCCACGACTTCCGGACAAAGGTGTTGATTGTAGGTGCAGGTTACGTCTCCCTGCTCTTTGCAGGCCGCTTAATTGAACAAGGTTTCAAACCGGAGGATCTTATCTTTGTTGACTCCGCCGCGGGGTTTGGCGGGGTTTGGTACTGGAACCGTTACCCTGGACTGATGTGCGACGTCGAAAGCTACATCTACTTGCCATTGATCGAGAAGACCGGGTTTGTGCCAAAGCACAAATACTCCTACGGCCAGGAGCTTCGTTACTACGCCAATCTTCTTGCAAAGACCCCGGGAGTTGATGGCCGAGGTGTCTTCCGCTCCACTGTGACCGAGGCTGTCCGGGACCAAGGCAACGCCCAGTGGGACTGCCAACTGAGAACGCACACGGGCGAACAGGTCACCGTTCGGGCCGACTTGTTAATCCTGGCCTCCGGGGTGCTCAGCCGCCCCAGGGTGCCTTGTATCCCAGGCATTGAGCACTTCAAGGGCCATTGTTTCCACACCTCACGGTGGGACTACAACTCCACGGGGGGCTCCTAAGAGAAGAGTGGTCTCGTGAATCTTACGGATAAGCGCGTTGCGATTATCGGAACGTAGCCACGTCGATACAGATTGTGCCCGAGCTGGCTAAATGGGTCCAGGAGCTGGTCGTCTTCCAGAGGACCCCGGCGGCAGTCGACATTCGGAATTAGTGAGAGACGGATCCGGTCGAGTTTCAGAAACAGGTCGCCACATATTCTGGATGGCAAAAGGACAGAATGATCAACTTTGTCTTGTTTTTCAGCAACCTCTCGCGCAAACCCGAGATCAATCTTGTGGACGACGCATGGACGATATTCCCATCATTCAGCGGGGTGGTCGGTGGCCCACACGCCCAGTCAATCACCCCTGACAATCTGGCTCAGTATGTCGATATAATTCAGAAGCTCGACATGGTCCGCCAGGACCGCGTGCGTGAGATAGTCCATGATGCTGAGATCGCCAAAGCTCTCCACCCATGGTGTTCGGGGTTCTGCAAGCGTCCGTGTTTCCATGACGATTATCTCGGCGCATTCAACCGGCCGAACTTCAAGATCGTCCACACCAACGCCAAGGGGGTGGAAGAATTCACGGAGCGAGGCATTGTCTCCGATGGGGTTGAGCATGAACTCGACCTCATCATTTTCAGAACGGGATTTGAGCCCTTCACCGTCGGCATTCCTGCCTATCGCGCTGGAATCAGGATCAAGGGTCGTGGTGGACTGGACATGGACGACAAGTGGGCCGAAGGTGTCAGCACTTTTCACGGAATTCTTAGCCGGGGCTCTCCCAACCTCATTCTGACGGGGTATACGCAAGCTGGCGCAACGGTGAATCAGGTCCACCAGATGGGTGTACAGGCAGAACACGCCGCACATATCATCTCTGAGGCGCTGAAGCGTGCGGCTGCCGACGGCAAAAACAGGGTTGTCGTCGAGCCGACGGAGTCGGCCGAAGAGGAGTGGGCCATGCGGGTGGTGTCACAAGCCCATGCCATGGCCATCTTGTTGAACTGCACTCCCAGTTACACGACCGCCGAAAGCGCGCTCCGAGCGGATCTTCCGCCGGAAGTCCAGCTCAAGGCTGCTCAGGGCGCGACTTGAGGGGCTGGGATTCTAGACTACGCGCAGGGTCTCCAGGAATGGGAGGAGCAAGGAAATCTAGAGGGTCTGGAGGTGACAGCGGCAGCATCCTAGAGAGCCTACTGACTACAATGAATAATTAGAATTTCTATTATCTTCCGTGATGCATTCTTTAATTGGTAGACAACGACATATATGTGCTTCTGCGGATCCAGCGGGATGGCTGAGGAGGCGCAAAAGGGGAATAAGTGTCTCTACTATGTCTGATTTGTTGAACTCGCAGATCGTAAACACGCCACTACTGGACACGCACGCATTCCGCGGACTCTGGTCCAGAACGAGTAGGAAACTCTGATCGCGTTGCTTCTATTAAGGCAGGCCAGCGCCCACCCCATCCACACTCTATTCTTCCCATTCCTACCGACACTCTTTGAACCACCATGGACCGTTTCAATTCTGCCCTCCAGAACACCACTATCTATCTCGGCGTGCTACTACCTGGTGAAAACCCCCAGTACGAAAGACGCGCTCTTCGTGGAACTGGAGCAAAGAAGGGTGGAGGGCCACATGGGCCAGCCCGGCCAGCTGATGTCTTATGAGCAGACCACGCATTGCCCCTATCTCCAGGCAGTCATCTACGAAGCTCTACGCCTTCATCCGGTCGCCCCGGGCACCCTGCAGCGGGAAGTGCCTGAGGGTGGATTGCAAGCGGCGGGATATTTTGTGCCCCCCGGGGTAAGTAGCTGCCGTTGATCAGAGCTCAGAGCGGAAACCGGATTAACGAAGACAGGTGGTCGTTGGAACTCCAGCCTGGGTAATCAATCGCCTTCCGGAAATCTGGGGAGACGAGCCCGATGCATTCCGGCCTGAACGGTGGCTGGATGAAGGCAGAAAGCGTGAGATGCGTGAGCCTTCCCTCGTCAGTCCTGTCCCTCGCCTCTATCTAGGGATAATAACCGTTACCTAGTCAAATACCTCTTTGCCTTTGGCGGAGGAACCCGGAGTTGTCTAGGAAAAAGTGCGTCGTTTCTCTCTTTCTCTCTCTCTCACACACAGTTCCAAAGGGCCTTCTTACTATTGTGCTTGGTACTAGATCTCTCTCTCATGGCAGCAAGCAAGGTAAATAAACCCCTCCCATTCCCATTGGTACTTCTCGCCTCACGTACTAACGTATCTTCCAGTTGATACTCAACCTACTGCTTCGTTTCCAGCTTGAACCCTCCAAGTTAGTCTCGGAATGGACGGTCACAGGACAGTAAGTTTCCATTCCACCGGTGCCTGGTACCAGACAGATCAAGACGTAACCTGGAACTCAGTTTCTTAGCGGGTCCGTACACCAGACCGACTTCCACGCCCAAATTCGTGTAAGGGAATGAGCGAGCGGTTAGTGCCCCGCTCGCCTGCGAGACAGGTGGGAAGGCGGCCGGGTGGTGGCCAAATAGTACCTACTTAACTTAACTCCGATAATTACCCAATGAAGACGCGTTCGGAGTTCGTACCTCAATCGTATTACTCAATGGTACAACAGTTGTAGTACACGTGTCTCATCGTTCGTTCACGTGGCTCCCCGTCAAGCACTCGACCCCCTGCCATGGAGCTTATGCAAGCCGATCCGGGGGGAGCCGCTAATTGCAGCCCCCGCGTTTCCCAATGATAAGCATGATACGGAGCAGTTGAGTTCGGCAATTCGGTATCATCAGCAGGCGGGACGTCTTTCCGCGCCTTCCGTGAGAAGATACCCTCCCTCTTCTGCAGCCTTTTAAATTTATCGCAGCGTGTTCACTAAGTGGTCGATAGGGGAGAATCCGGGTTTCGGTCCCATTGTTCGCAGAGATTCGCTCGCGCGATACGGTGAAGGTCAGAAGTCTAGGTCTCTCCCCACACTGACAGCAATCAGATAGACTCTGCACCCACACGAAGGGAGCGGGGTGACTAACCTATCGCCTAGGACTTGAGGCAAAACGCGTGTATACAACATGGTCCAGGAGGCACCAGGCCTGGCTGTGTGCATCGGCAAGACTTGATCCTCGTCTTTGTTTCTTGTTCCTGTTGCTTCCCGTTGTCAAAACTCAGTGATGGGGTCCAGCCTAGCATACGATGCCAAGGTCCCTGTTGCGGGGGACGAGACCAAGGTCTCTTGCACAGAGGAATCGCCCTCGCCCCGTGGGAGCTAGTAGCCCCGGGAAAGGATCTGAGAAAGATACTAAACACGATCAGTAGGCGAGTGCCTTTGTAGGCGAGCGGCCTGTGTAGGCGGCGACTAGCCCGCCCAACTGTTATCCTCAGATCGGGGGTCGGTTGACATCCATACTGCCCTTTCATTCCGCCTTCAGACTAATGTATCTAGCTACCTAGCAGCCTGCCTAATTAAAATTATTATTACACTTTCTATAATCTACTACTTTTGAAACTGAAATCTACTGTGTCTGATATTATTCTAAATCTACTCCTGTAATCTATATCCTTGGATACCCTATGGCAGGGAAACAGAAACCCTGACGCAACACTGCTTAGAGAGCTTTTGCCAGATGAGCTTGGGTATTCTAAGGGAACGTGAGATTCATAGGGAAGATATGCCCGTGTTAATCCAAAGTGGGCCAGTTTGATTTGGCCTCTTTCCGGTCGCTCAATGCACCAAGTATGATGAGTCTTGACTCCAAGATATCAAAGGAGACATATGAACGTATTGACGGTGGGAGATCGAATTTGTTACGGAAGACGTGGTCAGGGTATACTGTACATACTTTACACATCGATGCTTCTCCAGCAGCGTCACACTCTGTAGAAACAACAAGGTAATACGGGTGAGCAATATTTGTCGGGCGGAATTAAATCTCAGACCGATTCAAACTGCTATAATTGTTCTACCACAGCTTCTCGAAAGATCTTCAGCTCTTGGAAGGTCAAAAGGTGAGCGACTCTTGTGTACACTGATAGTTTGTAGAAGCTCAGGGGTCAATCATGATCGATTAATTGGCGGTCCGGTCATCGGCTTCAATGAACATGGAATCCTTTGCCCCGCTGCCCTAACTTGGAACCTAAGGTACCCTTGGAGTTTTAGTTACAGTGGATCCCTGCTACTCCGATGTACTATGGACTTCTACGTTCTCTGTACAACAAGTTGATCAGCAATGGCTAAACGGTGCCTTTCCATAGTACCTGGTAGCTTGGTATTTAGCCAGGCGTCGCCTCTGCCCCTGCCGGCTAGGGCTCTTTCCTGGTGTCGATGGGGATGCTGGGACCCGGCGCTTTTGGCTCGGAGCCGGGGGAACGGGAGAAATCTTTGCGCTGAGCGGCCCCTGGATTTGTGATACGGTGAGGGCCCATCTACTGTACTTTACTTTTCATGCATCATGTATCTCATCAAGATCGTTTGTCCGCACGCACCTATGGGATCTGCACTAATCACGAAGGGAAAAATAAGGACAGCAGATGACGCCTAGCAAAGGATAACAAAGCTCACTAGTTTAAAAGAGGGTATATCAATAAATAGAATCTATTATCCGATACTGAGAGTGGGGGAGGAAAGGAAAATATCATACGGCACAAAGATGGTCATGGACGACCAGCGCACAAAGTAGAAAAATCCAATCGATATTTTATCATATCATCTCAAAGCCTCATAGTACTTTGCTTGATCTATCAAGATTCGGAGAGTCAGTTAAGCTTAGTCTATATGGGTGGGGTTTTCGTACGGATCGGCAGAGACTTTTTGCCCGGCCTGAGCACCAGAGTACGCTCTGCCCCGGTATCATCAGGAGTCTCCTTGGGAAGGGGAGTTTGATCGTCAGTGGTCTGATTACTTTCAGCGTCCGCTCCCACATTTCCATCCCCTTTGCCAGTCACGGGAGTTGACTCACCTGTAGGGATGATAAACCAATCTGCGTCGCGCAGTACTTCTGGGAATTGCTCCAGGTCCAGCTCGGTGCCCTGGAACACCATCACGGTCCAGCACCGGCGCCCGTCGGGCAGGAAGTCCTGGTCGATGCCCCAGACGCCGGGGATCCCGTACACGCGGCCCGAGATGGCGAGCCCCGTCGCCTCGAAGACCGCCCAGCCCGCGATCTCGACATCCACGGCCCGGCCGCCGTATTCGTAGGGGACCACGCTGGATAGCACCGCCGGGTCGAGGATGTGCTTCAGGGGATTGAGACGATCCGCCGGGACCGTGCAGATGCGGGCGAGTTTGCTGTCGCTGTCGCGGTCGCTAAGGTTGCTGGCCACTACCTCCCGCAATTTCTTGTACCATTTGTCGTCATGGCGGATTTCGGCTAGGAGTTGAAAGTATTCTGGACCCTTGAGGGTGCTGAGCCTGTCGCGTTTCTCTTGGAAGGGCTGCATTCTGTGGCCTGTCAGCGGGTCGATATGTGGTAGATATCAAGGTGATGAGATGTCGACCGGGACGTGGGTGGTAGGGTGCTGATGGAGGCAGGTTGAGGGCTGAGGTTTATATTTGATGAATTCTTTCAAGTATCCTTCTTGAAAGGACTCATCGACATGGAGAGTTTCTGACTGTCTTTATGGTGTTGATGGAGATCCCCATCTTGTTCTCGTGGAGCGGTGTTTGTGTGTTATGGCGGGCCTGGTGAATTCTTTGTTTTCTCACTAGCAATGCCTTTAGAGGGATCGGCCAGAGAGTGAATGGATGATACTTTGATAGGGAACAACGACTCTGAACAGTAGACAGTTCTGGTTCTGGTTGGTCTGTGATATTTGTTCATCGTGAACTGCTGTCAATAGATGTCAGTTCTTACACGGCTATGAGACTCCGACCTTCTCGGCACTTTACACAAACAAGTCATGTGAATCTTACTGGAAGAGCTTCTAAGAATCCTTTTCTAAATGCTATTATAATCCAGAACAGTTTTTAACATCTTACTACTGATCTTCTGTACATCTCTGGCTTTACTTTGAGCTCACTTATGCTTTTGTTATGCGCGGTGGAAGACTAGGGGCCACGGAGCCTGGGGTCGGCAGCCATCTATCTCCTGACTCACCAATTTCTTCAAGTCTCACTTGTTTGAAAATGGCAAGTCGTTCCCTCCTACAACTATTTCTTGAAATGACTGAAAGTTATTATCAATTTGTGTTGCATTCTTTGTACCTACTCCTAATGCTGTTGGGCTTAGTATAGGTATTACTCTTTAGAGCATGTTCTCCCGTTTTCAACTGGACTCTATTGCATGTCCATGTCGATCTTAATAAATATATATAACATATTTTAAGTAAGATAAGGTTCAAGACTGCTTTATATCTTATATATCAAATAGTCAGAGAAAGCAAAAAAAAAAATAAGAAATAAATAGAGTACAGAAAATAAACAGAGTACAGAAGATAAAAAGGTAGCTAGGCTTTCAGTGTAGCAGTGTACCCCTTCGGCTAAGAGACTAGCCAGTTAAAAAATAAGTATACTGTTATAATATGAGTACAGAGGCTTCTATTAATAGTGGCAGAACTTCGAGACGGTCAATTCCTCCGAACTTTGTTATCTCCAACAATTATCATATCAATCATATCAAGTTTCACCATATCACCCAAAGGTGCTTTGTATGTATGCTATCTTCCTGTTCTGGTTATAATCAACTTAGCTATATATATAAAATGCTTTATAGGATGTTTATATAAAGATATTGATTTTCAGTTTTAAAAATATATGTTGTGTTAATAAAAAATCCTAGCTAGCCAGCCAGCCCGCATGTGGATTATGTTACTCGGATAACCGCTGATATTGGTTGACAACTTTCACACTTATACAATGACAATGTACATGGGATCTGGAGTAATAATGTCATTATTTTTGATGTTTTCCTTTTGTAAATTGTGCTATTGTAGTAGCGTTTCATCCCAATGTTGGCACGAAAGTAGATGCTCATAATAATAACTTATGAAACGGCAGTGGGTAGATGTCGCTGGCCGCCTGTCTGGAAACCAATCGGAGATGTCCCACATGCTGACTCAGGCACCCCTCCTCACGTGGACCAGATGTGTAGGTCCGTCTGCATTTGTTCTTAATTCATTATTTATCTCGTCGGCTTTGGCGTCATGGTTGCTCCTTTCATATGCAGGCAGTGCCTCACCAGATTTTCCACCAACACCCATTTGCGTCGACATGAGGGATCCCGTAGGCTTTCCTTTCCTAATGTGTGTAATACCGCTTTGCTGACCCAGCACGAACTGCTTAGATTTTCCACGACAACCACATCAATGCTTCTTTTGCGAAACTAGCTTCCACCGAAAGTGCGTCTAGACCTTCTCTCGAGACACAAAGCATGCTAAGAAAGCCCTGACTAGGGACACTGCCCGTCGCCATGCGAAAACATGTCCGAAAAGACATGGTCGGCCACTTCCCCGGACCGAGAAGAAAGGAAGACCGCGACAGTCCTGTGATAATTGCGCTTACAACAAAGCATCTTGTAATATGAAACATCCGTGCGGCCACTGCCAAAGCAAGGCCCTGGTATGTCTCTATACGCGCGTCCAGCCTCTTTTCCAGGAATCTCTGCCGGGGGTGCCTCCCCCGGAACAGGATGTCGGAGCTGCCCATAGGACGGTAGTGGAGAGCGCCTCTGCGCCGCCTGGGGACGCTGAAGATACATTGATTAAGGCGCGCATTCCGTTCCTGCTAAAATATTACAATACCCAAAACACGTTCTTGGACATGTATCCGGCGCTTGATTCTGGGCGGGCAAGGACTGTCGAGACTTCTAACTTGGGGAGCCAGGCTGCCAATATAGCTCCTGAAATTGCGGATTGTTACCCCTTTGAAGAAAACCTGGGGTATTACTCATCTGGCTGGCCTATGAGCATTGAGCCTGATAATCAAGGAATAACTCATGCAACTCCTGATGAACCCAAAGAACCCAAAGACAACATATTGGGCGAGACTCTCGCCCAACGCGCGCAAGAAGTGCTTGAAGCTCTAAGGAGCTTTGCCACCTGCAACCCGTCACGAACCCATCTGGATAATGCCATCGATCAGAATCTTTTCTCAGCAGAAAACATACTTGCATTTACGCATCTCTACCTGCAACATTGCCACCGACATTGTCCGATCCTTTACCTCCCAGCATTGCAGGCTCAATCTACAACTGTGCCATTGCTATTGGTACTTTTTCTAGGCGGCTCGTTACACTCATATCCGAGAGATACTTTCGATCTAGCCGTGGATTGTTTTGATATTGCCGAGGAATATTTGTTCAGCTTGCCAGTATTTAACCCAGGTCAAAGGAATTCTCCGTCTTCAGAGTTAGAGGAACACGAGGCACTAAAGGCAGGCGTAATTCTCTTACACTTGCAAATCGGGCGCAATCAACCTGGCATTCTGCAAAGGGTAAGATACCAGAGATTCCCCATGTTAGTACATGCCGCGCGGTCCCAATCCCTTTTTTGTTGTCGGCGCCATGACGAGTCGCCACGGTCGGCGTGGAAATCTCGGGACTGCCAGAAGGAGTCAATGATCAGGTAGTACCGCATCCTTTCAATATAGCAGACACGTGTAAACCTCGCTTGTCTAGGGTTTGCTTCATGGCCTAGATTTTGCATTACTGATCCCCTGGCACAGGACGGCCGCCTTCATTCTGCTACTTGACAGCCAGTTTGTGGTATGTCTACGCTCTCCTCCGATGATCACGATCGCAGAATCAAAGGCAGATTTGCCCTGCAACGAGCTCCTGTTTGCCAACTACTATTCGTCACCATGCGCCAACACCCCACGGTCACCTTCCGTCCCCGAGGTGATCGATCTCCTCATGAATGGTGCCTGGGACGGACCCAGCCATCCCGCCCTCAACAATCTTGGTATTTTCGGGCTTTTTACTGTGATAGCTGGTCTGTATCCACACCCCGCAGAACCCTTGAACCGTATTACCAAGACTCATGGGTTCCCAGGGCTGCACGTGGTAATATTCTCGGCCTTTGCAAGCCGGATGATGCAAGTACAATTGCCTTCCCTGGATCGCGCCTTGTCCAGATGGAAGCTGCTATGGGAGAGGCTGATGTCACGCATTAGCACCGAAGAGATGGAGATGGCCGGCTTCATGAACCGGGCCAACGAAATATGGCTCATTGCCAAGGTGCTTTTACGCACCGACTCGGACGAATTCTTCAGCGGGATTGAAAGTCGGTCGTGGCAGGCTTTCAACCGCCTGCTTCGACGGGTAGGCGAGGTGGCCGATTGACACCCCTTGTATATCGGGATAAGCAATTACTATTGAGTTTGATGCCATCTAAGGCCGTTCTCCGGTGTCCTTGACGTTCTTTGGACCCCGTTGCACATCTTGACAACACACACACACACACACACACACACACCAGGGGTTGGGGCGGGACATTATTGATTGACCCCATACTGTGAACTGGAGAAAGAATCGCAAATGCAGTGAGATTGAGGGCGAAAAGACCATCGATCGGCATAAGCTCGTTTCACGCACAAACTCTGAATTTAGCCAATGAAACAAACCGAAACAAACTACCTGGGCGACGTCCTGTCTCCGGGGGGTATGCAGACACACGTCGGTTTTCTATAAAATCGTTGGGCTCCGACGAGTCACTTGTCGTTTCTGCCTGCTTGACTGTGTAGTTGTCCAGGCCAGTCGGAATCGGTGCTCCAGGGATAGAGACCGGCTTTCCAAGGTTACAGGAATGGACTACACCTACTGTAGCTATCTGGATGGTGATATTACTTGCGTGTATAGTTGTGGGAAGGGTCACTTTTTGCGATTGCTAAGCAGTGAGTCCCGCTTGCCTCACTACCGTAACGGAACAATCGGCAAGAAAGCAGAAACACGAAACAGATGAAGGACCATTGCGTTGCTTAGTTCTATATCTTACATAACAATAACAAAGGCCAAGTGAGCATCAACACATCGCCGAATAAGATGCAGGACACCTGGTGTGTCCATCAGATCCTCTATCTAGGAGGAGATATCGATGCCTGCTTTTGCTTCTACTGCATGACATAATTGACGAAAGTATAAGGGCTAATCGACACCCCCACCCACGCAAACAGAATGCCAAAGTCCTATCCAATACGCGAATGAGTCCCAAAGAGAATTGTGCGCAGGGCTTCGACAACTGTGGAATATCATCAGGTCAGACGCAGGCTGCAGGAGGAGCCCATAATGGATGGGAAGTGAGAGGAAGAGGGGGAGGGGGGAGGGCCAAACTCACTTCGGTGCAGGGGCCGCGCGTATCCCCAACGGAAGAAAGAGGGTGCCAGATCCAAGGCGTAAAAGCCCGTCGAGGCGTTCGTTATCACCCAAACGATCGGAAAGATGGAGCTGTACGGGGCTCCGAGCAGCATGGCCATGTTTTCGCACGGGAACTCCAAGGCGGCCATGCCGACCCAATTCAGCATCCAGAAAAAGACAAAGGAGCCGCGTTCGTACGCATTCGAGTTCAGCGCCGATCCGAACCCGCGCGCGGGGGTGTTGTTGAATGGGATCTGGAAGGTAAGCGAGACCAGGGAGTAGCTGAAGGCGAGAAAGCAACACGCGGCCAGATTGGATGTGATCCGCCAGGCGACCTAGTGGCTGGTTTTCAGGGGCGGGTGATTGCCCTTAAGGAGCTGCATGTGGACGGGCGTCAGGAAGGGAAAGATTAAAAAAATGCCAAGATGATCAGGTAAACCAAGCCCACCGTGACGGCAGGGATGGCCACGGCGGAGGAAAACGGCCGCAAGTCGAGCCGGTCAAACCCGATGGCAGGATTGACGGCCTGGCGGGCGTTTGTCTGCAGCAGTTGAGACGAGGTATTCTGCTCAGCCAGTTGTTCCACCCAGCGACGCCCAAAATAGCCCATGAACCCGCACTCAAAGGTGTTGAGTGCGGGCTCGATGTAAGTCGAGTATGTGGTTTGATCTCGGGCACTGATTGTGACGAACTGGGCGGCCTCTGTCGGTCTGTTGGCGGAGTCCCCGTTCCTTACAGCATGCAAGAGAAGGGCCGTTGCGTTAAAACTCACAATCACGGCTGCATAGATGTGTTCATCGTACACCGCTTGCTTCAGGGCCTGGGGATCGTAATTGAAATCCGCCGGCGACTGATTCGTGTATGCGAGACCCGTCGTAACACTCGCCTTGGAATGTGTGAATTTCATCATGGCTGGCCCAACGATTGGATCTTCCCTCACATCATGTCGAGTCTCTTCCTGGCCATCAAAATCAATCACCCAAACGGTCAGGTTATGCATTTTCTGTGGGACGCGGAACTGCGATGCCCGAAAAGGGACATGACGCTGAGAATCACGATACATAGGAGCAATACTGAAGAACCGAGTACGACAGTCAGCGAGATGTGTCATTTCCTTCCGGCCTCCATGCTGGAATGCCTACCTATTCTCGCCCACTGATGATAAACACGGCATTTGACATCCTTGATGCGAGGTTCGAAGAATCCCACGGGCTCCTTGTGGGCTTCCGCCATGGTCCGCAATGAGAGGAGTACAAGGCAGCCGATGCTATAGAAGCCAGGAGGAAAGGCAACGATGGACTCAAGCCAGCTCAGCGAAAATACCAATTCGGAGGTTACTCGGGTAGTGATCCCAGCTCTGAACAGGTTATGCGGCACCTGCTCAGTCTATTTGCGCCGGGACATCAATGACGACAGAACACCCCAGTGTGGGAGGACCCCGATTGGATAGATTCACGGTGGGATATTCCCATTAAAACATCGGATCCACTTTTTGACACCCCTACGGCTCGGACTTCGCCCGCAATGAAAAATAGCGGATTTTCTATATGCATTACCAACTCGTTCAAGTCGAGGCCGAGGGGACTGAAGTGAACCAGCTCGCTGTCAGCACCCCGAGAGGAACTGATCAGCGACGCATACGTGGGCCATTGGACCACTACACGTAAAAGGTCTCTTCTTTGGATGGATCTGTCTCACTTTTGGCGGACCTGCTTGTGGCGGAATACATCCCATTCGCGATAGGAAGAAGATGGCTGGTGAAACCATCCTTGCCGGCTTCCAAAAGCAGGATCCGTAGGCCTGGATGATCGTGACATCTTGCTTGGCGGAGGGGGACCCCGAAAAGCATAAAAATGCGTCCCTTTCCTGTCAGACGACGTTATTGTGAATTGTCATCTCCTTCCCAATCTTTTCTTTAAACCACTTCTCACCTGAATCGCGAGGGCCCAAAATCCGCCATGGCTGGGAAGTATCTGTTCACAGGGGGGTATGTTGCTACCATGGATGACTCGCTTGGAGACTTCCCCAATGGTGCGGTGCTGGTGGAAGATGGCCTCATCACAGCTGTTGGGAGGGCAGAAGATATCAAGAGCCCTGACGCGGAAATCATCGACACAACCGATGGGGTCCTCATACCCGGCATGGTCGACACTCACCGGCACGCATCTATGTCTTTGACTCGCGGCTTGGGAGCAGACCAATCGCTATTCCATTTCCTGTCCAACACCTACTTGAGATGGCTGCCAGCCACGAGTGTCCCCGACATGGAGCTCTCTTCGTATGTGGGCGCGTTGGAAGCGCTTGACAGCGGGGTGACCACGATTGTTGATACCTGCGAGTCCTTCCACTCCGGCGAACACGCAGAGGCTGAGCTCCGGGGGTTGCACAAGTCGGGAATCCGGGCTTTCTTCTGCTTTGCCATGAGTGACGACGCATACGGCAGTGCCGCGGTTGGAATGGACGGCTGGAAAGCCCGTCTGGCCCACGTCGGAGAGCTCAAGTCGAAAACGCCTTCTGACGCCCTCGTCCAGATCGGAATGGCTCTCAGTCAGCCCGGCACAGTTCCCTTTGACTTGACCCGTACGGAACTAAAGTTCGCCGACGAGCACGCGCTCTTCTGCTGCTCCCATTCGTGCGCCATCGAGAACTCCATCATCACCAAAGACATCGAAGAACGCGCGCAACACGGCCTGATGATGCCGGGCCACCTCTACATCCATTGCACCAACCTGACGAAGCGGGAAATTGGCCTCATCGCCCGGTCGCAGGGTAAAGTGTCCATCGCGACGGAAACCGAGATGCAGATGGGCATGGGAGTCCCTCCCATCCGAGCGTGCATCGAACACGGTATCCAGCCGTCTCTAAGCATCGACACCTCCAGCGCGGTGGCGCCCGATCTGCTCTCCCAGATGCGACTCGCACTGCAGATGCAGCGGTGTTTCGACAACGACGCCGTCCACCGAACCCGCCAGGTGCCCCTCGAACTGGACTTTGGCGTTCGCGATGCCCTCCGTTGGGGAACGAGGAACGGTGCGGAAGCCGTAGGAATGCTGGATCGAATCGGCACCTTGACACCCGGCAAACAGGCCGATGTGGTCCTCATCTCCTCCAAGCGCGCGCTGAGCGCATCGGCGTATCCCCTTGCGACGGCGGTTCTGCACTCCAGCCCGGCCGATGTGGACACTGTTATGGTAAAGGGGGAGGTTCGCAAACGCGACGGCCATCTGGTCGGACACGACATCGCGGATATTCGTCTCAAGGCCAAGGCCGGGCTACAACGGATCATGGAGAACGTGGAAAGGATGCGACCTGAGATGACAATCGAAGGGATTCGTCAATACCTTCTGGATGCAGAGAATTTGACTCGTTCTAACCTGGCCAAAGCCCATTTTGGCGAAAAGACGAGGGGAGATTGGATGAGGCAAAGATAGGCTGGCTCCGGCTAAGAGGGTTTTCTCTGGCGCCACCTTGTACAAGTTAAAAGATATGGATCAGTTTCCACTCTTTCATCATAAATTGAGATCTTTCATTCAAGAAAAAAAAAATAGAAAAGAAATCACACCTTTATAGCCGCTACAAGAGGGGAATCTACCTAGACACCAAATGCTAAAAAAAATAGGTGCTGTTGATGGCCGTGTAGCCTGTAGTTCTGGCATCCGATAGAGTCGAAGGATGTCGCCGGTTGTGGATCAGTGGGCTTATTCCGATTGGTTGGGAGGCGCACATGGTCGCGTCCCTGCGCCCAAGGAATACCTAGGAACTATAAACAATACCAGTGACTGCTTTTAAGATGATTCTCATCCGTGGCCCATTCCCATGCAGAGGACAGGCCAAGTGGGACTTCTCCTATCGGGCCTTGAAGAGTGGGGAGAGAAGCACTACATAGTATGCTGAACGAGTTGACTTCGAGGGGATTGTTGTGACTGGACACTCGGAAAAGCAACTCAACGAAGGGCCTTTATCTGGCGGCAGGTGGTGTAGTGGCAGGCAAGAATTGATACTTAGGAGACGTCCACCCTCCCCTCTCTTTCACTTCCCCAAATCCAACATATCATCCCCTCTCCATACTTTCCCACGCCAGCAAAAGCCATGACAACATCATCTTGTGCCTGTGATGCCGTTCGCATTGAGAATACTGGTGACCCCATTGAGAAGTAAAAGCGTGCTCTACCAAGACATCCCATCACTAAGGTACTGGCTAACTGGTCCTTCAGTTGGTGCGTCTGCTCTAGTCCTCCACGTGCGCCTAGTACAATCAGTATAGTGGACTGCTTGGCTAAGGCGGGAGCAAAACGCAGACTACTTGCGATCGGCGTGTTTATAAGTTCGATCGATTGTTGTTTGGGGATATAACAAAAGTATTTGGCAACTTCCAACGAATCGTCTTGGTGGCGCAATTGGTTAGCGCGTACGACTGTTAATCGTGAGGTTGAGAGTTCGATCCTCTCCTAGGACGTTTGGTTTCTTTTTTCGGTCAGAATCGGAAGTTTTTTTATTGCGCTTCCCTGTCACTTACAGTACACTCACAAGCATCCGTAATCCAATTCTCCCAGCAGACGTCTCATAATCTCTCTGGTTGCACCAGATTAACTTTTCATTGACATCAAAATCTCCGGCCCAAAGCTTGTTTACCCCGGACGAGTGGATCCACCATCATCATTCCCCGTGAAGCATACGTCATTTCCACCCACCACCACCACCACCACCACCACCTCCTCCTTCTCCTTCCATCTTTACCCCGGGAATTCCTGTATCAATCACATTCCCATTCGACCCTCCTTTGCTCTGAAGTCTATCCTTGCGCCCACGTGTACTCTGGTCTCAGTATTTTCAACCGACGTGGAAACACACTACCACTATCGTGCTCCAATGTCCGTCTCCTTCCAAGACCTGGGGACCTCCTTCCTCGGCGCCTTCCAGGCCTGCGTGTCCGTCCTGCTGACGCTGGCCTACGGCGTCATCGCCCGCTACGCCGGCTTCGTCAGCGAGACCTCCATTAAGGATGTCTCAGGCCTCGGGATCAAACTCTTCTTCCCGGCGCTGATGGTCGTGAACCTCGGGTCGAACCTGCATCTCTCGAGCATACTAAACTATCTTCCTATCCTGGGTATGTTCGTCCCCATATTTTTGGTTGCATTGGCCGGCACAGTGTGAATGGGCTACGATACTGACGGGCGTAGTCTGGAGCACGATCGTGGTCTTCGTCTCTCTCGTGATCGGCAAGCTCGGCGAGCGCGTCCTGCGTCTCCCTGCGTGGGTAACCGCCGCGTGCGCGTTCAATAATACCACGGCGCTGCCGCTGTTACTCATCCAGTCGCTGGAGAGTACGGGGAGTTTGAAGCGGTTGCTGAAAGATGGGGATAGTGTGTCCGATGCGGTGGACCGGTCGCAGAGTTATCTGCTGATTTGTGCGGTGGTGAGTAACCTTCTGACCTATGTGGTTGGGCCGAAGTTGTTGCAGCAGGCGGATGCGGAGGGAGATGCGAGGGGTTACAGGGAAGGCGAGGGGGATGAAGAGGATGGCGCGGATGAGCAGAGTCCGCTGCTCCCTGCGTCTGTCCGGCGGACGGGCTCGCAGATCCAGGGGAAGTCCCGCGCGGCCTGCGCCCCGCTCCTCCGTCTGCTTCCCGACAAGCTGAAGGAGGAGGCGCTCTCGTTCGACAACCCGACCGTTTTGAATATGTTGCTGGGGTTGTTTCTGGGAGGTCTGCTGGGCCTCACGCCGCCGCTGCACCGCGCGTTCTTCAATAAGAACGAGGACGGCGGGATCTTCAACGCCTGGCTCGTGCTGAGCATCAAGAACATCGGCAAGCTGTTCACCACCCTGCAGCTGTTCATCGTGGGCGGGAAGCTCGGCGTCAGCTTCCAGAATATCCAGCGCAGCGCCAAGAGCGGGCACGTCCCCTGGCGCGCTGTCGTGTTTGTCTTTCTCGTGCGTTTTGTGCTTTGGCCTGCGTATGTTTCCCCCTCCCTTCTGGCAGGAAGTGCATTGCTGACGCTGCTACTTCGGGGGTGTAGGATTAGTATCTCGTTGGTGTATGTGTTCGCCGCGAAGACCAGTCTGCTGGGCGATGATCCCATTCTCTGGTTCAGTATGATGCTCATGCCGACGGGGCCGCCGTCGTTGGTCATCTCCGGGCTGGCCGAGTTGGCGAATGTCTCCGAGGAGGAGAAGTTGACGGTTGTCAAGGCTTTGACGGTACGTGCCCGTGTGTGTGGTTGCGGGGCTGGTCTTACTGACTTCTGCGGTTGTAGAGCCAGTATTGTCTTTCACCGTTTACATCCTTCACTGTCGCTGGAGCGTTGCACGCTTCGGAGAAGATCTTTGCGCAGTCGGCTAAGTAGGTAGGAGATTGCTTGGCGATGGAGTATGAGGCTGTGTAGATTGTGTCTTGGTTGGACGGTATATAATCATGGTGTTTTGGATCGGGTAGAGGATCTGGACATGTTATGGTTAATAGTAAGATGTTAGAGGGGTAGACCTAGAGCTGAATATATTCACAGTGTCGATATAGCCAACTAGCAAATACCGTAGTCAACGATAGCAGGAGATCGGAATCAGCCCTGGGGCGGGTATCACCAGTGTACATGCCAACCAAATCACAGTAGCCACTGATCAAACACAATCCCCGGATCCACACCTCCCCAGAAGTCCATCTCATCCCCAAGTAAGCCCAAATCATCGGACACCAAATCCGACAAATCGCCAAGTTCGGAGGGAGGGAGCGGCGCGCTGGATAGCCCCGATTCCAACACCTCGTCCAAAATCTGCAAGAGTGCTTTGCTCGTCCGCTCACACAGTAGCCCATGCACCTTGTCTGTCTTCGCGATGGATTCCAAATGTGACAGGAAGACGCTGAGGTCGCGGATCAGCGCCGCTCGCGATCCGGCATAGACATAGGGAAGCGGTTGGTCAGTTCGGCTCTGGGTCTGCAGTGCTTTCACTAGTACACTTGCGCTGGGAAAGCCGTAGAGTAGGATCTGTGTACACAGTAAATGTCAATCACCTAGATGCCAAAGCTTTTTGTCTCGGAGCATCTTACAGCCCAAATAAAATCACGGCGCAAGTCCACCGTGGCCGCCTCCCCGTATGTTCCTAGCGTCAACACCGTCGAGAGGATTTGCGCGCTGACCTTCAGCAGTGCACCCTGTGCTTGACTGTCTTCGCGTAGAAGCAGCCTCTGCACGAGAAATTCATCGTATAGGTGCGCCAGGTGGGCGACCGTTAGCATGAGGCGCGCGCTCACGGAGAGGATGCCCGGTTCCCTCCATGCAGCTACAGAGGATCGTAGGTGTTTCGGCAGGGAGGACCAGGTCTTTTCGGAGCGGAGGGAAATGTCTCTAGGTCTATGTTAGTATCTCATCGTGTGTGTTTAAAGGGCCGAGGTGCTACCTTAATTGTGCGGCGGTGTCGGCGCTGGGTGGGCGGAGAGACAGTTCGAGAATCTCCTCGCGGAGGGTGCCGAGCTCAAACCGTACACGGATCCAGGATGCTCGCTGGAAGACCGGGGGCTCTTGGAGACTCCATCCGCTATCGTCCAGCGTCTTGGTGATAAGTTGTAAATGTCCGCTGTCGGCTGTGAGGATCTCGTCCGCGAGATCGAGTGGGGGCTTGCAGTCAGAGTGGCGGATGGAGATACGCGGGGGTCGACCGAGGAAAGTGGCGACCGTCTTGTCGAGCTGGTACGCGGCGGCGAATATTCGTCGTCGAGTTTCGGCGAGGAAGATGGGGAGTTCGTTGGATTCGCGGTGGAGACCGAGCTCGAAGAGGGTGGTGGAGAGTTCGCCGAGTCGGTGCCATGTTTCAGAGCCTGTGCAGAATCCATTCGTCAGCTTTCCAATCCCAAGCCAGATTCTGGATAAGCGCACTTGTATCACCATGCAGCAAGCCAGACAGAAGTAAGCTCTCATGCTGTAGCCACACTGTCAAATCATTGGTCGGCGTAAGGAACCGACAGACCTCGAGGACCGTGTCACACATCGTCATCATTCTTCGAGGGAAACGGGCCTGGTAGTCTGGGCCGAAATGTCTGGACACCTTGCCGTGGGCCAGCGCGAAGCAGCTAGCTTTGCCGGCGAGGGCACCAATAATGGCGATGATCTCGAGTCGAAGATGGCGACCGGTGAAAAGCTCATGAAATCCACTACCCTCTGTTGTCGGTGGAATCACCAAGCGCTTGCTGGTGTTGTGGAGAACGGACGTGGCTGAAGCAGTGTCCCCTAACAAGGAGGCTAATGCGTTCAGGATAAACGGGGCGGGTATGGCGGCGGACTGGCTGAGTCGGTAATACTCATGCACCAAGTGCTCGATAATGGGCAGTTCCTTCAGCCAGCGGAGAATCTCGGCTACTTTGTGTGCCCAGTGGGCGGGCAGTGCTTCTGCGGCCTCGGTCTGAGTGGCCGTGGGCGGCTGCTTGTCGGTATCCCGAGTCTCTGCAAACGCATCGAGAAAACTGGTCGGCCCCAGATACCCTGCAGGAAGCGGTGTCTCAATCTCAGGGTTACACGCAGACGCTTTGAAGGGCGACGGTTCTCGATTCGGTCCTTCGACCGCGATCACGTCTGTCGTGGCTTCTTGTTGGTCCTGTAGCCTTGTTCCACCGTCAATGAGCAGCATTGACCCGGGTTGCAGAGTATCACTCACTCCTGTGCATTTCCACCATTCGAAAGGCTCGCTCTCAAGTTCTTTGTCTCCGACTTGCGCGTCAAAGGTGCAGGATGATAGAAGCAGCGTGTTGCCGTATCCCGTTGGAAGCAGCGCGAGCACACGGGGATTCCGTGGTCGCAGCGTACCTTGTCCTTCCGGCATGGTTCACAAGAAGCAAATTTGCCGTTTCGTCGTCGGACATTCTTGCCTGCTCCTGGCGTCTTGTCTGGTCTGGTAAACTGATTCACTGCGAGGGTCAGATCTGACGTGTGGTATCTAATGAGTGTGTGTTGTTCGGAGACGCAGGACTCACTGGACTCTATGGTACAGTATCATGTGAGGGTGAAGGGCCCGTCTACTTTTCGAAGCTCTCCAGCTGCCACAGCCTGTGAGATGATGAGGTCTGCATCCTGTGGCACTTTGCGCGTGCCAGTGTCATGGATAAACGTTTACCTGTCAAGCTTATCGTTGTTCCCCTCCATTGGTCTGTATTCGGTTAGCCTTCGGGACTCGGCGTTCGGCGTTCGGAGTCCAGATTTCAGCCTAAGGCATCATTCACTCGTGCCTGAGGTGTTGAATCATTGGCCTTGTTGCGAAGGACCTTGGGAGTCGGCACAGAGGTATAAGATGACGGAAGCTAGTCAGCTATCATTGTATTCTATATCGATGAGGTTTCTAGCCCAAAATCCTTGCGCTTTTCGCCATGCCTCTCAATGGATACACTGTGTCTTCACATGGTTGTGACTGTTGTGAAAATATGAGTAAGCCACTAAAGCCTTTCCATTTCCTCAGTGTCGATGAGTTCTTTGGCGCAGAGGCTCATGTTGACTCTTTTCATCTCTAGATACTGGGAGCCATGTCATCGGAGCAATTGTTCATCTCCCCGCGACTTGAGCCAAGTCACACTGCGCGCGCGACCGAACGGTCAATTACCGAGTCTAGACCAGATCTTTCATATCCCGTGTCACCATGATCAATCGACATGGACGTGGCTTGGCCATCTAACCTGGTTCCTTAAGCATGACAGGTTGTACCTTATCCCGGTGCCAGAACCAGGGCTGCTGGGGCGGTGTTACCGGGGAATGAAGAGGGGCATCGAATTCGGCGTCTCGGTGTCTGCTCCGAAGCGGGGTGGAGATCGTCATATAAAGCTGGCAGCTGGAGTGGGAGCTGCAACTGCCCCTCAGCTCTCAACACACCCATCGATCTTCTCCCCCCAGCTCAATATTCTAATCATTCGACGCCATGACTCTCACCGGAAGCTGTCTCTGCGGCAATATCACCTACACCGCTGAAAGTATGTTCACCCCAACCAACCAGGACCGTGAGCTAACCAAGTTCCCCGCAGCCGATGAGTACCTGAAAGCGCTCTGCCACTGCACTGACTGCCAAAAGGTGCGTCCGGATGAATCGCATATGGGCCATTAGGCAAGCTGAACTAATCTCCTTCAGTGGACCGGCGGCGCCTTCACCTCCAACGCAGTCGTTCCCCGCGAGAGTTTCAAAATTAACAAAGGTAGAGCGCAGACAGACCCCAAGTCCCAATCCATCAGTCAATCCTAACGCATCCAGGAACACCCTCCTCCTATGACGTTGTCGGGGCCAGCGGCAAGATCAACAAGCACTTCTTCTGTTCGACTTGCGGATCCAGCTTGTACACTGAGCTCGAAGTCATGGCCGATAAGACTGTGATCAAGGCGGGTACTTTGGACAACGGCGACACCAACCTGGGTGGGAAGGTGGATATCGAGTTCTACGTCAAGGACCGGCCGTCGTATTTGGCTGCTGTCGAGGGCGCCAAGCAGGAGCCGCGCTTTGGTTAAGGGTCGGTGAATTCGAGTTGTTGATGCCATAACAGGTTTTGAGTCTATCAGAATGAATGCTCATGACGTATACTCGATTGTGGGTTGTAAAATAACAGCACGATAGTGCGGCAGAGCTCTGAAAAACACTCTTAAATGTATTGGTTTAATCTAACTCTAGTGTAGGCTACTCTAGAGCAGCAGCAATCCTGCCGAAAGCCAAGTCCAAGAACTCCACGGGATGCGTAAAAACAATCCTAAACCACCCGTCCTTCTCCGACCCAAATAACGTACCACTGGCGAGAAACACCCTCTTCTGCAGTAGTCGCTGCATCACCTTCTCGCCCACTACGCTTCCCGCCTCTTCGGGATGCAGCTCAACATACCTCTTCCCCAGGTTCACCCACAAGAAGAACGCAGCGTTACAGCCAGGCGCATACTCGATCCCCAACCCTTTGAGGCGGCGCGTCGCATACGCATACGTCGTAGACAGTTTGTCTTGATTTCTAGCAATGTACCTTTCCGTGAACTCGACATCCTCGAGAAGCAGTGACGCCAGGTGATCGGCCGTCCCGGAAGTATACGAGTACAGTGAGATCCCACCCAAAGCCGCGTGGACGTCCTGGTTGAACTGGGAAATTATCACCCCCATCCGCAGCCCGTTGGCGCCGAAGTCTTTACTCAGGCCCCAGAGCACATGGACGAGGGCGGGGTCGATGATGTCGGTGAGGTCGATGGAGAGGGCGGATTCAAACGCCACAGGTGCCGGGGCCTGATCGACAGTGTTCTCCCACACCGATAATGCGTAGATCTCGTCGCTGATGAAGTTCATTTGGTACTTCTGGCAGAGTCTCATCAGTGCGATCAGCACTTGACGTGGGTAGCACCGTCCCAGCGGGTTGTGCGGGTGGCAGAGCATCAGCGCCTTGACTCGGCGGCCGGTGTCGGTCTGGAATCGCAGCAGAGCCTGCTCATACTTGTCGACTGCCTCGAGGCTGAACGGGTCGCAGTCGTCGAAGGCGACCTGCACCACTGACGCACCGAACCGGAGCGAGAGGTCGGGAATGAAGGTCCCGTAGAATGGACGGCCGAGAAGGATCCCTTCCCCGGGATCACAGAAAGACCACGCTACGTGCTCGATGGCCGGGGAGACCCCGTTGGTGACGACCAGGTGGTCGGCAGTCACGGGCATGACGGGGCTGAAATGCCGGTTGATGAATGCGGCCATCGCGCGGCGGAGTCGCACGGAACCGCCACCACCGTCGTTGTAGGTGAGGTATTTGGCCGGGAGCTCGAGGGTGCGGTTCAGGTGTTTCAGCAGCATCCCGTGCATCAGCGAGTTCTCCGCCACACCGACGTTGACGTAGCCATTCGGATTGGTCGTCTCGCACCAGACGTCTTTCATCACGTCCCACATGACGTTGTTGCTGACCTTCTGGATCACATCCTGCGCCCTTTGGGACATCGCTGATGTCGGAAGTGTAGCTGAGGCCATGGTGATGTGGTCTGGTACGTTTGAGTTTGTAGGGGATTGTAAAGAGGGGGAGAGCCCGGGATCTAGTGACTGTATTAGATGTCTTCAGAAAAGCCGATGACTCGCATCAAAGCAGCTGGCAGGACCCGTGCATCCAATCAGGTGCTTATCACTCGAAGATTATGCAGGCGAGACCCGTATCACTGAGGAGAAGGAGTCCGTGTCGGATTCAAGAACCGGTATTGAGTCACATCTTATCGACAGGATTTCTGCAGGGCGCAGACTCAGGTTTTGGTCGGTAAGGCGCGGGACCAGAGTTGGAGATTTGGGGAAGCAGACTTTGGTAGGTTATGCCAAGGCGAAATGTGGAGATGTTGGAGACGGAGTGGATCTTGTAGGTGGAAGCAGCTTTGAGAGCCTGGTTTATATAATTGGATGTCCAAGTAAGGCGGTTGAAGAAGATGGGATTTGACTTGATAAAGAGTCTCAACCATGAAGTCTCCGAGTCTTATCTAGGTAGGTATTGATGAGATATAACGTCAGTGGGCGGAATGGAGCGGAAGATGTAGGAAACGGCCATTGGCTACTAGAGAATTAGTGTGCATTAGCCTGGATCACGGTGTACGTGGTAATGTTGAGAGAGAAAACAAAATATGGCATTAATATTCAACAATTGGGACGATGGCGCATCTGGGAGCGCGTCAGACTGAAGCACTAACTTCGGCCGTAAATCTGAAGGTGGCCGGTTCAAGCCCGGCTCGTCCCATTCTGTTTTTGCCTTTTTCTGTCGCATCACTTTTTCATCCTCTTTTTACTTTGGCCTCTTCATCTTTAAAATGAACTAGAGCTAGCTTATCAAGATTTAGCAGTGTTAGTTATTTGATAAAAGAAGGCTCTAAGATGCTATTTATCCTATTCGTCAAGGTTTCCTGGAGCACTCAAGTAGTTCCCCCAGAAAATATATTTCCACTACTTGTTTTCTTTCACTATCACCAAGTGAACCAACCCGATTTCCAAGATCACCGAATGAAAAAAGACATACAAAAAGATCAAAATACACATCATCATCATGATCATAGACATTCTATAAGTTATCGATTGCTGAATAGTCTTGATGCACCTGCTGGTCGAGCACCGCCTAATGGCATTCGGCATTATTGGGCTTTCGGATGGTACCGCAGATGCGGCCCGCACCGCCGGCGGTTTCCTGTTTCGGCAGCTGCTGCACCAAATGGACGCCCAGCGCAGCGTCATCCTCTTTGTACTTCTTCACATCCTCTCCAGTCTCCAGCTTACTTCTTGTCTCCAGCGTCCTCATCCACGGCAGCCTAGTCTCAAGCCTGTGGAGCAGCCCTTATAATATGATCCATCTTGCTCCCCATGTTTCCACAATCTCCCTGGCTTCATCCACCAGACCCAGGTCCAGCAACAACTGCACCGTGCCGCGAAAGGCCGAGTCGACGGCCGATGAAAGCCACGCATGCGTATAAGCCGTATGTTCCCCAATGAAGATTGTCTTGGACTCAGTTTGATAGATTGCTGGCAGGAATGTCTCTTGTTGATCGCCGAGGGGAGACGCCCAGGCCCCACCTGTGAACTCATCGTTTTCCCAGCACAGACGTTCGTATACTCCTATCAGACCAGAAATCAGCCATCTTCATATCTATGCCAAGATTCAACCCACATACCGGTGAACTCGTCATCAGCAACTTTCCCATGAAGGCGAACCATGCCCCGCTGCGCCAGAGCGACGTGGTTTGCTTCTCCCAGCGCAGACATCGTCCGGGCTATGTTACCCGTGGTGAAGGAAGCTAGAACCACTGCCGGGCCCGTGCTATTCACTTGATACGGGGGATAGCACATATCGCCGATACCGGGATAAGCGTCCACACGGGCGCAGCCACGGTATTGCGCATTCTTGCCATCCTCCCAGAACCGCGAGCGGTAGTGCAGAGCAACTTTACATGATTGCGTGAAATGCAGCCGACGAATCGCCCATCCAAGGAGCTCGGGGTATTCCGGCAACTCCCAGGCACGCACTATGCTGAACGGAGCAGCGACAACGGCATAGTCGTATTGTTCATCCACGGTTTCCGGGTCCTTCGGATCATTGCGCCAAGATAAAGAGATTTTGTTTGTGGATGCGTCATGGCTCAACCCGCTGATTCGACGGCCCAGCGTGATCTTGTCCGTTACATGAGGCGCGAATGCTCTGGGTAGCGACTCGAATCCTTTGTCCAGAGTTTCCCAGCTTGAGGCAGCGAAATATTTGTTCCAGTATAGGCTCTCCCAGATAGGCGTATCTTCCCGGTCGGCAATGTAATTAATCATCTGATCGTTCGAGCTCAGGAGCTGGCGCAGGTATGCGCCTTCAGACCAGTGCGTACTCCCCGCAGCCAATGCAGCCTTGTGAGCCTGAAACATCTTGTCAGCTAGGAACTCGGTATACTTCTGTTGATCGCGTTCATCCAGGTCTTTAAGCGTATGGCTCGGCCCGTCCTCTTCATCGGTAATCACGTCGAAAGGAAGGAACTCCATCTTTAACTCCGGGTGGTGGTCGGCATTGAGTCGATTGAGCTTGTCAATGAGACTGATCACTAGTCGGTGATCTTCAAACGGCAGGACCTCGGTGGTGCCGGTGTATCTGATTTTGGTGGGTAGTCGCATGGGGCCCATGTCAAAATATTGATAATCCTCGGGTGAGGTGCCATTGAGGTAGCCTGTTCGGATTCGCCCCCCTAGACGCTGGGAGGCCTCGTGGATATGCCAGTTGTGTAGTCCGACCGAGCTTAGCAAATGACTGGTCAAAAGCCCCGCGATGCCTGCGCCCACGATGGCGATACTGGAATTCTTCGCTGCAGCGCTATTCACCACCGCCTTGGCGTGGAACCGCGATCGAGTGTATTCGACCGCATTGAACCAGATTACAGAGTCCTTGTCGATCCGAGAATCTTCTTTAGGATGATCTGGCGCTTGTTCCAAAGAGATAGGAGGCGACCGGCCAACCATAGCACATTCGTGGAAGGCAAGCAGACATTGTGATTCCTGTGCATCGGAGGGCACAACCCATACAAGCCGATCTGGGTGTTCCGTACTCTGCACCTCGAAGCTTCCCACTATCTGAGTCGCATCGGCTGCTTGTTCTAAGTTGCAGTCCCCATAGACGACATGGAGCTTGCCTGCAAAGCTCTCCTGTGCGAAATTAAGCTGGATATTCTGGACAGAGCCGGTCTCAACAAGGTAAGGCCCGAGAAATTGAACCAAGCTCGCGTCTGCGTGACCTTTGTGTGCCTTTGCCAGACCGAGTGGAAATTGCAGGCCTTGTGTGAGATCAAGGCCTGGGAGGAGGCAAAGAGACAATAGATTGATTCTCATCTCGAAAGTATATTTGGTAAGGAAAACAGTTCCAGGCTACTATGATGATTCCTACCATTAGAGTACAACCCAGGCTGGTCTCAACTTTTATGTTTTGACCGCTGGTAACTTTTTAGGTTGCTTAAGCCATTGCACCCATTGCCACAACGTCATCTCGTCAACAAACACATTCCACGCAGCCAATCAATCTTCTATTGTCGGATACATTCACTTTTACTTGCATCGAGTCCCGTAATCTGTGTTTCTCTGTTACTGAATATGTGGTGGGGAGCGACCACCCTCATGGCAAATCTTAACTCTATTCTGTCGGTGATGCATGAAACTGTGGCGATCGCCGCCAAGTTGACTGGGTCGGTGACACAGTATGGCTTAATCTAGGACTAACTTCAGGCAACACCTGCTTGTGAAGCCCAGAACCGACCAATGGAGTTATTTTCCCGCAGGTCCAGGCGAGAATGCACTGGACCCTTTCGCTTTCTGAGTTACGTGCTGCTACGCACTGCGGCTGTTTCTATATTGGGAAGACGCATGATGCGCACTGATAATATTTCTTTATGGGTTGTGATCAGGTGTCACACGGTTAGTTTACAATTGTCATCGACACTTCCGTCTCTTCTACTGCGCAAGAATAGCCGCGCTGATTTTCTCAGCTAGCATGTCTGTGAGAGGGATTAGCACGATTCATGTAAGACCCTTGATGCGACCTTGACTCACAGACTGTGCTAGTAGGATGACCAGGAGGCAGAAGAGGGAATGCACTTGCATCGACCACACGCAATCCCTGGACGCCGTGAACTCGTGCTTCACTGTCGACAACTGCCATGGGATCCTCCCGAGGCCCCATTTTACATGTACAGGATGCATGCCACACCGTGATGACAGAGCTGCGAATGGCGTCAAGGATCTCCTCGTCGGTTGTCACATTTGCTCCAGGATAGTATTCCGGCCCAGTCGTGATCGACTGCAAGGCGTCACTCGCCCAAATTTCTCTGGTTCGTTTGAAGATGGCCAACGCAACCTCGATGTCGGTCTGGCTTGTGAGCCAATTCGGATTGACTACCGGCAAATCCTCGGTGGAGTTGGAGATGAGGGTGATGTTTCCGCGAGATGTTGGCGCAACGAGAGCGCCGACTATGGAGGCGTATTGCCGTCCATCTGTGGGCTGACCTTCTGCGGGATTGCTGTAGTTTCCAACATGCGCATCGAATGCGATATACTGCCACTGTCGTCAGCAATCGATAGTTCAAAACTTCCTCCTCGGAAGAAGATCATACTTCAGCCTGTGGCCAGTCAGCAGGGAAATTGCTTAATTCTTCCTGTGTTCCGGCGGAAAACTCGGCATGATAGGAAGGCGGGAGGTTCTCCCAGGCGAGGAAATTGGGGGCATAAGTCATTGGGCCATCGTGAGAAGTCTGATATCTCAGAATCTGTTCAGTCATATAGGTTGTGTCCGTGAAGAGCTTGGTCAAGGTCTCGACTGCGACCGGATAGGATTGAGCAAAAAAGACATGATCCCACATGTTCTGACCCACGCCAGGTAGATCGGCAAGCACAGGGATATCCAGGTTCTCCAACTGATCGCGAGGCCCAATGCCAGACACCATGAGGACTTGGGGTGAGTTGAACGCTCCGGCGGATACAATGATTTCCTTAGCTGCCGACGCCGTCCAAACCTTCCCATCTTTTTCGATTTCTACGCCCTGCGCATTAAGCTGATCATCGAACAAGATACGCCGTGCCAGAGATCGAGTGCAGGCGGTCAAAAATGGCTCTTCCTCAGCCAGACCTAGAAGAAAATCCGAGCTGCTACGGCGCTCGTCTACCGGGGAGATCTCTGCGGCAGAATATTGCGTTCCCATCAAGCTGCCACTGACGAAGTCATTGGTCTCAGGTATCCCAGATTCCTCGAAGCCCAATTTCAACCAGGTGGAAAATGGCGACCGGAAATTGGGGTATGAGATTTGAATTGAGCCCTCGACGGGGTTTTCGGATGAAAAGGCACTGGCATTCCAGTGTATAGACGTGTTATCCAATCCATTGTCTGGATTGGGTGGTGTGAAGTGGAAGGTTCTCTCGAAGAAGGGTAAAATCTCGTCCCATTCGTAACTGGGATCTTGGACGGCTTCTGCCCAAGCGTGATACGTCGACTTGGTGCCTCTGTCGTCTGTGGTCAACAATCCTGCACAGCAATAGGGATAGACGCGTGACTAACCGCTGGTATAGCATGGCATTCATCGCAGACCTATACAACCACATCAGCTCAGCTGACCGCGACACGGGGACTTTCATCTTACGAGCCACCGAGAGTCTTGCCCCGTGCATAATGCAGCTGACGGTTGTTCGCGCCAGGCTGCGGGGTGGTAATTACGCCCCAATCGACGCGGGGATCAATTGTATCCGGGCTCCCTCCGGTTACGGCGCCAAACATGAGGGGAATAGTCAGGTTCGCATTGTCCAGCTCATAAATGCCACCCGCCTCGACGATCAAGACGCTGTGCCCGGCCTGGGACAGACGAGCGCCGACCACATTTCCCGCCGTGCCACCTCCGATGACGATGTAGTCGTAGACCCCATCCTCACCACAGGCACCTGCGACCGGGTTGGCCAACAGCAGCAGGGACAGCAGGCGAGCAAAAACAGCAACCAGCAGCAGCATGGTGTGCCCAATTTGAAAAGACTTACGCCCCGGTATGTGAGGAAAATCCAAGGAAGGATCTTCCTGGTCATCCCTTCCTCCCTTTCTTATACGACTCCTTCGCGCCCGCATATGCTATCGGGATTTGGACCAGTCACATTCCAAAGCAGGGTTTCTCGCCCTGCAATAAATGCCTGCCCTCCATGCGACCTGCCGCCGCCGATCCCTGGGTTCAGTTCCGAGACGGGGCTCGACGGCAGTCGATCAATTCTTTTCTGTCCAGGTGGATCCAGCGGCCTTGCGTCCTGGCTGCCGCTAGTGCAATGGGGTAGGAGCACAACCAGGCGAAAATCGACCGAGATCCAAGTTAATCAGAGGTCCGCATCTACTGTGGTTGCGTAGTAGTGGACACATGATCAATGAGTTGTTGAAATAAGCGTGGGGCTTCCGCTGCTAGTTTCCCTTGATGTCTGCATGTATGTTGTTCATTGGTGACCAGTGCTTGGACGTACGTATAGTAGAACCGCAGATTTATCATGCTAAGTTCCATAGTCATAGTCAATACTCGAAAGGATGCAGTGCGCTAGCGGAATTCACGCAGTAAACCAAGTACCCCTCTCATTTTTCCCAATGCCCCACGTACAGAAAACAATAATCCCGAAGACAATAACACTACTTAGAACAAATCGACATTTGCTCCCACACAAAAGATCACAGCACGCGCCCGCGGAATTCTCACTCCTGCTTCTTCGAAAAGCTAAGGAAAACAACCACCGCAAACACGAGCGACAGAATGCCTGGGTCTTGTCAGCGCCCTATCGACTGCACTTTCTCTCCCTAAAGGAAAACTCACCATAGATAAAGTTCAAATTCAGATACCCGATCTTGTCGACCAACAGGCCTGACATAATGGGGCCCAGGAACATGCCAATCGTCCAGCCCATCCACGCGATGGATTGGGCGCGGGAGTGGCCGCCGTGGGGGCCGAAGATGCCGGGATGCTTGGCTTCGAGCTCGTTGATGGTGACTATCCCCATTCCCAGACCGACCAGGTCAGTACACTCTGATGTTGCAATACTCACAGGGGTGGGAGGCACAAACTTACGTGTAGCTTCCAAGAACCCGACCCCGTTCAACGCCGAGAAGAAACACCCGATGACCACCACGGCCGCGGGGTAGAGCGCCTTCCCCGTTTGCGAATCGCCACTCGCCCACGGGAACCGCCCGTCTCCGGGGATCCCCAGCACCCAGAGGCACGGGGTCAGCAGCAGGAACCCCAGCGTCGTGGGCAGGCGCGTGCCCACGCGGTCCTTCAGCCACCCGCACACGGGCGTCAGGAGGATCCCGGGCACTTGCAGCCCCACGAACAGCAGCCCCGCCGGCAGACTGCCCCAGCCAAAGACGGCGCGGATGTGCAGTGGCAGGGTGGTGTCGAAGCTGGCGACGAGCATCGCGTAAAACGTGTAAGCGGTCATCGCGGCGGTGAAGCGCGGTTGCCGAAGGAGGTAGCGGTAGTATTGGAGGCCGGCTTGTTCTGGGGTCTGTGTCGCGGTTGGGTTCGCGCTGCTGGGCTGCGGGGTGGGTTGCTGGTGTCGCCAGGAGTCGGTGGAGAGCGTGCGCGGGAGTAAGGGGGCGCGTTCGGGGTCGGAACTGGAGGTGGAGTGCGGGGGTTGCTTGTGCGAGGCTGTTGGGTGAAGTCAGTGGATGCGAGGAGACGATGACGCGAGAAGGAAGGGAGTGAAGCGGACTGACTTCTTGATTCCTCGGGTTTGCGCTCAATCATTAGCAAGCGCAGGGTTGCATCGACCACGAGGACGGCGAAGGCGCTGCTCCATGCCACCCAATAGCCTCCCTTCTCTAAGAGGATTCCGGAGAGTACGGGCCCCGCGGAGGTGCCGACGGCAACGGTCACGCTCAGCACTGACATGACTTTGCCGAAGTTGTGCGCTGGGAAGGTCCGGCCGATCACAGCAAGGCCGCCGATCCACATGCAGTTGTCGGCGATGGCTTGGAAAAAGCGCGCGACGAAGATGATCGTTACTGTTGGTGATTAGCTGCCTGTATGTAATCCGGAAAGGAGCAAGGAGCAGATAGTGCATGTCAGTGATCAGGATGGAGGAGGTTGAGACATACCGCTACGTGCAAGTGCCACACTTACTGTGCAACATGCCGCCAGAACTACGGAGAAAAAGAGAAAGACCGTTTTAGCACCCCAGCGATCTGCGAGCGTGCCAATGACAGGGCTGGACATGGAAGACGTCAAGGCCGTTTCGGCCAATACGAGGAACGTCACGTTCTGCGTCTTGGATTTGTCGAGGCCAATCCGCTCCTCTAGCATGTAAGGAAGGAGAGGGATGATGAAGCTCCAGAGGAACATGCCTGTAATCGCTGGAGATCAGTGTCCGTGGCTCTCTGAAGGGCCGCGCAATGGGTTGCGGCATAAAGGGGACTCACTCCGCATAATCCCCCCGGCTACTGTCGCCAGGATAAAGTTTTCGGAGGATCTCCATCGGTATCCCCATTGGGTCGTCTGTGATCTGGTGTCAGTCATTATTTGATCCATAAGCTGTGATAATGGTCCGTAAGATTCGAGTACCGAGGCTACCTTGGGATTTATAGCATCTTGGAAGCTATCTTTCAGGAACTGATATCACTGGGTATGCCTGGTTGAGTATGTCCTTCCTTCTGATCGACTACCACCCATCAGCTCTTGTGCGACGCCGAAGACCCTAGTGGTGGGAGACATCAAGGATAGTCGTGACGATCGAGGCCCTTCGTCCGACCAAACGGGCAAGATACAGGAGACCT
Source organism: Aspergillus fijiensis CBS 313.89 (assembly GCF_003184825.1). Classification (NCBI taxonomy): domain Eukaryota; kingdom Fungi; phylum Ascomycota; class Eurotiomycetes; order Eurotiales; family Aspergillaceae; genus Aspergillus; species Aspergillus fijiensis. Next base: position 175,431 of record NW_024468981.1, read on the forward strand.
CGATCCCGGCCTGCTGGCGTTGACAGGCGCAGGAACCTGCCTTCTGCTCGAAGTTCCACAACAATAGTATATGATGACTGATTAAGGGTGTTCAGCAGAGCAGGTAAACGAGGGCGTGACTTCAGACAAGCTTGTTCTGGCTTCTTTCGTCACAGTTCCGCTTGAAGCGGCGTGCAGCGGAAATAAAAGCCATCGTAGTAGGCAACCTGCCGAGCCGACAGTCATGTCCGTGATGAGTTGAACTGCCGAGAATTTTATCAAGGTCGAAACTCCTCTTGTTTTGGCCACAGATTCTCAGGGAAAGGGACAGTTTGACGTCACGAAGAATTGAGCAGCTGGCTGGAAAACGGGCCAACAAACAAATCAAGTCACGAAGTCACGCAATAAGCATCAAGAAGAACATCACATTCAGATGATCCATAAGGATTATATGAGTAGTCATCAAGGAGCCTGTCTCCCCTCCTGCCACGTTGGGATACCCCTACATACCTCGCCACGGGTCTTTGCTCCTAAATCACCAATCGTGCACCACAGAGACCTTCCTCGAAACCTTCCATAGCGTCAGCTGGTATTATGATGTCATATCTTGGAGTAGGGATAACGTCCGAGTACCAAGTTCAGCATCGTGCGTAGTATAAATTGCGGTGTTCAAGATACCCCTGGTGGTTGTCCATGTCAGTCATCTTGCGCAATCGCATGCAGCCAATATCCCGTTGAAGCAGTCAAAACCGTTTCCGCCATGATTCTCTCTTTATATCCCGAGCCGGCGAACAATAGTACGCTCGTGGAGCCTTGTCCGCATCTGACATATCTCCGCCACTGTCTTAACCTGGCCAAGCTGTCACCGCCGCGCCCCGCCCTCTTCCGGGCCGGAGCAGTCCTGATTTCGCGAAAACTCGTTCGGGGAACTGACAACGAGCTGTACAACGACGACCGGCTTCTATCATCAGGATATACCATGGAGCTGGTGAAGAGACCCCATGCGGAGCAGGCCTGTCTTTCCAACTACGCTGCCGTCCATGGAGTCCCAGACAATGAGGTCGGGGATGTCCTACCCTCTGAGCCTGATCGCTCCCTGATCATGTACATGAGTTTTGAGCCTTGCGTGGAGCATGAGGAAAGTGACATGTCCTGCGTGCAGAAAATCATCGAAACAAGAAAGGAGGGGCGAAAAGGCATCGAGAAGGTTTATTTCGGCTCGCTGTCTCCGTGCTCGATAAGCAATAAGTCATCGGCACGTCAGATGCTCGGAGAGGCCGGCATTGAGTGGCAACTGGTCGAGGGTCTGGAGCAAGAGATACTTTCGGTTGCAAAGGAAGGACGTGTGAATCAAGGAAAGATTTGAATTTGTTAGTATCTTGTTCGTACATTGAAGATGACTCTGAAAATGGGAGGCTCGTCTAGGCCGGCGTGGTTGCCTTCTTGTTTGTACTGTTTGTGTCATGGATGTACAATTGAGTTAGTCGGTCACCTGATATATTAGTCAGTTGGTTGTCTGGATAAGATTTATCCCGGACCCACGAACGGGTTCTCCAATTCTCTTACCACAATAATATCATTGAAACAGCTTCGAAACCTATTGCACGAGAAGCCTTAACGGCATTTGAATTGGAATATCAAGCACCCTTTGGGATGATTCGTACTACTTGCGGAGACTTATGCCTTTTGGGTAAGTGATCGACCACTGTTCCTGTTCTTCAACCTCATTCTCCACACTGAGCTCCACAAGCTTAAACACTTTATGCTGCAGATTGTGGATTCACCGGTCCCCAGACATGGAGACATGACGACGCTTCTTATCTCCATCATCTAGCCTTGGTCCTGCCACCACTATCATACTATCTCCGAGATCTTCACCATCGGACCTGCTGCGGCGTTCCGTCCCTCAGCCGACTTGACCTGTGTCAATGGTCGTAAGATCTTCACAAGCATAAGATTAAGGTAAAGTCGGTGGAAACACCCGGTGGAACTGGTTACGTTGCCCAAGGCGGGTCTGAATGCTTGATTGTTTGCGAAAAGGTATGGCTTCATATAAAAACTCGCTTTAACCCGCTGAAGATTTCGATTCTTCACTCACACCACACTCCTTCCATTCGTTCTCTACTGCTCAGTCGTTCATTCATCATGGCCAAGTACCTCTCTTTGGCCATCTCAGCTGCGGCTCTAGCCCAGGCTGTCAGCCTGGAAGATGTCTGTACTTCCGCCTACGCCAAGGCGGCGATTCCCTCCACTGGTCTGGCCCAGGGGGTGGTCACCAACCCTTCCAGCGTCACCGCAGCCCCGGTCTACAATGAATCCACCGCTGGATCCAACTACTATCCTGCCGGCACCTACAACTACTGCAATATCACCATGACCTACTCCCATGCGGGTAAGGACGACGAAGTTCTGCTGCAGTTCTGGATGCCCTCCCCCGAGGACTTCCAGAACCGCTGGCTCTCGACCGGTGGCTTCGGGTTCGCTATCAACGTCGCCACCAATGTCCCCGCTGGTCTGCCCTACGGTGCCGTCGCCGGCCGCACCGATGGAGGGTTTGGCAGCTTCGACACTCAATTCTCGTCTGTCTACCCTCTTGTGAACGGCACCGCCAATTACGATGCCCTGTACATGTTCGGCTACCAGGCCCACCACGAGATGTCCTCCATCGGCAAGGCGTTCACCAAGAACTTCTTTAACATGACCGACAAGCTCTACTCCTACTACCAGGGTTGCTCTGAGGGCGGTCGCGAGGGTTGGAGTCAGCTTCAGCGCTTTCCTGAAGAATGGAGCGGTGCTGTCATTGGTGCCCCGGCCATTCGCTACGGTCAACAACAGGTCAACCATCTTGTGCCGCAGGTCGTCCAGCAGACTCTGGGATACTACCCCCCCAACTGCGAAATGTCCGAGCTGGTGACGCTGATTATCGACGGGTGCGACGCTCTGGATGGTCGCAAAGACGGAGTCATCTCGCGCAGCGACCTCTGCAAGTTGAACTTCGACCTCAAGTCAACTATCGGAAAGCCGTACTCGTGCGCAGCCAGCACCAGCATGGGCGTCTCGACTCCTGCGCAGAACGGCACCATCACCGCTGAGGGTGTCCGCGTCGCGCAGACCATCCTTGACGGATTGAAGGACTCCGAGGGTCGCCAGGCCTACTTCTGGTACCAAATTGGATCCGAGTTCACCGACGCTGAAACCAGCTACGACGCGACTACTAAGACCTATGGCATTGACATCTCCGAACTGGGCGGCGAGTGGGTTACTCACGGGCTGCAGCTGCTGGACCTCGACAACCTGTCCAACCTCGATAACGTGACCTACGACGTGCTCCGCGACTGGATGCTGGAGGGCCTGCAGCGGTACGAGGACGTGCTGCAGACGACCTGGCCCGACCTGTCGCGCTTCCAGGCTGCTGGTGGAAAGGTTATTCACTACCACGGTGAATCCGATAACTCCATCCCCGCGTCGTCGTCGATCCGTTACTTCGAGTCCGTGCGCAACACCATGTTCCCCAACTCGACTTACACCTACGATGAATCGATCAAGGCCATCAACGAGTTCTACCGCCTGTACCTGGTGCCTGGTGCCTCGCACTGCAACACCAACTCGCTGCAGCCCAACGGTCCCTACCCTCAGGACTCGCTCGGTGACCTCATGAGATGGGTGGAGAAGGGAGTCGACCCCGTCACGCTGAACGGTACCGTGCTCACTGGCGACAACGCCGGCGAGCACCAGAACATCTGCTCGTGGCCTCTTCGTCCCCTTTGGAAGAACAACGGCACCACTCTGGAGTGTGTCGAGGACAAGGCGTCGATCCAGACCTTCCTTTACGAGCTGGACGCTTACAACATCACTATCTACTAATCAGTTCTCGCGATCACCTTGTCGATCGAGGTGACATGTCTGTACACTAGTTAGTCTTCTTTGATCTGTGTAGATCATTGTCTTTGTACTTAGACTGTGTAGGATTTAATTACCATCAGTATACTGTATCATAGTAATTGAAATTTGTTTGCTAGATTGGTTTTATAGATACTTACTTCTATGTTGCAAATTATAGCAATTGGTAAGCCAACGAGATTGCGCTCAGTCGCAACGCTATCCTCAACATGGAGAGATGATCACGTTGAGCTATCTTGAAATATGGTAGTCTCACCGCGGAGCCTAATAACACGGCGGCATCCGGCCTAGGTCCAGACCTATGCCATCAAGCACGTGCAGCAATGTACTGTACTCGTGTCGACATGATCACAATTTGAGGCCGTGCGAGAACCACCTTGATTTCTGACGTCATGACCGTTGATGGGGCGTACGGCAAACACGCGTCAGTCTAACCCAGCTAGGAAAAGGGCGGGTCGACCGTCCGCTTGCGCGGTCGGTATCAGCAAACCATGGATAGCTCCATCCAGTCTCTAACCGGAAAAGTACCAAATTGACAGTTCTCAAAGTCAAGTTGTTCTAATTGCTGCCGTCAGAATTTGTGACTATTTTTGGTGGACTGAAGCATAAGTCAGCGACTTTGATAATGTTCGAGCACAAATATTCTTCAGCTCGAAAGAACTATCTCCGAGCTCTATGGACACACGCTGCATAACATATTTACAAAATGACATCCACTAACACCAGGCGAACGCCTCACACGCATTTATAGTTGTTGCTATCGAGATGCACCAGGCCCAGATCGATGAAGCCCTCGAAATTCCAGTAGTCCGTCTGGTTACCCTGTCCGCTCACGGTTCCATTTCCATAGAATTTGGCCGTCCAGTAAGAAGAGCCTTGGGTGTGCTGGTGGAAGGCATGCAGACCGGTGTTGAGGTTGCGTTCCCGCAGGGCGAACGTATTGTTGGAACCGGCCTGGATGGCCCATTCGCCGACAAAGACGGGGAACTTGCCATCGCCCGCGACGGACTTGGCTCGCGTGCAGATGTCTTTCGCCAGGGTGACGGACGTGGCATTCGTATCGTCGAACCAGTAGTTGTGAGAATCGAAGACGATGTTGGCATCGGTGGAGAAGTTGCCGGACCAGAATCTCTCGCCCTTGAAGCTATCCTGCAGCATGACGGGGATGCTGGGGTTCACTGCGGCGACGTGGTCGATGACGGCTTGGTAGTATTTCAAGAGCCAGGCCGCTGCCTTGTCTGTCAGCGCGGCGGGGGTACCGAAGACAGAGAAGTCTCTGTTGTCGACGGCTTCGTTGGCGGGTTCCAGGCTGTAGGATTCGGGGTGTCCGGAATTCTGAATGTAGTCGATCACCGCGTCGACTGCTTGTAGGGAGTAGTCGAGATTGGTTTGGTTGTACCACCAGCCGTAGTGGCCAGTCGCCTCGCCGATCGTCAAGCCATTGGTACCTCCCGGCAGTCCATGAATGTCGACAATCACATGCATGCCATATTGTTCAATAGCATACGTGGCGATCTCAGACAGGTACTTGGTTTGGTTGCCCGAGTAGAGCTGGGATCCGGGGTAGTGGATCCAGGCAGCGTAGGTGGTAGGGATCCGCAGTGCAGTGATCCCAACTTCTGCAAGCTTGTCAACATCGGCGGTGGTGATCCAAGTGGCATAGTGTTCCTCGAAGACGGGTCCGCATTGTTGACCCAAGTTCTCGCAGAAACCCCATTCATCTGAAGCCCCTCCAGCATATTCAGCCCACCATGCACTGTTGATGGTCGATTCCTGCACCAGCCATCCGCCGAGGTTGGCTCCGTGGGCTTTGAGCTGTCTCCAGTTGACGTAGCTGGAGCTTTTGCGGGAGGTTGTAGGAGCTCCCAGTGCTGTTGGAAGGACCAAAGCCGCAAGGGCAAATCCAAACTTGCCCATGATGTATATGCGAGTGCAACCTAGACTAATAGATTGCTGACAATGGATTCAGGCTGTCTGGCTCTCCATGTCGAACAGCGAAGCAGCGCAATTTATACTGCGAGCACAGGCTTCATCGACGCGAATCCACAGTCCGAACCCTCAGCCATCGCTCCGTTGATTCTCTTGGAATTTCCGTGGTGACAAAGAGGATCGCTTGCTAAGACACTAGCAAGCTCGCCAAGTCCAGCGAGGGATTCCTTCAGCCTTTCGCCGGGTGCCGACCCGTGATATCGTTGGCAATGGATCGACAGTAGACGGATGTCCCGTATTCACCGGAAAGTCCGACTTGTCATGGATTCTGCAGCAACACGAAGATTAGACAACGAATCGAATTGTAGATTGGAGGTGGGGTTAAGTTGGATCACACACTACCAGACTGCCAGAAGGGCGGCATGTGGTCATAACTCCATGCAATAATGGTCCACGAGGACGGACCAGGATTCCCCGTGGGGAAGCAGAGCTGCTGGTCGGGGAAATGAACGAGCGGGAGAACCTCGGAAGAGAAAACCGGCAGTTGCTGCTGAGCGGTGACTAAGCGATTACTGACTAAGGCACCCAAGAGTGCCAAGACCCAATGCGGTCTAGACTAGTTTCACCCGCTACGGTCTTTCGGGGTCAATTCACGCGAGTTTCTCGATGCTCTCCCCTCTTCTTGCCCCTCCCCACACTGACCACTGACTCCATTATCGTCCCACTTTTATGGAGGGGTAACTGGAAATGCTTCCTCTTTGGGCTGTGAGAATGGGACAAAATGAGAAAACCTCCCAGCTGGGGGCAGTCCTCATGACACTCGCCGAAACACACTCGCTACACCCACCATGGAGATAACGCGCTGCGGAATTCATGGTTTCCATGAGGTTTTGGGAATCGACGTCGACGAGCTCCGCTTCTTCTGGGTCATCGCATCCACCCAACCAAATGCCTCGCAAAAAGCCTACCGCGTGGTACTGACTACTGACGAGTCGAGCCTGCGTGATGACATTGTCAGTCCCTCGAAACTGGCCTGGGACTCTGGCTACGTGACGAGCAATGAGCAGCGCAACATCATCTGCAAACCCGACAACGGCTTCCAGTCGACTTGCAGCTACTACTGGCGAGTGACCGTCTGGGATCAATCGGATCAATCCTTCCACAGCGCACTAAACCACTTCTTCACGGCCTACCCCCGTTCTCATCTCCTGCCTCCCTACAGCATGAACCAGACCTACATGCCTCATACCGCCCTCATCTTCCGCACCTGGTTCGAGGATGAGCCCAACCGCTGGAAGGCTGTGTGGATTGGCGACGGAGGAGACAAGCCCATTTACGTGCGCAAATCGTTCGACCTCTCGCGGACGCCGGTACGCGCCATCCTATTTGCATCGGGACTGGGTCACTTCAATATGAGCGTGAATGGCCGACCGGCCTCCGACCACCGCCTCGATCCCGGCTGGACCAACTACCACCGTCGTGTACAATTTACCTCCTACGACGTGACTGCCCAGCTGCAGAAGGGCCAGAATGTGCTGGGAGCTCATGTGGGCAATGGCTTCTATGCGGGTGACAAGGGCGATGATCGCTTCTTCTGGCCGATGTACGAGGATAATACCTATGTCCGCTACGGCAACGAGCTGTGCTTCTTCAGTGAGCTGCATTTGTTCTATGAGGACGGTGAGCACACCACCTTGATCTCTGATCCCACTTGGCGCGTGAGCAAGAGTGCCACCACACTTGCCAACATCTATGCCTCCGAAACCCACGATCGCCGCCTGTACCCGACCGGCTGGGACGCCCCCGGATTCGACGATGCACACTGGGCTCCCGCCAAGCCTCTCACAGGACCACGAGGTCACATTTATTATCAGACCCAACCTCCCGTCGTGCTACACGAGACCTTTAAGCCTATCAAAACCCACAGCCCAAGCCCTGGCATTGTCTGCTATGACCTAGGGCAGAATGCATCCACAATGGTTGAAGTTGTCGTTGAGGGTGCCGCGGGTTCCGAAATTATTGTCCGATACAGCGAGACAGTCAAGGAGGATGGCACTGTTCTAATGCCGGATCCCTTGTTCAAAGAGTTCGAGACGGGTGTTTTTTCCCGCATCTATCTGGCCGGCACGGGCGCCCCTGAGGTGTGGGAGCCGGACTTTAGCTTCACCAGTGCACGTTATATCCAAGTAGAAGGTGTTTCACTAGACGGGGAGGATGGCCTCCCGAAAATCATATCGGTTGTTGGCCGCCACATCTCATCTGCTGCAAGACAACTAGGAACGATGAAGACCGATAAGGAGGATGTGAACGCCTTGTTGAATGCATGCTATTGGACATTTAGCAGTAATCTGTTCAGCTACCATACCGACTGTCCACAGATTGAGAAATTCGGCTGGCTGGAGGTCACCCACCTGCTGGCCCCCGCAACACAATACATCCGCGACATGGAGTCCCTGTACACCAAAATCCTGGATGATATTCTTGACGCCCAGGAACCCAGTGGATTGGTTCCTACTATGGCTCCCGAGATTCGCTACATGTGTGGGCCACTCCACGATACCATCACCTGGGGCTGCGCCTTGTGTTTCCTCCCCGACATCCTTCGACAATACTATGGCTCGGCACATGTCATCGCCAAGGTCTTTCCCGCGGCAGTGCGCTATATGGAATACATGCGCACTAAGGAGCGACGGGGAGGATTGATCGAGCACGGCCTTGGCGACTGGGGACGGGGCATTGCCCACGGCAATAACCAGGCTAACATTGAGACGGCCATCTACTACCGCTGCCTGCAGAACGTGGAGATGATGGCACGGGAGCTGGGCGAGACGCAGAAGGCCGACGAGTTCCAGCAATGGGCGGCGCGCATTTACGCCGCATACAATCACCACCTCCTCGTCACCGACGACCCCTCCCGGCCGTATGCGTATTACACCTCGCTGGACAACTACCCGGAGCGCGACCGGGACGCAATTGCGCAAGCAATGGCGCTGCAATTTGGGATGGTGCCACAAGAGCATCGCGCCGATGTTATGGCCGCCTTCATGGACGACGTCGCTGACGGCCGCATGCGGTCCGGCGAGATCGGGCTGCGTTTCCTGTTCAACACGCTGGCGGATGCCAAGCGTCACGATCTGGTGCTGCAGATGGCTCGCCAGGAGGAACATCCATCGTATATGCGGTTCCTGCGGCGCGGGGAAACCACCCTGCTTGAGTTCTGGCAGGATGCCTGCCGCAGCAAATGCCACGACATGTTGGGAACCATTTACGAGTGGTTTTACGCCGCCGTGCTGGGTTTGAAGCCAACCGGACTGGCGTATCGGACTTTTGTGGTAGACCCACCCTACGAAGCGGAGTTCGACCACGTTCAGGGCAGCGTGGACTGTCCTTACGGCTTGATAACTGTCGAATTCACGCGCGATGCGCAGGGTGCGGTGACGCTTAGTCTGCGTGTGCCGTTCGGGACGACGGCTGTCGTCAAGCTGCCCGAGAACGCAAAGAACTCGGCTTATCTTCGAGCCGGCGAAGCAAAGCAGGCTGTGGAGGGCGATGACGTGCGACTAACCCACGGCGAGTATTCTGTTTTCGTGCAGCTGTAATTATGATAAATGTGTATATAGAGGCTAGACTAGTTCAATGGGGAGTCATGTCGATTACCAGTCATCGCCATGGTCTGATTTTCTCCGCCAGAATCGAAGTTTCGTGGAGTCAGATGATCCCGATGCGAGCATGGACTCGTATCTCGGTCTGAAGGCCACCGAAGAGTACTTCAATCCCGGCGAAAGTCGAACTCGGCATTAGTGTGTGAGTTGGTCGGACATGGCCAGGATCGTTAAGCGAATAGATCCAGCAGTGTGAGGGTTGACGACACCCATTGGGCAGGTAGGGATGGTCATGGTAATTCGGGGAACGGTTTCCCGAGCTTTTTTTCCCCTCCAGAATCCCCACTCATACGAAAACCGGAGGCGAGGGCAAGCCGTGCACATGCCAATAGACGGTCAGACACCAACCAAGGGCGTGTGCGCTTCCACAATCTTTGAAGCAGTTCGGAAAATCCGAGTCTGCCCAAGCTTTAGTTGACTTTAGTCGAACTTGGCGGGCGAGGCTAAACCGTCTTGGAACAAGCCACTTCCCGTCTTAGGGCTCGCCCCCCCCCCCCATCCATCTCGATTGTGACTGCGTTTTGCGGTGTCTCGGAGATCCGACTACTTTGGGCATAACAGCCAACTTCCAGTGGCATAGCTGTCAGCCATCCAGAACTCTTCCCCTCCCCATGGGGCGTGACCCGGTCTCGGGTGAGAGAACCCCGAATCGGCTTGAATCGGCGCTGGTGCTACCCCAGATCTCATGACGGCCGGCGCTTCCTCGGCTATTCCCCACGGCAAGTAGCCAGACTCGCTGCTTACCATGGCCCATGGGGGACAAGAGGAATGAGACGACCCCAGATTTGTCCCGGATTTTGGCCCAGACCCCCAGTCAACCACGCTAGATATCGCTTGTCGGGGCTGGAGTCAAGCCAAGAGGTCACCCGCCACCCATGGCCTAGCGCATTGCAAGCTTCATATAAGATGCAGACTCTGCCGTTTCCTCGAAACACCACAGAAGATCAACGTCGTCTGTCTCTCTAGGAAAATGACTAAAATTTCGACATTGTTGTCCGCTGTCTTCTTGGCCATCGGAGGTGAGTTTGTCATGTACCTCATACCTGCAAGTTCAGATCATGGGTATTGACACGAGTCTGGTCGATCAAAAGGCTTCCTCTTCGGCTATGACAGCGGTATTGTCACCTCGACCATCGCCCAGACCGAGTTCATCAAGTACTTCTCCAATCCTAGTGACACCGTCACGGGTGGTGTCGTCTCCGCCTTTCAGGGTGGCGCCATCTTAGGCACTATCATCAACATGTTTACCGGCGATAGACTGGGCCGCAAGCTGTCCGTCTTCGCCGGAGCCTGCATCTCCGTGTTCGGATGTGCGTTGCAGGCGGGCGCCGTCAACATGACCATGCTCATCATCGGCCGATTCATCGCCGGAGCAGCTGTGGGCATGCTGACGTCTACTGTGCCTATGTACGCCGGTGAGATGGCCGAGGCGCAGACCCGCGGCATGATGTCTGGCCTGCTGCAGTGGATGTTGAGCTGGGGATATCTGGTGGCGCAGTGGTTGGGCTATGGATGCTCTTTTAACAACACCGCCTTCCAATGTATGTTCTGTATTCTCTTGCTCCCCCAAACGTTTACTAACCTTTGGCTGCTCCTGCAGGGCGCTTTCCACTTGCCTTCCAATGCGTCCCCGGCGTTGTCCTTATGTGTGGTGTGTGGTTCCTCCAAGAATCCCCGCGGTGGCTCATGGAACAAGACCGCCACGAAGAAGCATTGGCAACTCTCCACAAGCTCCACGGCGACGGAACCCCCGAGAAGACCAGCTACATTGAGCTCGAATATCAGGAAATTCGGGACACGATCGAGGCGGAACGTGCCCACAACTCCATCACATGGACATCTATCCTGACCAAGCCCTCCTGGCGGCGTCGCCTCATTCTTGGCTGCGGAGTACAAGCTTTTGGTCCTCTATCGGGGATTAATGTCATAAATTACTATGCCACACGCATCTATTCGAGTTTAGGGTTTGATACGCGCACGACGCTCATGATCGTTGGCATCTCCGGCGCTTTGTCGATTGTGTGGGCGACTATCGGTCTCTGGGCGCTCGAGCGCGTTGGCCGGGTCAAGCCACTCATCATTTCTGCCGCTGGCATGGCAGGCGCACTGGTGTGTAACGCCGCCATGTCACAGCACTGGAACGAGAACAATGTCAACCAGCTCCGCGCTATGGTGGCCATGAACTTTGTCTTCAGCTTCTTTTATACCGCCCCGGGCATCATATCCTGGGTCTACCCCGCCGAGATCTTCCCTGTGGACATCCGCAACCAGGGCAACAGTTGCACCACCTTCGTAAATTGGTCTGTGAACCTCATATTTGCGCAGTTCTCGCCCACTGCGCTGACGAACATTGGGTTCCGGTACTTCTATGTCTTCTTCGTGTTCAACATCATCGCCATGATTTGCTATATCTTCTTTTTCCCCGAGACGAAGGGGAAGACGCTGGAGCAGATGGATGCGCTATTTGGAGACGATCTTCCTGCGGTTGGTTGGCAGAGGGAGGAGAAGGGCCCTGAGGCAGTGGCTGTCGAGGATACGTCCAAGGAGTAGTCTGGAGTGTATCATGAGATCTTAATAGCCTGATTACCATCTATCATACTAGTATAATGCTTACTAAATGAATATGTACTGTCCATGACTTAAGAAGATTTGCTGAGCCCTAAGTATGAGGTCCTCCAAGCATACTATGTAGCTTAGGTACTGTAGGGGGAGATGAGGAAAGATGCACTGGAAGGAATTAAAAAGGGCACGGAGAAAAGGGACGGGAAGAGGGCTTTCTTATGTACTTTTCATTGTCGGCTTCAAGATCATCGGTTTTGAAGCTTGGAACAGGGTCTTTCGGCAATATATTCGATTTCCTGGATGGTGAGGCCCATAGGGTTCGGTACCTTGACCGAGTGCCGCCTACTCCGGCTGGATAGATGGGCGGCCACGCTAATTGGTGCTTCGGCCGACAGCCGAGATCCAAGCACGTGATCAGATTTTGTTTCTGCCTCTGCTTACCGCTCGATCCCGACGCCCGCTTGCCAGGTACGTAACAACTTCCAGCATGTTGATCGCGAGCTAGTTTACTAGCATCTTCCACTTAAGCTGATCATCACAAAGTCTGATCTCTTGGAATTCAGTCGTTATTGTTGATGCAATAAATTTCTTTGCTCGCTCTAAATGCTGACCTCAGCGCTTTGCTTCTATCATAAATCAGCTAGAGATGGTTGCAAGATCGTGACATGCCAGTAAGTTCGCTACACCTGACCGAGCTTGGGAACTAAAGTACTGACTTCCTCTAGCTGTGGAAAGGTTTTCTGTAACTGCTGCGGCGCTTCCATCTAAAACGGGTATTGCAGCTGTAAAGGCTGACCGAACCGAAGGGAGCGATTTGGGGGTCGCGACGTACTCCTTTCCCTTCTCTCCCCAGTCGCCCATCTTTGGCGAAAGCTAGAGGATTGGTTATTTTAGGGGTATCTCGATCTTGCCAAGTGAGGTCTGTGTTGCTAATTCTGCTTGTACTCTACGGAGTACTCAGTAGAAAAATGAGTGATTAGTGATCCAGATCCAGGTTTCAGTCAATTTCGACAGCTATAGACTATTTAGGTCTAGTGTGTTTGTTAGTGAATCAAAATTGTGCTTATGTCATTGGCATTGTCCGGTTTTGTGCGCTGGGATTACATCAGCCCAGATCGATGACGCATGTAGATGTGCACAACCTCTGCATAACGGGGGGGTTAAGAGCATAAGCTGCATGCGAACAGCAAAGATCAGCCCGACTATTTCACTAATCATAAACTTTATGGGCTGCAGATCGACTTGGATTTCCGAACACAAACTCGAGGCAGGTGAAATAAACTCTCCTCGCCCCCACGTGTGCTCAACCGTCTGACATTTTCCCTCCCCTGAAGTCTATTCATCATCCCTTTCTTGCCTTCCAGCCTCGGTTCGATATCATCACGCCTGTCCAAACCTAGTCACTCCTTTCTACTCATCTCGTTGGGTAAATATTACGGTCGCTCATCATCAGTCTCACATCTCCTTGAATCACCACAGAAGTGTCACGGGGAATTCATCCATGCAGCGCAGAGAGAGGTCTGTCGGCAATCACCTTGTCCCTGGATAAAAAGCAACCAACGGTGACACCATGGCCGACACAAACGAACACCCGCCAAGGAACGATGGGAAATCTTTAGAAAACCTTCAAGAAACTGTTCTGAAGGGAGGGAAAAGGCGCCTGCCGCCATTCCTCGACCATTTCAACGCGCGCGATCTAAAAATCCTTTTCCGCTGTTGGGTCGCAGCCTGGGTGGCTTGTTTGTTGTTCCTGATCAGTCCATCCCTGTCGAGTTTGGGACAGGCTACTTTCTTCGCATGGTAGGTCGACTTGACTGTTCTTCTGCAATGCGCGCTAACTGCTTGCACCAGTCTTGTATTGCTTATGCTCCCGCCCTCGAGTGTGGTATTTATCTACCTCCTTGGAGCGCTCTCCCTATACCTGGGTGTGTGCTTGGCCTGGGCATGGGGCGTCATCACGATGAAGGCCGCCTACGCGGCCAGATCATCTGCAGACACGCAAGCGCAATTGCTGGCCCTGGAGCAACTCGCCGCGCAACAGGCTAACGCAACCGGGCAATCAGTCGCCAGTGTGGCCCAGGTGTTGGTTTACAATGGCCACATGCTGGATGCGCGAGTGACGGCGGTCACTTACTGTCTCATTTGTACTTTCATATATCTCATGGTATGACTCTGACCCACGCTCGTTTACCCGGTCAGTAATAACCGTGCAGACAGGCACGCCTCCGAGCCAGCAATCCGAAAGCAACCTTTACGGCGATTTTCGCCATCATCATATCGGACCTGTTTCTCACGTATCTGCCCCTGCTTCCCTCCTTCAACGGCACACTACCCCTTGCACTTGCTAAGCCGGCTGGCGTGGGCATCGGCCTGGGGTTTGCCTGTTCGGTGCTGATCTTTCCGCAATCCACATCTCGAGTCGTTCTCAACAGCATGGAGGATATCATTGAGCTGCTCACTCACCCGCTAGCGTTCACCTTGGCGACCCTGGGAAAACGTGATCCAGACCTGAATATGGCGCAGTTGCGCAAGACACAAGTCGGAATCATCTGCGAGTACCGGAAGGTCGAGCCCGCCCTAGCTTTCTTGCCGTTGGATTTCTCGATCGGGTGTTGGGGCGCGCAGCATGTGGGAACTCTTAAGGAACCTGTACGACAGGCTATCGGAGCCATTCTCTCCTTGCTCGAGTTTCACATGAACCGCGTCTCCGGCAAGGCTCGCGCACGAGAAGTCCTACAAAAGTATGCAGACAAAATTGTGTCGCAAGATGAAAAGGCCAAGCCTTCGCGCGAGGTGGGACGCCACCAGCTGCAGCAAATGGCGCGTTTGCTAGATGGCCTGCGCAATTCCGACAGCGGACCTATCCCGGAGGAAACCCTTCAGGCATTCGTGAGCGCTGCTTCAAAGGCTATTGAAGCATGTGTGGCTGCGCTGGGGGCTGCGAAGGATTGCATTCACATGGCAAATGGCCGACCGTGGTTTCGGCGCTCTTCGCCCGAGGCGCGGGAGGAATTGTGCCAGCGGAGCCGCCAGGCTCTCGAAGATCTTCGCGCAGTGCGCCAAACCTTTATTCGTAACACAACAGAGTCGCTGATTAGCTGCTACGGGCCGCTAATGGACGGGAGACCGGGTGAGGACGCTGACCGTCACGCCAAGAACTTTGGAGGCATTGTAGTTGGGATGGTGTTCGAGGAACTCATAGCCAACGCAATGGATAAAACCGAATCCTTACTGGATCAAGTGCTGGACATCTTCCAGAGCTCCCAGCGAACACGAGTGTGGTGGCCGTTGAGCCTCAAAGCGTTTGTATCCTGGGTGTCAGGCAAGGGCAACAAAGCCCCTGCCATGGCTCAAGTCGCAGACGACGATCCAGAAGAACAGGCCGACGCAACCAAATCAGTGCAAGAAAGATTGCGGCTGAGTCGTGGATACCGCGTCAAGCGCCGCGGTCTTCCTAGTCGCATTATTCTGGGCACGTATCACTGGTTCACATCAGCAGAAGGACTCTACGCTTTACGTATGGTCGTGGTCACTATTGCCATTGGGATTATTTCTGCTCTACCTAGTACGGCGGGCTTCTTCTATCGCGAGAAAGGTCTTTGGGCTTTGATCATGGCGCAGACAGGTCTCTTGCCGTACATGGCTGATTACTTATTTTCTGTCATTGCGCGCGTTATAGGAACCGTTGTTGGCGGCCTATTGGGCCTGCTAGCATGGTATATTGGTTCAGGCAATGGACCGGGCAGTCCCTATGGACTAGCGGCTATCATGGCCGTGATGCTTGTAATTTTCCTTTGGTCGCGTCTTTTTCTGCCTCCCAGCCTCCTACAGGGGAGCATCATGGGAGGTGCTACGTTTTTGCTTGTTGTTGCGTACAGCTACGACGATACGTAAGTACCACTCCAAGTCGCAAAGCCCTTGTCCTGCCGTGATTGACTCTGACTATTCATCCAGCCACATCCCAACCTATGGCAATCCAGGCGTCGGATATACCGTCTTCTGGCGCCGACTGCTGTTAGTCCTGATCGGCGTTGGCGTGGGAACGGTAGCTCAGCTGTTCCCGCATCCTCCCTCCGCTGCGAAGCATATCAGCAAGACCCTGTCCACGTCTATCCGCGCCATCTCAGATCATTACGCACTCCTCCTGTCCTGCTGGGGCCGAGGCCAAGAAGACGGTCGCATCCTCGCCGAGCCGATCTCCCTGCAGATGGCCGAGTCCCTCGTGCTGCTCAACGGGCCCATCCAGCTTCTGCGGTACGAATTCTCCAGCTCGCGGTTCGACAGCTCGAGCATGGACCAAGTCAAGCTCCTCTGTCACGGGTTGAACCGGAACCTCGGGCGGCTGCTCTCCCTCTCCGCGTCCTTGCCGCAGGAATACCAAGACCGCCTCGCGCGGATGACAGGGCTGCTGGACCATCGCTGTATCGGCGAGATCATGGCCGTGCTGAGCGTCTGCGAGCAAGCGCTGAAAACAGGTGATGCTCCACCGGAGCTCTTGCCCACCCCGCTGATGCAGCGGTCCATGGAGTACTGGCACGCGCACGCGATGGATACTCTGCTGTCGCCGGAGATGCTGCGGGAGGAGGATTATCGTCGGTACTGCGTGGGGGTGAGTGCCTACGTCAAGTTCCTGAGTACGGTGGACGAGCTGGTGCTGGTGATTAAGGGGGTGTTGGGCGAGTCGCACCTTGTTTCTTGGGAGCAGTCTGAAGTATGAGGCGGGTGTGGTGTAGGTTGTAGCTTACTTTTTGGAGGAATATATATCTCTATGATGCTATAATGCATATAACATCAATTTAACCAAGAGCCTACCAATAGAACGGTGCTATTGTGTACCTCTGCTGACCAGCTGAACCGCAAATGCCAATAAAAGTCTTAGCAAGCTATAATTGAGCTTGACAGGGATTGTACGCAATTAAAAAAAAATGGCGTTCGCTGAGTCAATGACAAGATACTGCCTAGACAGAGGGCCGTGATGCCCCCCTCCAATGACTCTTACTGCGTCTTCTATTCGTATCTTGACTGTTTCTCTATCTTTAGGGCTCCGTAGGACTTTTATCTACGATCGTTTGATATACGAGTCAGCATTGAACTCCGCTGCAATCGCTGCAATCGCTGCCAGATGCCAGCTCCAGACCTCACCCACCGTATCCTGTGATTTTGGTCAGCATAAATCGCGGCCTCCTCGAGCGCCTCCCCAATTTCAACCGAGGTTTCAACCCCGTGGTGCCTTGCCATACCAACACCCAGAAAAATCCCAAGCATAGGGACTCAGTCCCGACCATCGATACCCCAACGAGAATGATGTTGGTGATGACTATCCCCAATCAAGTCTTCCAAAGCACTACGGACTCCATAAATCCCACCTCGTCCAGCGCATTCGACTTGCACATCGCCTGCTGGACATCACCTGTCAAGGCCCGTTTCCACACATCCATGTTATAAAACCAATCGACGATGCACTCCCGGTCCCTTTATCCCATCGTCTAGCTGGCAGCGACAGCAACAGCCCAGCGCGGCTCCGGCGAGATCTGCTTCCCCTATCCGGCGGCTTCTGCGACGAAGGGCTGCCGTGTGTTTCGTGCCGTCTGAATGTGCCTGGTGCGCCGAGGATAGCGAGTCGTTGTCTTGTAGCGCAGATACTTGCTTATCTGGATGTGTAGTGTGGCTTTCATAATCCCTGCAAGGTGCAAGGGGTCAGAGTCGTGGTACGGTGGTTGTTGGTAAGAAGGAAGGCGGGGTCGGGGTGGGTTTCCTTTTCTGGGAGGTGAGCTTGCTCGGAGTTAGTGTTAGTGTGTTGATGGCGCTCAGGATGTGGTGGTATTACGTACTGAGTGGATGGCAATCTCGATACAATGAGATCCTTGCTATAACGGACCGGAGTGGCGTTCTGGATCGGTTCGTTGTAGCCTTGGATACTTGATGTAGTCTGTACTACAGCTTGCGTTGCGAGTGTTGCTTTAGCTCGTTGTTGCCTTGGTCTTCAGGCTTTTTAGCGGTTGAGACCTCGAATATCGATGTGTTTCTGTCTGTCAACATCTTCTGTGTTGCAATTCCCCAGAGAGGGATCGGGTTCTGCATGTATTCATTCTCCGAGTGATCAGGCCATTTGGTCGGAGGTATGTTGCGGTGCGAGTGATGATCCTAGTAAACTGTGCATGGAGAGTGGACAGGCTGCAATGGCCGGGTCATATGGCCGGGGTGGTGTCATCATCCGGGCCATCTGTCTCCAAAGGAAGCATGTGATCTGGAGTAACGGTTCCTGACACCGTCGGCTGAGCCATGGTGGGGAACAGCTCGGCACCCTCAGCTAAGACTTGGACCGAACGAGGAAGCTCACTTGTTAGCGGGATTGGAGCTGTGCAGTCACCCGCGCTTTCCTCTCTTCGGGTACTTCTTCCCTGCTCAGCTTGGAGGAAGCTTGCAGGTGCTCTGTAACCGAAGCTCTACCATGGCATGGCAAGCAACCACTTACAGGTCTCTATGCAAATTAAACCGTGGGCCTGACATCAGAACAGAAACAACACACACGCGAGTCACCCCACCTGTTGGCGTATAGCACGAATGAATCTCTCTCTGGATATTAAAGCTGACCGCCACGAGATGGGTAGATCCTGATCGGGCTCGGACAGGCTCGGATGCATCAGGTCGAGGCCGCATGCGGCGACCATGTGCGGCAAGCTTCTCTCGGCTGCAACGTCTTGTCCAAATCGTCCTCTTCGATAGGTGCGATAATTCCCAAATCCCGCTAAGGAGCAGCCACAATCTGTCGCCTCAATCTTCCACCAGCCAACGCACGAAGGCAATTTCGCTCAAGCTTCGCCATGCGTCCACCGCCTAACTTTCCCGATGCTTGGATAAGGATTCTGCCGTCTGAGGTCACCTGACCTGGGTGCAGACTGCGGCTGCGGGGGAAAACGCAGGATTTCTGGGGGTGGGCTCGATTCCCACTTTCTCCTCGATTCTCACTCAATCACCAGGTTCTTATTAGTCCATTGGCTCTCCGCAAACCAGGTTGCGTGGTACGATTTGAGCCAACCGAAACGAAATGTCTCGGACACAGTTTCCATCCCCGCAAAGAGTGACCCGACACCCAAGCACCCACAGTTCCAGGCTTATCCCAGTTTGGCCCTGGGGCCCCGCATACCCGGATTGAGATTTATCCACAGAAGGCTAATCCCCCGCGGGGTTACCCATCCTCACAGTCTCACGCCTGGCCCTCGCATCAGTCCATCCAATTTCAGTTGATTTCCCTCTCCCTTGCGACTGGTTCGCCAAAACGCCACCAACCCTTTAGCTCCGGATTTCGCACGCCACAACCACCTCCCCTTCCAATCGAACCCTGTTGTCTCGGCGTCTGCCCTGCTTCGGGTAACGCTCCCCTGTCGTCTCACCCAAGATGCTCGCTTCCTGCGTCGGAAAAATTGGCAAAACCCCGGCGGGCAAACACAGACTAGCTCCCCTGGCTGTGAATGCAACCTCAGGCTGGGAGGCGTGCAGGCCGCCGAAACTATAAGACCCGGTACTTACCCTTTTTCCCGGCTTGGCTTTCTCTCCTTCCGTGTGGCACTTTGGCATTATTTGCGCTTGCAGTATGTCGACCGACTATGAGAAATCCAAGGGTGAGCTCCAAGGGGAGCACGTCGACGTTGATCATGTCGAGCTCAAGCAGAACTCTGAGCTCATGAGAGAGGCGTTCGATGCCGAAAATCGCGAGCATGAAATGGGCGTGTGGGAGGCGGCCAAGACGCACCCCTGGGCTTGCTTGTGGGCTTTCATCATGTGTTTCACTATTGTGAGATGATCTTCGGTCGATGATTGCCGGATCGCCGCTAATGCAGATAGGTCATGGAATCGTTCGACATGTTCCTGAACGGTAACTTTGTCGCCCTCGATGCATTCCAACAAAAGTTTGGTGTTTCCGTGGCGGGTTCAGAAGACAAGGTCATCCCGACTCGGTGGCAGAGTGCTCTGTTCCAGGCTGGCCAATGTGGCGCATTTGTCGGCGTCTTTTTAGCCGGTCCAATCACAAATAAGCTGGGATACCGATGGACGACTATAATCGGCCTGATCCTCATGAACGCCACTATCTTCGTCTCCTTCTTTGTAAGTTGTTCTGCATCCTCCCTCGGAGCTACCGTCTGACGCAATTCAATTAGGCCAACTCACTCGCCCTTCTGACCGTGGGTCAAGCTTTGGAAGGTGTCCCATGGGGTTTCTTTATCGCCAACTCCCCGGCCTATGCCAGTGAAGTTGTGCCCCTCGCTCTGCGAGGTGCATGTACCGCGACTTTGCAGATGTCTTGGTCCATCGGTTCGATTATTGTCGCCGGTGCTACCTACAGCTACAACAAGTATGAGAATGAGTGGGCCTGGAAAGCGCCCCTGGCCTTGCAGTGGATGTTCCCGGTCAGTCAACCCTTGCTTTTGTTCCACTAGCGCAAGCTGACCCTTTCAGACACCTCTCCTGATCCTGGTTTTCCTTGCCCCCGAGTCGCCTTGGTGGTTGATTCGTCGTGGGCGTCGGGATGAGGCTCTTCGCTCCATCAAGCGCCTCGGTAAGGAGAAGGAAGAGGAGGCCCACCAGGCTTTGGCCATGATGGAGCGTACCGTCAAGATCGAAAAGGAGCAGGGTGGAAGCCCGACCCTCCTCGACCTTTTCAAGGGTACTGATCTAAGGAGAACGGTGATCACGTGCCTTGTATATGGGGGCCAGAACCTGGCTGGGAATTTGATTGCCAACCAAGCAACCTTTTTCTTCGAGCGTGAGTAATCCCACAGTTCCCGAGACGAAGCATGTGAAGAATGTAATGGCTGATAAACTGCTTAGAGGCTGGCATGTCGTCCGAGCGTGCTTTTCAGCTTAACCTGGTCAACTCGTGCCTCCAACTCGTCGCCAACGGCCTTTCCTGGGTTGTAACCGCCTGGTTCGGACGCCGCACGGTCTACCTCTGGGGCACTGCAACCAACATCGCTTTGCTCTTTATTCTTGGTATCGTCGCCTCGGTGGAACAGAACAACCACACCAACATCGCCCAGGCCTCTCTCGGAATTCTCATCTCCTTCATTTTCGCGGGTACTCTCGGACCGATCTCCTACACCATCATTTCCGAGACCTCCTCCATCCGCCTCCGTGCGCTGAGCACCGCTGTCGGTCGTGCTGCCTACTATGTGGTGGAAATCCCCATGATCTACCTGGCCTCGAAGATGCTCAACACCACCGGATGGAACCTGGCGGGCAAGTGCGGTTACGTCTGGGGCGGTACTGCCTGCGTGTGCTGGATTGTGGCCTACTTCTTTTTGCCCGAGCTGAAGCACCGCACGTACCGTGAAGCTGATATCTTGTTCAACCGCAAGGTTCCGGCTCGGAAGTTCAAGACGACTGTTATCGGGGTCGACGAGAACGAGTAAGCGTGAGTGCACTGCGAAAGATTCTAGAGCGCTTTGTGATTATATGCGCGTGATACCAGCGATGTGATAGTTGATTAATTGATTAATGCATTGTGCATGTATGTTGAGCTTCTATTAAAACTCGTAGTGGGATGAGGCAAGGTATTGTACCACAGAAACAAGATTCAGGATTGCCCTGTTGCTAGTCATAAGTGCTCGTATTGTGTGCCATATGCAAATTGCTTTCTTCGTATCCGGCTATATTCAAACAAACAATGCGGAAGGCACAGGACATACTAGCCCTGACGATTCTGCTCACGGACGGAGTTCGCAATCGTTATTCCAGCTGACCTTACGGACGGCTCACCAATACATGTTGCACTGCATGTCTAATATGAAGAAGATCTCAAATGTCAATGCCCATGTATCTTGGGGCACGCCGAGATATCCCCATTAGTAGCAAGCAAACATTTTGGCCTGACGGGGTGACTGGTGCCCAAGTGCCCAAGGCACCAGTCACCTGGTAGTCTAGTCTAGCTGCCAGCCCAGGCCAGCAAAATGACAAGCAGAATCCGATCTGCCATCGTTCCGCTAGTTACTCCCCAGCCCAGTTGTCATCTCGGCTGGTGGTCGAGATTGAACCAACGATGTCATCGGTAGACTTTGATGGTGCGAACTCTGGTTTCCAGGTCGGGATCAATACTGGTGCAATCACCACCCAGCTTCATGTCGCACCGGGTAAGTTTCCCCCGCTGCAGTGCTCGTCTGTGATACCATCCCCTGGGAAGCAGCAGCCCGCAGTCAGTGCTGGTGCTTGCTCTCAGCTCCCATCTCCTTCTTGGCTCTCCGCTTGATCTCGTCACCAAAGCATCATCGGAAGGCCATCGCCGCAACAGTCGCGAGCTAGCTGTGGCTAGCGAAGTTTAACTAAGTTTTTTAGTTGTCATTTCAGTTCCAACGTATCCACTGACAGCATCGCTCCACAGAACGGCCCGAAACACCGCCCCATCCACTCTGCACCGTTCCGTTCCGTCGCGATCCAGACTTCGTCGATCGCGGGACACTTCTCGACCAGATCCGTGAAAAGTGCTCCGCTCCTGCTTCTCGAATCGCGCTTGTCGGCCTCGGTGGGGTTGGGTAGGTTCTCATAACCCATGGAAGACTGACAGCGTTACTGATCTCTCGGAGGAAATCGCAACTTGCCATCGAATACTGTTACCGAGTCCCTGAGAATTTCCCGAACACGTGGGTCTTCTGGGTACACACGAGTAACGCTGCTCGATTCGAGCAGGACTTCCGGGAGATTGCCGACCGTGTCAGAATTCCCGGTCGCAAAGATCCTAAGGTCAACATCTTCCAGCTTGTTGGGGGCTGGCTCAGCGATGAGAGGAAAGGCAAATGGATTCTAGTCCTTGACAACGTCGATGATGAGTTTCTGGACAAGGCTGCTCCTGGGCACTCAGGCAGTACAACTGGAAAGGTACTCTTGGAGTATATTCCTCAGAGCCGCCATGGATCCATCATCATCACCAGTCGCAGTGCTGCGGTTGCCTCGCGGATGGTCGAGCCAAGAGATGTTATCACGATTGCACCGATGCACGAGACGGATGCGCGACTGCTCTTTCAGAAGAAGCTTGATGTTCAAGAGGATCTTGCTGGCGATGAGGTGGATGAGATTATGGCCGCTTTGGAGTACATGCCGCTTGCGATCGTGCAAGCCGCAAGCTACATCAGATACCGCTCGCCACGATTTTCCGTGTCACAATATCTGCAACTATTCCAGAAGAGTGATCGCAAGAAATTGAGTCTTTTGGATTACGAAGGGGGCCACCTTCGTCGAGACCGAGAAGCGCATAATTCGATCATGATCACATGGCAGATAACCTTCGATCACCTGCGGCGAGCCAGGCCTTCGGCAGCAGACCTGTTGTCACTGATGAGCTTTTTTGACAGACTGGGGATTCCTGAAGCCTTACTCCGACATCGAGAAGACAAAGACAACCATAAGCTAGATCTATGGGAGAAGGGCCTGGCAAACCTGAGTGATGAAGATAGCACATCTAGTCATGATGACCAATTCGACGTCGATGTCCTGACATTGAGAGACTATTCGTTCATCTCCATAACATGAGTAGATGTTTTCGAGATGCATCGGCTGGTACAACTTGCAACACTCAAGTGGCTTGAAATCCAAGGACAGTTTCAGAATTGGAGGGAACGTTTCCTCGATATTCTCCGCAATGCCTCACCAACAAGTGATTACGGGAATTGGGGGACATTGCAGGTATTGTTTCCGCATATACGAATGGCCGCAACTCAGCCGCCCGATACAAAAAGGTGATTAAAAAAGTGGGCTGCACTCGTGTATGAGGCAGTGTGGTATGCATGTGACAAATGGAACCCAACAGATGCAAAACACTTAGCGAGGAAGACTCAAAGAGCATGCCGGGAGCTATTGGGTCCAGATCATCTGGTAACGTTGCAGGCCACTAAAACAGTAGGCGTTGTGCACGCACAGGCTGCGGAATGGGAAGAGGCTGAGTTCTGTGTGTCGAGGGTAAGGGGTTTTCAAGAGAGAAGATCAGGCCGCGAAGAACCTGAGACCCTGAGCACCACAGGCCACCTCTCGCTTATATACCTGAGCCAGAATCGATGCGAGGAAGCCGAAAGGCTACAACTACAGGTGCTGAATACCTGCAAGATCGCGCTAGGCCCTAGACATCGAGTTACATTGACCAGCATGGACTGTCTCTCGCGCATATATCAGTACAGAAGGCAATGGAGAGAAGCCGAAGAGATTCAAGTACAAATAACGGAGGCGTACATCTCAATTTCAGGCCCCGAGCACCCTGCAACGTTGAAGAGCATGGGTCAACTTGCTCCGATCTACCAGCGACAGGGCCGCTTGAAAGAGGCCGCGCAGCTGGGTAGACTTATTGTGAAGAGTTCCAAGAGAGAACTAGGAGCTGAAGATTTTGAGACATTGATGAGCATGCACCACCTCGCAACCGCATGCGGGCAACAGGGTCAATGGGAAGAAGCCAAAGAGCTCCACACACAAGTATTGAACAGCCGGTTGAAATTGCTGAGCCCCGCTCATCCTTTAATACTGACCAGCATGATTAGCATTGCATTTTGCCTCTCACACACGAATCAACATTTCGAGGCCTTGAAATTAATCTCCGAATGC
The DNA here is from genome assembly GCF_003184825.1 of Aspergillus fijiensis CBS 313.89. Lineage (NCBI taxonomy): Eukaryota > Fungi > Ascomycota > Eurotiomycetes > Eurotiales > Aspergillaceae > Aspergillus > Aspergillus fijiensis. The sequence goes on from NW_024468981.1 coordinate 200,042, forward strand.
GAGTGCCTGATGAGATACCACTTAGGCCCTGATCATCCTAATACTAGGGATGCGTCGGACGCACTGGCAGAATGGCAAACCGAGACATGGCCATCGAAACCCGGAGAAGAAGAGGTCTCTACCGGGTTCGGCATGGTATCCCAGCAGGAAGGTTAATCATACGGTTGCCTAGACGCTCGGAATATGCTGACATCGTGTAAATCACTTTGGGGAAACAGGCTGACGCGCAATTTCTCTGATCGTGTTTCTGTCCAGACTAAATAACAATGGAATCAATCTCGCGACTCCAGGGACGATGCGAGGGCTCTCTGGCTCTGGCTTCACGGCTCTCAAGTCTGTGAACAAGCAAGCCCGCCCTATCGATTCAGAACCTCACCGAGACAAGCTAAGTATAAGCGTAACAATACTTCCCCGACCGCGAATCCACCACCTCTCCGATCCTCCGCTGGCGATCCAAGACTCCAAAGTCCATCACCGTATCCAGCGTCACCAATGGCGCGTCGGGAGGGTTATAGATCACCGCCGTCCCGTTCAGCGCGTCCCACCGCGCCGCAAAATCCCGCTCCTGCCACAGCGCCCACATGCGATCCACCATGCCATGGTGCAGGAAGAAGGCGGGATCGTGCGGGCTGGCGAAGACATCCAGCATCGCCCCACCGACCGTCGTGTGTCCGCCGCCATGCGACCCGATCAACGTCGCGTTACTCGGGTCCATCACGGCCATGAAGGCGTCCATGTCCGGCGCTCCGAGCAGCATGTCCACGCGCTGCTGGGTGTTGAGGATCTGCAGCGACTCGGGACGGAAGTTCCGGTTCAGACACCTGGGGTTGTAGCGCCACGGGTCCGGCGGGAGGGATCCGTAGGATTTCACGAAGTCGCGACTGAAGGGGCCGAGGTGCAGGGTCCAGTTTGCGAAGGGCCCGGAGGTCACGCATCCGCCGCCGACGCCGGGGGGCAGACACCCGCCTAGATTGGCGGGGCAGAGAGCGGGGTGTTCGACGGTCGAGGCGTTGTAGATGCCGTTGCCGCCGAGGGAGGTCGGGGAGTTGTCGAAGAGGGGGCTCGATGGGAGGTTGTTGTGGGTGTAGAGCGGCCAGTCCCAGTATCTGCAGTATTTATTAGCTTTTGGGGAGGTGGGTGGTGGGGAGAATGGGCATACGGTTGTGCGCCAGCGTATCCGCATTCTTCACGGATGGCTTGCTCCCATAGCCAGGTGAAGTGGCGGTGCCAGGGGAGGAGGAGCCCGTTGTTGTGAATGACGAGGGTGTTGTTGATGTGTGTGCTGTCGGCGTGTTAGAGCTTTGCTGGTCTGGGAGTTGAGTTGCAGGTGGGCGGCTCACATCACAAAATCATCGATGCGATCACGCGCGCCGGGGAATCGATCGCGAGGAAGGCGCGAAGGCCGACTGCGCATACACCACAGGGCGTCGATGTAGTCTGTCCGCTCTTGGGGTTTCAATTCCTGCCTGGCAAGGGTCAGATAATCCTAGAATCCTATCTGGGCACGGAGCGGAGTACCATTCCTGGCGAATTTGTGCGGTCTCTGGATGACAACGCGACTGGGGGGCCGCCAGCACAACGGTGGCGGCAAGCAGGAGAGAACTGAAGATGCGCATCTTTGACCGAACTGCCGAGTCACCCGTCCTCAGGCCGAAAGACTTGCGCGACGACTACGTAGAAATGCACCTTATATACCCCACGGGGTCCAGAGATCAGGCAACCTCAGCTTTCGACCCTGCATGCTGGGTACACAGCATGAAGGACGTCCCGGGTATTCGCAGCAGACAGATCCACCCATGCCAGAGAAGCCAACATTTCGGCGTCTAGGGACAATTCCGCTTCGATTCAGAAAAAGCAAAGCTGGCTATTGGCAATTATTTCCATTAGACGGGTGTATAGTGCATATGATACATCAGATCGATCCTCCCCGCCGCTAGTAACACTCGATACTGTCGATGAAGGGAATCGGGTCGGAGGAGGTGTGTAGGCCTGGGTTGAGCATGGTACTCCGGCCAGTGCAGCCGATCGCACTGGTTGCTGTCAGTCACCTTCCCTCAATTCTCTGGTCCGGGGTGAAGCTTACGTGAATAGTCGACACGGCCGCGACAAGAACACGGTGTTGACCTCCCTGTAACCTGTCAATTTTTGCTCGGAATATCGACGATCGATCGCACTTACTCTTCCGAGAACTTCCAGCAGTCGTTCAAAGGCACCTGCATGGACCGACTCCCCTCCGTGGTCTCGTATCCGACCTGTCTTCTGGTCAGTGTGCGATTGAGGCTTGGGGGTGTGTCTACGCGACTCACAGTGGTCCATTCCATTGCGCTGCTCACCGCCGCGAGGAGCAGCGTGCCCAGGGACAACGACAACGATTTGATGGCAAGCATGGTGGCGGTGGCTGTTGGAGAGATCACCAGGGTCTGATTCTTTGGGGAACAAGAGGCCGATGATGGACTGTCGCGGGCGCGCACTATCTGACACGTAGTATTTAAGCTGTCGAGGGCGCGGCAGGTTAGGCAGGGCCTTTGTTGTGGTTTGCTCACATCCCTTGCGTCGATCGGGCGGCGCATTCCAAGCGCGACCCTGCGTCACGGTGGTGGTCGAATACGAGGTTGTTGATTCTATGGTTTGCTACTCCGTACTGAGTACGGAGTACTGAGGGATGGTTGAGTCCATCAGCAGAGAACTGTTTTGGCCTCGTTGCGACCGATACGTTAGGTCTGGTGTGGTCAGGTGACTGTCGCACACGGCCGTTTGAAGTTGTTTACGGTCGGATCTGAGAGCGAACACGGCAGCTCGACCCCGAGACTCGGGATCCCACTTGATTTACCCCATCTGGGGTTTCAACCTTTAAATTGCCGAGGTTGGGCAGGGTCTAATTGCGGGTGAAACATTATCCTCAGGGCCACAAGAAACGACGTTATATACTGTGCTTATATCTCCGATGCAGAGGTAGTGCATTCTCCATACTCGCATCTGATTTTCTCTTCGCTGCAAAGCAGCTTTTTGCACAGTGCGATGCATGTTGTGCGTGTGGCGATCCAAGCCATCGGAAAAGGGTTGAGTCATCGGGGCGGATAAATATCCGCCACAGTCAAGCCTCAAGCCTTAAGTCTTGAATCAAGCTACCTAAGCTGTGCCATCCGTAACTTAGCTGGCAGCCTGGCAACTTACCACTGTCGAGAGACTCGAGGCAGCGAAACACAATGTGAAGGGCCCTGGGAAGGAAGCTTGGATCCCAAACTCGGCGTGCGGGGTTGGCACGTGGACCAGCTCGACTAAGGCCCAAAACAGCCATCCGGGAGTTTGGCTCGGGAGTTGAAACTCCCTCATCCTCGGCCGGACGGCTGACCACCTCGGCTGCCTCGTCGGACGGTATTATATAACGACCCTGACAGCCCCAGGCGGGCGTGACCGGCAATGTTGGCGGCCTCCTATCTACCGCCGATCCACCGCGTGCTCGCTTGCTGGGCAATCACAATGGGCGGCACTGACCGGGGGATCCACGTCACCCCGTGTGGGCAATCCAGCCCGTTCTAGAGGTCCTTATCTCGGCTAATTGTGGTTTGCTCCCCGGGTTTGGCCCGCTGCGGGTCCGAAAGGCGTGGATTCGTCCCCGTGGGGAGGCGAGGGGAGGGGAAACGGGAGGGTCCGGGGTCGAGGGCAGGGGGATTTCTCTTTATCTCCCCTTCCCCAGGTTGACGTGGGCCTCATACGATGCTGAGAGCTGTCACCCCATCCTCCCATCATGCCATCTATCGAAATGTCGACCTCCTCGCCGGAAGACCTATCCGGCAAAGCACACTCGGACTACTTCGAGACGACCGAGAAAACCGCCTACGTCTCCGATGCCGTCGAGTCACTGTCCGAAGCCCACAAGGCCTACCTGATCGAACGCCATGGCACCCTGGAACTCGATCCGGTGCCGAGTATGGACCCGGCGGATCCGTACAACTGGCCCGCATTCAAGGTAGAACATCTCACCTGGTGCCGTGTCTCGTAGAGAAAGCTGGGGATAATAACAATGAGCAGAAAACCTTGAACCTGGTCCTCGTCGCCTTCCACGCCTGCATGGGCACGTTCACCGCGGCGGCCATTATCCCTGCCTATGAATCGATCTCTGAGGACCTGGGGGTGAGCATCCAGCGCACCAGCTACCTGACCTCGCTGCAAATCGCCATCCTGGGCGGCGCCCCGTTGCTGTGGAAGCCGCTGTCGAACCGCTACGGCCGCCGTCCAATCTTCCTGCTGTCGCTGGTGTTGAGTTGCGTGTGCAACATCGGCTGCGCCCGCAGCCCGGACTACGCCTCGATGGCGGCGTGCCGCGCGCTGGTCGCCTTCTTCATCTCGCCGGCCATGGCGATCGGCAGCGCGGTCGTGACGGAGATGTTCTTTCGCCACCAGCGCGCGCGCTACATGGGGATCTGGGCGGTGATGGTGACGCTGGGGGTGCCGATCGGGCCGTTCATCTTCGGGTTCGTGACGGAGCGCGTGGGATACCGCTGGATCTTCTGGATTTTGGCTATTGTAAGCGAGCCTTGCCTCCCCCCAACCTATCTCTCACTGACCGTTCCTCCAGACCAACGCCGTCGAATTCATCCTCTACCTCCCCTTCGGCCCCGAGACGCGCTACGTCGGCACCGACCTGCACTCGTCAACCACGTCCACTTTCAAACGCGAGTACCTCACCCTCTTCCACCGCATCGACCCGACCCCCTTCCGGGCGGCCGAGTTCTACCACCCGCTCACCCTGTTCACCAACCTCCGCGTCCTGATCGCGGCCGTCGCCTACGCCATGGTGTTCCTGTTCGGGTCGGTGATGAACTCCGTCGAGGTCCCGCAACTGCTGCAGGTGAAATTCGGGCTGAACGCGCAGCAGCTCGGCCTCCAGTTTCTGGGGTTGATCATTGGCTCCCTCCTGGGCGAGCAGCTGGGCGGCGTGCTGTCGGACACCTGGATGAACCTGCGCGCCAAACGCACGGGGGGCCACCCGCCGGCGCCGGAGTACCGGCTCTGGCTGAGTTACGTGGGGTACCTGGTGACGATGGCGGGGATGGTGGTGTTCCTGGTGTGTACCGCGCAGGCGGAGCAGGGGAAATGGACGGTCGTGCCGGTGGTGGGCACGGCGATCGCCGCGTTTGGGAATCAGGTCGTCACCACGGTCATGATTACTTACGCCGTCGATACGTACCCGGCTGATGCGGGGAGCGTGGGCGTGTTCATCAATTTTGTGCGGTCGACGTGGGGGTTCATCGGGCCGTTTTGGTTTACGGATTTGTTTGAGAGTGTCGGGGTCGCGGAAAGTTCCGGGGTGGTGGTGGCGTTGATTGTCGGGGTCAGTGTTCTGCCTACGGTTTGGGTGCATTGGCGGGGTGGGAGGTATCGGCGGGATTAAGTGGTTTATACAGGATTAAATTGGGGAAGGGGGTTGCATGGTAGGGAGGATGTCTTGGGTAGAGTTGGGTTTGTATATAGATGTGCTCGTTTGTAATCCAGCTACGGTTTGACTTGACTTGAGCCTTACTTTAACTCTGAGTTAATATGCTGGATGAAGTAGGTATTCAGCCACTGTCAATAGTAGCTGCTACTCACGCATCGTATGCTCCTTCAGATTCCTCAGCTTCCCTGCTAGATCTCTCCTTTCTCCAACCTGATAGAGCTACGATCGTCCGTATAAAACCCATTCAAACAAGAGCAACCTAAACAATCAAGAGACCCCGCTTCCGCTCTCCAAACTAAGCCTGAAACCTCCTAACCTCGAAGAACCCCTTCCAGCTTCAAAATCACCCCCCCTCCCCCTCTCAACCATGCACACTTGAATGATCAACAACTAGCCCCACTCGGCACATTCGTACACTTGGAACTCGTCTTCCCCCCACTGACACTCACATCCGTCCACGTCCAATCCGAACAACTGCCCGACCCGCACGAGATGAGGATGTTGGTCCCCGAGCTGACCACCGAGCCGTGCACGTTGTCCAGCACAAAGTCCGTGATCGGCACCCCCGTCGTGGGCGTCGATGACGTGTCGCCGTAGTTCTGCTGCACCACGATCCCGTACTTGGCGATGGAGGTGAGCGTGATGTCCTTGTAGGTGACGTCGGACACGGAGCCGGTGGTGTCGATGTTGGTTTTGATGCGGACGCCTTTTTGTCCCTCTTAGTCTTAGGTTTGGGGGCGGGGTTGGTGGTATTGGGGTTGAGTACGGGGTGGAGAAGGGGGGGAGGGGGGAAGGGGAAGGGGACTGCAGGGCTGAGGGATCGGGGCCGGTGGTGAGGTGAAGGGAAAGAGGCTGGGGCTCAGGTAAACGCACCATTATCCGAGTTAATGATCGTCGAATCCACAAACGTCACGTTCTTAACCGTATTATCACTGCGTCCGCCCACCGAACCAATGGACAAGCCGTGTCCACCGGAGCAGTAGCCGCCCGAGAAGTAGATATTCTGCGTGGTGCTGTTAGCCACCACCCCACTCCCCCCCCCCCCCCCCAAACCCAATCGCTTAGGGGTGAACTCACCTCCCCCGAATTCACAGCCACGCAATCATCCTGATTATACACCGTGGCGCCCGAGATCGTGACATACGTGCTCGTGCCGATATCAAACGCATCGGTATTATGCCCGCCATTGTCGTCGCCGTCCGAGTTGTCGATCGTGATATCCTTGAGGGTCAGATAATCCGACCCCGCAACGCTGAAAACCTGCACCGGCGAGTTGACGATCTTCAGCCCGCTAATCACCGAGTTGGTCAGGCTGTGCGCCGCGAAGAACTTGGGCTTCGTCTTGCCCCCGTTCCCGCCCTCGCCGTCCCACCACCGGCTGCCGTCCCCGTTGATGCTGTGCCCGCTCGCCCCGGTGATGGTCAGGTCGCTCCCGGAGACGGAGATCAGGGGGCCGCTCCATTCCTTGTAGCCGAAGGTGGTTTCGCCTGAGAAGATCACCTATCCGTTTATCGTTAAAAGGATGGTCAAAAGGTGAGGTGTGGAGTGGAGGGAAGGGGAGCGGGGGCAATGGCTTGGAGTAAGGAGAGGCTACATGAGTCCCGTCGTTCAGCTTGGTCAGGTCCAGCGTCGTCCCCGACGGAACGGCCACATTCGACAACACAATGGTCGAGCACGAGGTCTTGGACTTGCTGGCTGACGAGGCGCCGTTCGATCCGGAGAACGTGCAGGTCGTCGCGCGCTTCGCGATCTCCTCGGCCGTGGGCGGGGCCGTGATGGCTGGTGGGGCTGGGCTGGCGAGGACGCTCGCGGCCCCGAGGGCGAGCGAGACGAGTAGAGTGGTGTTAAGGTGCATTGTTGGATTTGGGCCAAGAGGGTTCAAGCTTCGGGTTGTCTTGGTGGTCTTGGTGGTCTTGGTGGTCTTGGTGATCTTGGTGGTGGTTGTTCGAGGGCGCGGGTGGGTATTTATGCCTCTAGCAGCGTTCAAAATTTGATGCACAGGAGATGTGATGGTGTAGGACAATCATGCAGGGTCTACCACCCCCGCGTCGCGATTAATGGTAAGTGGTGGAATAACCATTTTTGCTGGGTGGATTGGGGTTGTTTCAACCCCGTGTCGAGGACGAAGTATAGCATGCTGGGAACAGGAGCCTGCCATGGAATCCAGTGGTTCTCAGCTCGGGCTGAGTTGCCGCCAGGGCAATCCGGGGAAGTCGCCGACGGAATGATATTCTCCAGGGGCTGGTGGCTTGGTTCGCTCTTCCAGTGCGAAACGACTAACCTCCATCCCAGACGGAGGACGGCCCGTGTGAGGGCGCGAACACCTTATAGTCCAGCTCGCTTAGACGGGGGTTCTGCGTAAAGAGGGGGCATACAGCGACCCTGGTTCATAGTTTGCGGAGGTATAGGGGGAGGAACGGCACTAATTGGCGGAATCACTCGCGGGCGGCGGACATTTCAGGGCTGATGACGATGTTTATTTTTCTCTTGGCTTCACGGCTGGGACTCGTCTTGGCACGGTGGTCTTGGCGGAGGAGCCCCTGAAGATATCAGGCTATTCCACAGTCATCAGATGGATGTTGATCCATGGTTCAGTTCGAGTTGACGAAATAGCCTTAGATAGGTGATGTGCCTCTCCAATCAAAAGAAATGTGCTAGCTCAAAGTATGCCTAATTGTATGCAGTTCATGATGGCTGGCCAAAAAAAGAAAGGTCGTGCCCGGGTTCGAACCGGGGTTATTGGAATGTTTCCGAGCCCGAAGGCAAGCGAGGTCAAAATCCAAAGTGATAACCACTACACTACACAACCTGTAGTCGGTGCTGCTGCTCGCTTTAATAGGACATGTAATCAAAGACTTGTTTTGCATCATGTTTGGGAAGCTCTTTGAGGCACTCGTCAGTCTAACTTAGTAGGTACTGTGTCCTATGACAATTGCTCTCGCTTGATTTTATCTCGAAAACAACTGAAGCATCATGCTCAGTCTTCGCTCTATGATACCGCAATACTCGAGAATGTATTTCCGCGGCAGCGAGTCAGTTGGATTCCCTGCCGAGACCTGTCCGGCAACACACCCTCCCATCCCAACCGGAGGAAATGCTGCAACACAAGCCCTCTACACAAAGAGCTTGAACCCTCCCGGCACACCCGTCTGAAACAATCCCTCGGGATCATACTTCCGACTCGTCCGCCGCAGCGCCGCCACACTCTCCTCCCCATACCCCCAAATGACATCCTGGGCTGCATCGGCGTAGTTCATATACTTGAACGGTCGATACACCCCGGCATCTTTGGTGAGTCCCTCAATCGCCTCGGTGAGCGACTTAGCCGTCCCGTGAACCAGCTCTGCATCACTCGGATCCGGGAAGAAAGCCACCAGCAGAAAAATGACCAGTCGATTGTCGGCGGGATCCAGACCCAAGCTGTTGCGGGCGTGCAGGGCGGGGGTGGGCTGGAAGCTGATGTACCAGTTCATGTTCTTGACCCCCGAGATTGAGGCCACGGATCTGTTGTACAGGTCGAAGATGGCCGAGTACACGGCAGGATCGTGGGCGAAAGTGGTGGTGTAATACATTGTGCTATTGGAAGTGTCAGCATCACACAGAAATTCGGATCGAGGTTGTGAATGACAGGACAGACCTAAATCCAGAAACCTGGTAGCTATCCTCCTCGACGGCGAAGTCAGACATGTTTGTCACTCGCAAGGTGTTATACAGCACCGTGCTGTTGTTGATCAGGTTTTGATAGACGGCGGGGTACGGGCGTGGCTGGGCGTATAGCATGATGAGGGTCGCATGGATGGCCGCATGCTTGCTCGTCCACCCGTACGACTCGATCAAGCCCGCGTGGGGGTCCAGGCCTGCCGGCTCCATGAAGTCCGAGTACGCGGCCAGGAGGCGCGGCGCCTCCGTCCCGGGGTATGCGGTGAAGCCCGCCCAGTGCTTGCCGAGCGGGTGCGTCCGCATGGTGAACCGGGTCACCACGCCGAAGTTGTTCGACCCGCCTTTCAGGGCCACGAAGAGGTCCGGATGTCTGTCGCCGGAGACGCGCAGGATCTCCCCGCTGGCCACGACGATCTCGTACTCCAGCACGTCGTCACAGCCCCATCCGGTCGTCACGCTGGGGACCCCGGTGCCACCGCCCGTCAGGAAGCCTCCGGCCCCGATGGCCGCATCGCGTCCCCCCGTGACGGTGATGTTGAGCGGATCCAGGACCTGGTAGACCTGGAGCCAGCGGGCTCCTGCTCCGATCTGCACGGTCGCACGGTCGGAACTCACCTCGACGGTGCTCATGCTGCGGAGGTCGACGGTGACGCCGTCCTGAATGTTGGCTGCACCGGCAAACAAGCCGTGTCCGCCGCTGCGGATGGCGAACTGCTCCCCCCGCTCGCGGTGCGCGACAGCCATGGTCTCAACAATGATCGAGACATCTTGGGCGGAGGTGGGTCGGACCACGCACGCAGGATGGACGTTTTGTTCTTGGTAACTGAAGAAAGAACCGATGGACTCGTTGTAGCCGGGACTGTGGGTGGGAGACACCAGTCCTTGAAGTTGGGAACTGAGGAGGGTGCAGGCCGTTGGATTGGTAGCTGGCTGCTGGTTGTAAAACCTTGCAGCCGCCCACAGCCCAACAGCACCGGCTGCATACAAAACAACTGAAGCCATTTGGGGGCGATTGGGCACACAAGAAAAATAATTTAGGTAGGCAGAAAGGTAAGCTGGAGACGGAGGGAATAGTAAGACTTGGTAACTTAGATGTACCTAGTAGAGCGCAGGATTCAAGCATCAGGAAATGAATCGTAAGCCCTAACCGCCGATCATCACGTTTCTTTGTTTTGTGCATCCAACCAAAGCCGGCCACCCATGCAACCACAAAAGTACGGATTCACTAGTTCAGCCAGAGAGAGAAAGCAAACATGGCACGATCACTTCCGATTTATCCGACGGATTACAAGGGTGAGATCCTCTCCCTCCAGGGGTCCTACGATGCCTGGGCTGGGGCGGGACCAGTCCGCACGAGGAAACCGTCCGCGGTCGGGGTGGTCCGGCCGTATCTTGTGTCAGCGTCTTTTCTAGGTCTAGGTTCAACACTAAACACACGGCACCAGGACTTACAAGGACGCGCTCCCGGCTCGTACCGTCTTTCCGCCGATCGCACTTGTCACCGCAATGTCGCGCACCATGGGACTGGCCATTCTTAGACGTAGCACCTCCGAGAAGAGCGAATCCAGGTGGGGACAATGCTCGACGAGATATCGATGATCGACCTGGTCGCCTGTCAAGGCAGGTTGGATCTCAACCCGGATCGCGTCCAGAATGCTTAGGTCGTACAGGATGTGCGCAACGAGCCAGAAGGCAGTTTTGAACATGTTTCCCAGAATCCTGTTTTCGTTTGTGGTTAGGGAATCTGAAGTGGCAATCCCAGCGGCACAGAGCTACTCACGCCCAGGTCTGTAGCATAAACATGCAGCCAATCTCATGGTCGTCGAGCTTGTCCTGGCGGAGGACCCCTTCCACCGCCTGAACCCACCAATTGCCCTGCTCTCGCTGCTCTTGCGGTAGGATGAAGTACTTTGCGAAGGTGCCCACCAGATGCCGTCGGGCAGTTTGCATGTCCCGGCCGAGGAACGCCGGCAAGCCGAAGATGAACTTCCAGTTCACCCTTTCCCACACCATATACCATCTCACAACGTTCGGCTCAATCTCCCAGAGAACAGATTCATAGTACGCTTCTGCTATGCCTTTCACAAAAATTTCAACGCACACGCTGTGAAGAGATACAGCTCGGACGGACGCAGGTGCTGGTATCGCCCTAGGAGCAAGTGCTTTGAGGGTGCAAGGTGCTATTCCGTCGGCGACGAGGTCATCAAGACTTTTGCCGGGTGAGAGATGTTGACGGTATAAAGCCATCATAGTATCCGTGCTGTGCATCCACCGGGCGCTATTGACATTGTACGAGGCCTTGGGATCGACGTCAAAAATGCGGTCCACTACTCGGCGAGAAATACCGGCTCTGTGATAGAGTTCCTTGCTCATCAGGTCACGATTGAAGCTCACGGTGTCTTTGTAGAGTTCAGAAATATGCTTCGGACTCGAAACGATGCATACTTGTTGGCCGCCGACAACCATGGAGAACGGTTCTTTCGTGTCGTTGTAGTATTTTCTGGGATGGTCAGACTTGGCATTTTCATGAGCTACGGATGTTGAAGTACGCACGTTGCGTCTGCAATTGCTCCATTGAAGTCCTGGAAGAATGAGCCGGCATGACCTGTAGGAAGATCAATACTGCTGGAATCAATTCGAGTTTTGGGAGAAAGGCCTATCCCAATCTTTCCAGATAAATGATAGTATGGATTCGGAAATTCTGAATTGCAGTGAGAAGACTTACATGCATCGTCCCCCATCCTCGGTGGAGGAAGTATCGACTATTGTGAAAATTCTGTCGGCATCAGCAAACTCTACCTTCTCAATCCGCTCTGGGGGCCATTCGCCTAATTCGGGAGCTGCCAATGCTAAATGGGGCGTGACAATCGACCTCCGGGGCCTGAACAGTATTGATATAAACAGTGATATATACAACTTGCAGGTTGGAACCGGGTTGACTTGGAATGAAGTATACCAAGCAGTTGATGGATATGATCGGGTGGTGATAGGAGGTCGGACTGGGTCTGTGGGTGTGGGTGGTCTCATCACCGGCGGTAAGGCCTCTTTCTCCAGAATTCGTGATTGTGTGTAAACGTGCCTCTGAAGCCGAACAGGAGGCATATCAGCGTTCTCCCCGGTGTATGGATTTGCCCGCGACAACGTGCTCAACATGGAAGTCGTTCTTGCCTCCGGCGAGAGCGTAAACGCCAACGCGAGCCACCATGCGGATCTCTTCGCTGCGCTCAAGGGTGGCCAGAACAACTTCGGGATCGTCACCCGCTCCGACCTGCGGTCTTTCCCCCAAGGCCCATAATGGGGCGGCGGAATACAGTACGATATCTCCACCGTCGAGGAGCAATTGGCGGCGTTCACGGCCTTCAAGAACCCCGCCAATTTCGACCCCTTCGCCGAGATCAAACAGAGCTATCTGTACTACGGTGCCGAGGATCAGGGATCCGTCTCCAACATTATGTACTATTCGAATGCATCAGCTGCCATGGCCTCTTTGCAGCGGTTTACGGACATCAAGCCACAGGCGCTGAACACGATGCGCATTTCCAATAGCACGGATTTCAGTGCAGAGCTTACACGCTACCAGCCTATGGACCAATAGTAAGTTTCCCCCCTTGATCTCTCTTTTCTCTTGTTGTTTGTTCTTGTTTTGCTTTTTGTTCATCTCTCGTCGAGTGTTGTTCTTCGCTGAGAGCCGGCGCGCAGTGCCGTTCACGCAACGGCAACCTTTCGGGTCTCGCCCACCATCCTCAAGAAGGTGTACGACGCGTGGAACGCGACCAACTTGAGCATTGCGGGGGATGTTCTGAACCTGACCAGCGTGCTCGTCTATCAGTCCATCCCTGCGTTGCAGCCGGCATCGGCATCGCCAAACAGCCTCGGGATTCCGCCGGACAGCCATCCGGAACGGAATCAGGTTCTCTGCCTCGTGTCCCTCTATTGGCCACTGGAGAAAGACTCTCAGCTTGTCCAGCAAGCGACCCAGTCCATTATCAGGGCAGTGGATGCGCTGACCGCGGAGGAGGGTGTTCAAGTGCCATACCGGTACTTGAATTACGCGGCCTCCTGGCAAAGCCCGATCGGCAGTTACGGTCCGGCCAGCGTGGAAGTGTTGTAACGCGTTGCTTCAGCATACGATCCCAGGGGTGTCTTTCGGCGTAATGTGCCAGGAGGCCTTAAGCTTTTTGACTAGTAGCTGCGATTTGATGTAGATTTGTATATGAAAAGTAACCAGATGCGCGAGTTCTGCGTGGCTTCTATTTGTACGCTATCGCAACAGCATCATAGACGCTCGGCAGGTTTTGGTGTACACTGCCTGTCGTGGTGCCATGACTTCACCGAGTGGCTAGTCGATAGTGTTAACAAAATCCCATGTTCTCTCACCCCGACCGGCCTAAGGAAATCTACCTCGCGCAACCACGCCCTACACACGAAATTCCCACAAATGCTCCTTCAACCTCATGTCAAACCCCTCTAACCTCTTCTCGAACTCATCCGCACCACCCCCCAACATCTCCTTCCCAACATTATCCCTCACGAACCTTGCAAAATGCCCCCTCGCCCGTCTCTCCACCTCCAAATCCCTCCTTCGCGCCCCTAACCCCGAAAGACCAACCAGAAAATCCAAATCCGACGTCTCCGTCGCATCATACGGCACCGGATATCCCCACGGCTTCGCCTCGCGATCATCCACATACCGCGTAAACGGGACCAGAACCTCGCGATACCCATACTGGCCGCCCGTAGGATCAAGCACCCATTCCTCACCGGAGAGGCGCATCGTCACCACCAACACGGTATGCGGACACCCCGTCGGGTCAGGGCCCGGGACGAGTCTCGTCGGACGAGGTTTTTTTCCGATCTGCAGGTCCATGAATTCGATTCGCGTGTCCATCCCTATCCCCCCATGTCAGTACACATGACCCAGGTCATCAGTGCGGGATCACGGGAGGAGTACATACCAGCCAAAAGGCCCCTTATCAACCCACTCAACAGCGCCATCGCGGCAGTACACTGGTTCACGCACAGCGCCGCCTCTCTTTCCTCGGGCTTCGTGGTAAGATGTTCCGGGAAGTGTACGCGGGTCCCGGGGTCTCTGGCCTCCTGGTGCAGGTAGAGCGTCCCGTCGCGGAGGTCGATCTTCGTGAGGGCGATGTCGTACAGTGTCGTGCGGTAGGTGAGCAATGCTGTTTTGAGGACGCGGGCGGCGCGGTGGAGCTTAGTTCGCTGCGCCATCACTCTGCAGACGCGTTTGTGGACGGGCCAGTGGCGCTTTTGGCAGGCGCGGGTGCAGTACGCGGCGCTGATGGTGTGGCCTGGTAGGTAGGCCGGGGGGTTGAGGCAGCCGGCGCAGTGGAGGGTGGCGTTTAAGCCGCAGGCTGCGCAGATGGTGGGGGTTGAGGTTGGCATTTTGATGGTTGTGGGGTTGCTGGTGGGTTGTGGTGATGTGTTTGGTGAAGGTGGTGATGGGTTCGATGGTAGTGGGGTAGAGATACAAGGTGGTGGGATGTAGGAGAGGAGGTGTGGTTTCCTCAGTAGATGTGTTTGTGGGCTCAGGCTACTTGTATGGTAGTCGCCAGTGTATGGTCTGGCTGTGAGTTTGGCAACGCGTTTGCTTCATTCACCGTGGGTGGGAGGGCATTAGTAGTGTTGAGCTGCTACATCTGTCTTACAAGATACAGTATGTAAAGTAAAGGTCCACATTATGTACTTACTACTGTGCTATTAAAACTTATTAGTTACATTTTTGTAAGTAGAAGCAATATACTTTAAGATAACATGTGTATATTCACACAACTTCATATTAGCAACGTAGATGTAGCATTATGAAGCGGGCCTTAGGCTACAAGAGTCCCAGCTATTGCAGCCTCGCTACCATGTCTTCCGAATCCCTCATCTCATGTTTCACTACTCGGAACTTCCCGCACAAGTCTGACAGTCCCATTAATCGGATCAGTCCATACCTCGTCTCCCACTTGGATCGGATTATCTGGATCTTCAGCGATGACGAGGTGGAGATCGCCATCCTCATCTTCAAGGGTTCTCAGACTCACTGGCTCCCACTCCTCTGCCTGATCACCCGCCGTGCTGTTGTCAGCAGGCATTACATCTTTATCGGATTGCTCCCCTCTGCGCCCGAGAACAAAGTTTCCACCTCGAAGATGGAATTAACCCGCGTCGTTCGTGCAGGTCGGCCTCTGCCCGCAAAAATATCTAGGGTCCATACTCGTCAGTTGCCGGCCTGATCACCAAGGAAATGAGGACTTACGCTCCCCCGTAGTTACGCAAGGTGACCCCATATCTCTGACCGTTCCGGATTCCGCTGTTGCGGTAGAACGCGGAAAGCTGACCTCCCTGGCGTGGGGATCAGAGAGGCAAGTCAGTTCGCTGCTCCAGTCACGGGTTCAGTCATGGACTCAGGATACTCATTCACATACTGTCGTTCTGGCTTTTGGGAACACAGCGCAAATTGGCTCCTGCTCCGTCCTGCCTGACACTGGCGAAGGGATACTCGTCGCATGAGTTTCCAAACCTGCGGTAGGGAAGGTTGTTGTTATTGCAGGGGTTCCTGCTGCAGCCCGACGCCCTGCGACGGGGGGCCTGGTTGGCCCTGTTGGAATCATAGGTCAACGTTCGCGTCACGCGATTGCATAGGACTGCCTAGTAAGCGTTCTGGTAGGTTCCGATGCTGTTGGCATAGTTCTGCGAATAGTTGATCTGCGCTGCCACCTCCACCACCACCAGAACGAAGAGCAGGGAGAAAGCCGAGGGGAGTTTCATGTTGGGGGTTCTGTTGTGATCCCGATCTTTGGCGGTAGAATCGGCATATTATGCTCGTTTCTTTTAACGCAAACCACCGCGCCCTTTATATTCATTTCTTAGTTCATGGCAGGCCACCCTCCTGGGTACATCTCTTGGCCTTGTGCTTGTCGGGAGGTACAAAGCTCAGCTGACGGCGCGTTCGGATCTCCATCATGAGTGTTTGTCCTATCATTCATTTCGAACCAGGCTGTACTCCCCGCTTGTATCATTAGCACTGCACGCTTTTGAAGATACTCTGCCAGTCTTTGTGGGAGGTAAAGTTGACTGTGGGTCGATGTCTTCTTTGATGTTTGTTGGCCATAGTCTCCCCATGGCATAGGATTCTGGAAGACCTGTGGTGTCAGGGTCACCGCTGACTGCAACTACACAACTCAAGGCCTCATATATCATCTGACAGACCCTTGGCCATTAGCGGGAATGTTAGACGATACTGGTCATCTGTATGACCCCCACTTAGAGCTTGAGGATCAAATGGCGCAACATGCGGTTGGCGGGGATGGTGTTGTCTTGGCGTCTAGGGATAGGCACTATAGGATGTTATCTACCATTGAGGACGAGAATGCAGGTGAGTGCAAAGCCGTGGGTGGATTTCGCTGTGAAAGCATGTAGTCCCATTAATCGTAATCGCCGAATTCAGTTTCCATCGGGTCCACAGCCGGAAGTCCGCATCGCCTAGATTAGAACTCAGGTGGTGGCCTTTTGGGAAAGCGCTGTCACACATCCCGCAGTGAATAGGTAGGTAGCCTTCATTTCGTAAAATCTCGAGTCCTCGTTGGTGCCTGATTCTAGGCATCGATATCATGGCATGGGTGGTTTGGGACGGTGTAACTCACGTGTCCGACCGGGATATGAAGCGACAGCTCGGAAACAGTCTTGCGACTCTCAACCCACCTCCGAACAAGCTGACAACAACCGTCATCTTCTCCATTCCTCCACCCATCTACCCTTCACGAGGACATCCACCATGAGCGGAGATCTCGTCGCGATTATCTGCACCGCGGAAATACCAATCCCGGTCCGTCATACCATCTCCTTTCCTCCAACCGACTTCACCCACGCACACAAAGCTGATTAAGCTGGATTGTACTTCACATCGCAGACCCTCAACGCGATGCTTACCGCATCGAAGAACCACAACACCGAAACGCCGCCCTCCATCATCGTTCTCGACACCGACCAGCGCGACCGCCTTCTCCAGCTCGACTGCGATTCCGCTACCTCAGACGGGCACGTGGTCGATGAATTCATCTCCCCGTTTGTGGGGATGGCCCTCCCCGAAGTGGTCCGCTTCGTTACCGAGACCGCCCGCGACACCGTCGTCAACCCGTACTCGGTCTTCATCGCGGATGAGCGCACGGCCGCGGACCAGACCGTCCTCGTGGTGGGCATCCACGACGATACGCGCGAGGTCGAGGCCACGGTGCGGATGGTCCCCGAGCTCCTCGACCTGCTCGCTGCGAATCTGGTCATCGCGAACACGGATATCGCGGAGATGAGATCGAACGCGGAGGAGACGGGCGGGGTGTACAGCCATTAGCGGCTGGAGAGGGGTCAGGATGGTCTCGGGCTGATGCATGAAATGATGATGGCTTTTGTGGGGATGAAGCACCCAGTCTGGGGGATCAGGTTAATCAAATGACATATTGGCGAGTCGGTGGCGTTTGATGTAACCTTTGTTGGTTTCTCACCTAGTGGATCACTATTACCAAGCAGTCTTTGTATCTCTTGTGCAATGGTACTATGCGTTTGAAGGAGGGAGAAAGCATGGTGCCGGTGCGTGCAGGGCTCAATCAGCTTGGTCACATCAGCAGCGGGCCCGCACAAACGAGGAAGCGACTTTTGCACTCTCTGGTTGTAGTAGGTACATATACAGGATCCCACCGGTTTATGATTCAGTGGTGACATGTTGAGCTAATTTTCTTAATTGAACTCTACATTTAATGAATCATGTGCTATGCCCAGGCTAAGTCAGCTTTTATTAAGACTCAGCAGCAGGAGTCAAGCTCAAGCCAAGTAAGCTCGAGGCTCTGATTGATAGATATTCTCAGAGTCAGTCACTAGTTGGAACTATAGGATTTACTGATCACAATCTACCAATTTGCGTCGCCGGTGGATGGTTCGGTGCGCGGGGACTTTATCTGACGGGAATCGAGCCAGGGCCGACGAGTGGGGCCTTCGGCGCATTTCTAGGGCAAGTCCCCCACGTGACAGCATCGAGAGTCGAAATTGAGATCAGTAAACCGCCGAAGCACTCTCTCCATGATGATAATTTATAGTTACCATATCTGGAACAGATGCAGATAACACTGGACGTTATTTGGCTTAGGGCTTGGGAGTTTGCGTGAGTGCGAGAGCTCTCTCAGTTGCGCCATGTATGTCCTTCTCCTGTTCGGGGCGCTCGCCTCCATTCTTGCTTCGATGTTCCTCTCCGGAACCGCCAGCGTAAACAATCTGGTGAACTGGCAGTCACCCATCGTGAACAAACTCGGCTGGCTGGGAAGCTCCAAGCCCCTCCCATCGACCTCCGTGCCCGCTAACTGGAACGGCTTCGGCTACCTCTTCAACATCACCGTCGGCACCCCGCCGCAGAGCCTGACCGTACTGAGCGACTGGGCCTGGGTGACGCTGTTCGCGCGCAGCGCCCGCTGCGAGGGGCGCTACGACCCAGCCCACTGCGTCGCCGCGGGCCAGAGCTACTTCGACGAGCGCGCCTCGACGAGCTACAGCAACCAAACCACCCTCCCGCGCCTCCGGTGGGACACGAGCCTCTACTCGCCCGACTTCACCGTCAACTACGCCACCGACACAGTCTGCATCAACCACCCGGACAACACCTCTCACATCTGCACCACCCCCTCCACCACAATCCAAGTGTCCGACTTCCCCTTCGCAGGCCACTACGTGCCCCCCGTCCCGTTCGGGGGCATCTTCGGCCTCGCGCCGGTCATCCCCGGCCTGAACGCGACCTACCACCCGACGCACTACCAAGCCTGGAAACAGGGCCGCGCGGGCGCGCAGATCGGATTCAACAGCTGCGCCAAGCTCTCGTCCAAGAGATTCTGCCACGGCGGCGACGCCAAGTTCGTCTTCGGGGGCACGGATCCTGCCCTTTATGATACCGACCAGGTGATCTGGTACCCGATCGTCACGCCGCCGTGGCTCGGCGACGAGATGTTCCTGCCCATCAAGCCCTCGATCTGGAACTTCTGGGCCACCCGCTGGACCGGGGGGTGGATCGTCGAGACCGAGCCCCGCCCCAATGGCGAGAAGAGGTGGTGGTCGTCGTCGTCGTCGTCGCCGACCAACTACGCCGTTCCGTTCCCTGCGACGGCCTTGAACAAAGACTTCCTGCCCGCGGACCACCGCGACCGGACCTTCCGGCGCGGGTCCCCGCGGTATAACTCTACGGCTACGGCCGGGGGGCAACCGGAACTGATCACCCCGCTCGCGGTGCTGGACGACGGCTCCGAGGGGCTGGGCGTCCCCGTGACGGCGCGCCAGTACACGGAGCTGGTGCGGCTGACCGGCGGCCGGAAGGCGGATGCGTCGACGCGCGCGGCGATTGCGGCGCAGTGGACGTCGAGCACGACGGGCATGGCCACGCAGGATTGGTATGTTATTGACTGCGCGACGGACGGGCGTCCGGAGCTTGTGTATGAGTTCGATCGCCGCGGGAATTACTCGGTCGGGGCCGAGGAGTACGTGCAGAAGATCTATGAGACTGGGGAGTGCTATCTCAATGCCCACGTGTGGGAGCATAGTCGTACGGAGAGCGGGGATGCGACGGTGATCTCGGTTGGGGATGGGATTCTGAAGGGGTTGTATGTCGTGTTGGACTTTGAGAGGAATGTGTTTGGATTGGCGCCGTTGAAGAGGGTATAACCTCTAGTTTCGGGGTTATGACAAAGGTTTGCAGGAAGAGTTTTTTGATTTGGAATCAATCTTGCTGTGTTGAAGATATAATTGTGGAGTGAGTGTGTACAGCTTGTAGGTTTGTAGTGACCCTTGGGTAAGGCTAGCCCTGTGGCATTTCTCTGTCTATGCGTATGCTCATTCACATGCCATATGACGGTTCTTCATCAGGTACTAAAAAAAGAAAGAAAGGGGGGCAAAGAGGAAAAAGAAAATAAAAAGGAAAAAAACTTTAATAGAAAGGGAAAACAAAATATGCAACCTCGAATAATGGAACGAGAATATACTTTGTATGCAAAAATAGGGACTCAAGAGCGAAGCCCTCCAATTTAAACTACCACACCGTACCAGTTCGGCTGTACCACCATAACATAATTCAGATTCATAAGTAAACAACATGACCCCCCTCTTGCAGAACATCCTATTCCTTCGTATACACGTACATCGGCACCCCCGACTTGGGCTTGGCCGTCGACGAGAAAACCTGGTACGCCTCGTCGCCGAACGCCTCGGTGCGCCCGCCGGCGGCCTCGACCTCGTCCGGGTGCCGCCGCCGGTACTCGGCGTAGGCGGACTCGAACCGGAACCGCCGCAGCGTCATGGCCAGCACGACCCGGATCTCGATCATGGCCATCTCGCTGCCGATGCACATGCGCGGCCCCTTCTCGAACGGCCGGTAGGCGTCCGCGGGCGGCGCGTGGCCGTTCCACCCCGCGGTCACGGCCTCGGTGCGCCCGTCGGCCAGCGTGATCGTCTTGGCCGTCATGAACCGCTCCGGGTGGAACTCGTCCGGGCAGGGGAAGAACTCGGCGTCGTGGTGGATCGTGTGGATCCCCACCCAGATCAGGCTGCCCTTGGGCACGGTCACGGCGGGCGCTTTGTCCGGGTGGAACGTTGTGCTGTCCTTTCAGTAAGCATTGCCGAATGTCTTTAGGGAGACATAAGGTGGGAAAGGGGGCGCGGGCTGGGGACTGACTCTTTCGGCGCCATGCGGAGACTGCCGGACGCCGGGTACAGGCGGAGGGTCTCACGGATTACGGCGGTCGTGTACGGGAGTTTGTTGATGATGGAGGGCTGGTCGCGGATGAGCTGGCCGATCGCTGCCGTGTCTTTGCCCAGGACTTGGTCGTGCTCTTCGATGACCTTGGCGAGCGCCTCGGGGTGCTTGCTCAGAAGGTGGTAGATGTTCTGGGGTGGATTAGCATCAACCGATCATTTTCGGACCCCGCGGACTCACGCTGAGGGTGGTACTGCTCGTGTCGTGACCGGCAAAGACAAAAGTTTTGAGACTACACGGAGTCAGTCAGTCGCTCGTTCAGAGGGGGCACCTGTACCCACTTATCCACGGCAAGCTGCTCAAAGCCACAGTCGAACAACGACCCGTTCGGCAGCTGCTCGTACCGCTCGATGGCGATGTCCATTAACGTGCGGAACTTCTTGTTCGCCCCGTTGGCGGCTCGGTCGCGCAGCACGCGTCGGATGTAGTTGTCCATCGTGTTCGCGTACTTGCGGCGCAGGTAGTGGGTCACCGGGTTGATATCGAGGGTCTGGCCGTTGGGGAGGAGGTCCAGGAGGTGGCGGAAGGCCTCGACCAGCTCGTCGCGACGGGTCAGTGACTTGAAGTCGACCCCCAGAACGACGATGCCGATGATATCGATGGTCAGCCGGGCGGCCATCGGCTCCATGGAGAAGAGCTCGTGCTTCGCGGCGTATTCGCTCAGCAGGTCGCAGAAGACCTCGGTCTTTTCGACCATCAGCGGCACCATGGTCATCAGGTGGGCGTTGGAGAAGCCCGGGGCAAACAGACTGCGCAACTCCTTCCATTTGGCGTCGTTGGCGGCCAGCACACTGTTGTAGCCGGTGAGCGGCTTGAGGAAGCGCGTGATCATCGGGTGTTTGGGGAACGGGCTGCTGTCCTGAGAGACCTGGTGGGCAAGTTTAGGGTTGGCCACCAGGTACATTTGGTCCATCAGAGGCCAGGTATCGACGGTGAACATGTCACCCAGTTTGTACAGTCGTTGCAGCATCGTCATCTGGGCCTGGGGGTGGAGATCCTTGGGGGCCTTGCTCTGCACATGCATAAATGCGGGAAGAGTGCCGAAGAGGAGATGATGGGGTGGACCAGGCTGATCAGTCAGTACGTATTCTTGCTGTGTCCGAGAAAGCGACAGTAACAAAGGCAGACTCACCAATCCCCTGACCCTCATTCTTTCGCGCACTAGAATCGTCAACCCGATCACGACCGCTCCCACAAGGAGCGGAAGTAATACATCCTTGGGATTTTCCACGCCGATGACGGCGGGAAGATCCACCAAGAGTGAAGACATTGAGTGTGTCTGCAACTGAGTTCGGTGAAGAATTTCCTAGAGCAATACCAGCTACAGTGCCAGTACTGCAACTCAGTCTCACGTTCGTGTTCGACCGAGTCTTTATGGCTGACTATGTATCTCTGGCGGATCCTCGCCGGTGGTCGCGTTCGGTGACTTTGTATTGGCCAATCGATCAGGCCACGCTGTCCTCGGCGATGGAGTAAGCGTAATAGCATGTCAGCAAGTGGTTGAAATGCTACCGTAGAAGGTTGCCAGTGTTGGCTTGGTAGTTGATTTGGTGCCGCGCAGTCGAGCGACCGTAGACATCTGGATGTCTGTGGAATGCCTCCCGGGGAGAAGGGCGATGGTGAATGTCTACGGCATCTGTACAGTACATCTATCAGGCGCGTGTTATATAGAAGACACAAGAGTAGTAAGTCTTAATGCTTAACGAGAGGCTTCTGTTGTTTGAAAAGAATCATGGATTTGAAACTCAATCTCAATATTGTTGTGCAGCATGCATGGCAGGCTGGGACTCCAGGACGGGCACTGGGCGCCGCCCACCGTATCAGGCTGCATAGTTGGTAGTTCACAGACTGCCGTATCCGCACCTATCTCGAGAGAGTAAACCATCTTCTTGAATTTGACTCTCGCATCTCTCCCACCTAATGTGAAGGCAACCATCAGAGCTCCGCGTAGCCCACGCCGCTTATTTCGTGGCTCAAATGGCTATTCCACACAAGAGACTGACACTTTCTACCGTTACATGCAAGCCACGTGGGACTTATACAGCTCGACAATATGATTCCGGCTGAGCAGACGAATTCCCCGTCGCAGCCCTTCCAGGCCACCACCTACGTATTCCATCGGGGATGATTCCCTGGATATGTCAGCTCAAATTTTTGGAACTAGATCACGAATGCTGATTGTTCTACCATTTGTCAGATGATCTACTAAATGTTGGTGGCGTTGTATGGCGATATTCTTGACTGTCAGATACAGCGCGTCAGGATTCGGCCAACAGGTTGCAGCCTGAGGTCATCGAAAACCGATCTAGCCTGGTCCATACTACCATGCAACCACGTTCCGATCGAGCGGATCAAATCCTTCAATAGCCTGATGACCCTTCAAATCGCATGGGCGACCCGATCGGTGACATTCGGCGACTTTGCGCTCCATCGCCCTCTCACACCGGAACTTGTATTGGTGCTCCCTGGGTGAAACCGTTGCTGCGAAACGCCACTGATCAAATACTATTCTCGCCTCCAGAGCCATTTCATCCCCAAGGCCTTAGTGAGTGATCCTCCGCGTCTGCTTGTGGACGGTGCTTTACATATTCGTTTTGCGGACAGTGGCGACAACAAGCCGCCGAGATCCTTCTGAGTAACTGGCCGAGTGGCAGTGACTCGGCGAGGCCTGTTCCTGTTCACAGAAGGGCTGTTTCAGTGCCCCCGACCAGTCTCTACATGGGTCGGTGGCAACCTGCTTAACCAGCAGTCAGTATACAAAGTATATTCCAATACCTCCTATCTGACATTCGGCTCCCACACAATACAGATACCGTGCAACATTCAACACGCTCGGTACTCTAGCCTTCTTTCTAGAGATCCCGTCATGATCATGACTGCCAACAACGATATGGCTGTTCCTGAGTCTGTGGTTGTGACCGAGGGCGCTTCATCCACCCCTGAACTCTGGCAGATGCTGGGGAGTCGGGACCAGCCCACCAACCTCACACCCCACGTCCGCATCACGGATGTTGGTCACAAGCAGCTACAAAGCTCTGCCAACCTTGTATCAGCCCGGGCATTACAGCAGCTCACAAAAAGCCTGCACGAGGGCATCTGCAGCACCGCCCTGGAGGATGACGGTCAGTCATCCAGTGCATATCACTCTACATATGCTTCGACACCAGGAAGCCTGTCGCCCAATCTGGAGGCTGTGCCATCAGAAGATGGTATACCAGATCTACAACCACAGTTCGAGGCCGTAGAGCGAGCTTCGTTCGCCCAGGAGAGAATCTGGTTTCTGCACGAGTACCTGACCGATCCCACAACGTTCAATGTCACCATGGCCTACGCCGTGCAAGGGCCACTGCAGCCCGTCGAGCTTGCAACTGCCTTCCGAGCCATGTCCAATCGACACGAATCCTTACGGACAGCGTTCTTCCTCGACTCGAGAGACGGAGAGCCCCACTTATTCCAGGGCATTCTGCCCGAAACACAGATCGAGATCAGCATCCATACCATCGAGAGTACCCAGTTCGTCGACGAAGTCTACGCATCGGTCAGAGATCATGTGTATGATCTCCCCCGTGGCAAAACAATGAAAGTGGCTATCCTGACCCTCACTCCAACCACGCACTTCCTGGTCCTTGGCTTTCATCATATCGCACTCGATGGCTTCAGCGCGCAAATCTTCATCAAAGACCTACAGTTGATTTACTCCACCGGACAAATCTTACCGCCCGCTCCACGATACCGGGACTACACACTTCTACAACGCCAGTCTCTGGCAAATGACACCTACCGCGAGAGTTTGGACTTTTGGAAGAGCAAGCTCGCCAATTTACCCCCACCGATCCCTCTCTTCGCCTTCTCCCGCGTCTCAGCCCGCAAACCACTGAACAGCTACCGCGTGCACAGTGTGGAGAGAACCATCGGGATCTCCCTCGCGTCGAAAATTAAAGAAACCGCACACAAGGTCGGAGGAACGACCTCATTCTTTCTATACCTCACTGCTCTCCGGGAGCTGGTCTTCCGCCTCCTGGGCCACGCACAACGTGACATCTGCCTCGGTATCTCCGACGCCGGACGGGCGGACAAGGAAGCTCTGCAGGTCGTAGGGATGTTTGTCAACATGCTGCCGCTGCAATTCCGGGCCGCTCGCCCTGGTCAGTCGTTCCGTGATCTGTTGTCCACCACCACGAGGCAGGTCCGCACGGCGTTGACGCATGCCGCCGTGCCGTATCAGGTGCTCTTGGATGAACTGGCCGTGCAGCGGTCACCCTCGGAAAATCCGTTGTTTCAGATCCTGCTGAACTATAAGATGGGATCGACAGAGGAGGCGACACTGGGACACTGCAGGGCGCAGAGCTTGCGTATGAATGATGCCAGAACAGGGCTAGATCTGGTGATAGAAGTGGAGGAATTCGTGGATGGGAATTGTCAGGTGGCTGTTAGGGGACAAGAGTATCTATATGGAAAGGAGAGTCTGGAGTTTATTCTGTCCTCGCTCGTGACGATTCTAGAGGAGGTCACGCTGCGGCCCAGTATGCCGGTTGCTAATCTCGCGATTTTCGATGAGAAGAGTATCACACATGCACTCAAGCTTAGCCGTGGTGAGCACGTCTTTACAGACGAGCACTTGCTGACAATGGTGCATTTGTTCGATCGGCACTGCAAGGCTCACCCTGGGGATGTGGCTGTCAAGCAAGCAGATGGTCAGTTCCTGTCCTATGGAGAACTGCAGGGTCGTGCTCAGGAGCTGGCAAGACGGCTACAGGAGCTTGAGGGGTCGACCGCGATTGTTGTCGCCTGCAAGCCGAGCCTGGACACCATTGTCTCGATTGTGGGCATTCATTATGCTGGCTGCACCTACGTGCCGGTCGACATTGAGCATCCGGAAGAGCGACTGCGAACTATTGTGGAAGACTGCAAGCCGCGAGCCATCCTCTACCACGCGGATACCAAGGATCTCGCGGTGGCCTTGGCAGGTGGCGCTATAACTGTTCCCACACCGCAGTCCGGGATGGACAAGGCCTTTCCGGTCAAAGCCAGTGTCAACGACACCGCGTATATATTGTATACCAGCGGATCCACCGGAAAGCCCAAGGGAGTCATTGTCAGCCATGGCAACTTGACATGTCAGATATTGTCGATGCGACGAACTGCAACTCTGGGGAAGGAGACAGTGCTTCACCAGAGTGGCGTTGCGTTCGATGCCTCGATCGACTGCGTCTATGCTGCGCTAGCTGGGCAGGGGACGTTAGTGATGGCTCCTCCGGAGGTGAGACGCGATCCGGTGCAGCTAGCCAGTTTGATGGCCCGGGAGCAGATTACCTACACGCAAATGACCTCGTCCGAGTACCACAATCTCGTGGTGTATGGTGCAGAGCATCTGAAGCAATGCATCGCCTACCGCAACGCGTTCTGTGGCGGAGAGAAGTTTCTGTCTAGTTTGATTCCTCTTTTCCGAGGATTGGAGCTACCCGCACTCAGAGTGTGGAACCGATACGGTCCGACCGAGATCACTGTGTCGTCGAGCATGCAGATGATTGTCGGGGCGGGTGTGATGAATAGTAGCACAGAGTTGATCCCGTGTGGTCGTCCGTTGACGAACTACTCCGTTTTCATTCTTGATGAACAGCGCCGACCGGTACCTGCAGGTGTGCCCGGGGAGATCTGTATTGGTGGAGGGGGAGTGGCACAAGGGTACCTGAACAATGCCCGCCTCACGGCTAGCAAATTCGTCAAAAACATCTATGCTAGTGAGGATGACGTGCGGCGTGGCTGGGACAGGCTATATCGGACGGGCGATCGAGGCTATTTGCTGTCTGATGGGTCACTGGCGTTTCTGGGCCGAATGGAGGGGTCCGCGCAGGTGAAGATCAGGGGACAGCGAGTGGAGCTGGATGAGATTGAGACGGCTATTGTGGCCACGTCTGAGGGGAGGGTCTTGTCGGCAGGGGTCTGCGTCAAGGGCGACAATGCGGATGCGGTGCTGGCAGCGTACGTCGTGGTGCGTCCTGATGTGCAAGTTGACTCACTTTCGTCGCTGGTAGCGAGTCTGGCTCGGTCGCTCCCTCTTCCCCGGTACATGCGGCCTTCGTCATTCGTGGCCGTAGGCAGGTTGCCTCACAACACGTCAGGGAAGCTAGATCGGCAGGCTCTGAGCAAGTTGTCCGGGACGCCGATTGCTATCGAAACGAACAATCACCCTGCTCCGCTGGGAGTGGAGGAGGAGGTTATGGCCAAGGCGTGGCGCGAGGTTCTTCCCGGCGAAGCAGTCTTGTCAGCCGAGTCCAATTTCTTCGACGTTGGGGGGAATTCGCTGCTTCTGGTGCGGTTGCAAAAGGTGATTGAGGAGCTGACGGGGAAGAGTGTGGCATTGACGGAGCTGTTTTCGACTCCCGGGCTGTCGGCAATGGCCCGTCTTCTGCAGCCTCAGAAAGCCACCAAGGAACCCACTGAGGTTGATTGGGAGAGTGAGACCCAGCTGACGCCTTCCTTGCTCGGTGCTATCCAGACATCTTCCAGGTGCAGCCCTAGTTCGGAAGTCGAGGTGATATTGACTGGAGCAACGGGTTTCCTCGGTCGGACCCTGCTGCAGCAGCTCCTCGCCCATCCGAGGATCGCACATGTTCATTGCCTGGCCATCCGCAACAGCAGCGTGACCCGGGGCTCTCTTACAAGTGATCCCGATCATGCTGCCAAGCTTACGCTCTATCACGGTGACCTTTCCCATCCCACTCTGTCCTTGGATGAGGAGACCATCTCCAGTCTCTCGAACAGGATAGGGTTGGTCATTCACAATGGCGCCTCCGTCTCCTTCTTGAAGTCGTATTCCACTCTGCGGGCACCCAACTTCCACTCCACTCGCTTCCTACTCCAGCTGTCGATCGAACGGGGCATCCCATTCCACTTCGTCTCGACAGGCGGTGTGGTCAACCTGACCGGTCAACCAACCTGCCCCCCTGTTTCGGTACGAAACTATCCGCCTCCGGGAGAACAGGGGTATATCGCGAGCAAATGGGCCAGCGAACGTCTCATCGAGAACGCCGCTGAGGCTTTGCACTTGCGTGGGGTGCACTTACCGGTGGTGGTGCATCGGCCCGCGAGCATCGTCGCCCGACAGCCTGGTACGCCCGGGACGTCGGAGACAGAACCGCCAGCCATGGATATCATGCACAATATGGTGCAGTACGCCCGAAGAATGCGATGCTTCCCGACGACGGAGGGGGTGAATTGGCGGTTTGACTTTGTGGGGGTGGATGCTGTTGCTTCGGGGATACTTGCTTCCGCTTTGGAGGACAAGGATAGGGGTGAAGGGGTGAAGTATGTGCATCATTGTAACGAGCGAAAGCTGTCTCCCAGAGAATTAAAGGAGGAGTTAGAAAAGGAGGCTGGGTGTGTGTTCGAGGAGGTGGAGGTGGGAGAGTGGGTGCGACGAGCCAAGGAATGTGGCATGGATGGGCTGGTAGCGGCCACGTTGGTGGATCTGATGGAGCGGCAGAGGGGGGTGATGTTTACGGAGATGGGTCTATAGATTGCTGATAGCCGATTGTTGGCTTGTTGTACTGTTCAAGTTATACTCCTAATTGTGGTTCAAACTATTAATCTCATTTGATCCGCATGTTCGGCTCATGCACGTACAGATATACCCTTCCGCCAGTGTTTCTACTAGTCGACAGGGATAGTAAGCTTTAGCCCAGGTAAGCCAAAACGAAGAACACAAAAAGAAAAAAAGAAAAGAAGATAAAAGTAAAGAAGACAAAGCAGAAGAAAGTAAAACACATTGCAAGACAGAACCCGCCGTAATCATCCAGCATGACATCCATATTCCTGGTGCATTCTATTGAATACTGCACGTACTGAGGTATTGGCAATACGGGCCCTTTCAAGGTTACAAGTTTTCATGCTTCTCACTTTCGTTCGTCTAAGCCTCATCTAACTTAGCTAAACCTTTTGTGGAAGTATCTACTTTCCTTGTTCAGATCTTATCTTACAAGCAATAGCGATAGCACAGACCCTCAACTTGAATCCCGCGTGGCGCATTGCATGGAGCCCGAAGCAATCCGAGCAGTGAGCACGCCGGAGTGTTCAGCCTGCTCAGCTAAGCTTCTCGTGTCGCCCACCCCCTACTATCGCCGTGTCAAATACAAGACGGGCTTTTCAGTGCAGTGCCAGCTTGTTGATTTACCACGACACGACAAGCATCCGCGTTCGAGCATGAATCAGCAGTAGACGATGAACCGCATAACCTTGAACATGACACCTTCATGACAAACCGAGCATTGTCTTCAGACAGATAATTGGTGCATTGAGTAGGTGCATGACTTGGGTATACTTGGGGGCTGAAATGTGGGTCCCTAAGCTGAGCTGGTTCTCATCGTTCTCATCACTCTCACTAATCCATCCGTTGTATAAAGAGGCTGCACTCCATCGCAGACTCCTGCAAATGCCCAAGCATCCGACTCCCGCTTCGATGGCAACCGATATCCCTGCTTCAGATCCCAGAGAAGAGACTGATGATGTCCAGCTGAATCTTCTCTCTGCTCCCACAAAGGGCAGTCCAATGGCGCCCCTCCCCCACGAAATCCCTCTCTCCCAATCTCCAGATTCCATCAACAGAACGACACCCTCCCTATCTGCTTCGCAGAACAACACCGGCAAAACTGTAAGACTCACAAGCATAGACGACTGGATACTGGAGGCCGTGGCTCTGGTCGTCTCAGCCGGAACCATTGTCGCGATTGTCGCGATTCTAAGCCACTTCGATGGCCAGCAGCAACCGGACTGGCCCCGCGTGTCTCTCAACTCGGTGATTTCGTGGCTGAGTACCATCGCCAGTGCGGGCCTTATGTTTGCCCTCACCAACTCCCTGGGGCAGTTGAAGTGGGTATGGTTCGCGCGCCAGAAGAAGCGGCTGTCCGATCTCAAGCCGTTTGACTCGGCCAGTCGTGGGGGGCTGATTGGAAGCTTAGAGCTACTGTGGCTCCTCAAAGGCCGGTGGGTCTGATCCTTGGGAAAAGAAAGAAAGTGCTCTCTTGCTGACCCGCAATCAGTCACTTTGCCGTGCTTGGTAGCCTCACTGCGATACTCGCGATCGGATTCGATCCGTTCGTTCAGAACCTCCTTCACTATGTGTCGAGCGCCATCGAATCGCCCTCCCAGGTCTCTCTCCTCGGCGCCACATTCCTATATAACGTTGCTGGTCCAATCATTGGAGCAGATTGTAAGCGCAGTGATTCCTATGAGTAAAGTTCCATGCTTCACCTCCATTCTAACCAAGACGATTAACAAGTTCATTACGTGGATCCCATCCTTAAAGCCAACGTCTACAGTGCCCTCTTCAATCTTGATCCCACCGCCCCCTGGGCCACTCCCCAATATACCTGTCCAACGGGGAACTGCACTTGGGATCCGATATCCACCTTGGCTATGCGGGCCCTCTGCTCCGACGTCACGCCGCATATCAATCGCACATGCACGACCACCACCTCGGACATCCAGAACTGCACGGTGCGCCTTGGGGACGATGGACCCACCGCCTGGTACCGCGAAGGCGGATCTACCTCGCAGCCCATGGCGATGGCCGCCGTCGCCAGCACCGAGACCCTGGTGTACACGAACAGCACCTTCCCGGTAATTCAATACGTGCTCGCTGCCGGATCCAACAACAACTCCGAAGCCACCTGGGAGATCGCAGCCAGCATCAACAACAGCACCAGGTTCCTCGCCACGGAGTGTGCGCTCGAGCCGATCGTCCGAAGCGTCCGCGCCGCCGTCTCCTCCGGCACTTACATGGAAACCGTCCTGACCGAGTGGTCCCCCTATTACTACCCCAACGACTCCAGCATCTTTGAGTTCGCACTGATCCCGCCGACCGGGAACACGACCTTCGGAATGGGCTACGAAGCCTGGTCCTCTCTCACGTTCTTCGTCTCAACACTGTTCACCGGATTTGTCTACGCCTCATCAGGGACCTTCGGTTTCGCCGCTGGTTCCGCCGCCTCCTACGCAGTCACCGATACGATCGAGGCAATCTTCTACGGCAATTTCAGCACCACCGCCACCTCCCCGACGATCAGGAGCTATAACGCCCGCAACCAGTGCACCGACCAGCTCAGCTGCGCCGTGACCAACGTCGCTGCCGCCATGTCCAAGACCATCCGGGACGCGGTGTTCACCAGCAGCAGCAGCAGCAGCCGGACCGGCAATCAAACGACCGGCCACACAATGGTAATGGTCCCGTTTGTCGCGGTGCACTGGGAGTGGCTCACGCTTCCGGCGGTGGTGTGGGTGCTGAGCTGTGCGGTGTGGCTCGGGACTGCGGTCCAGACGCGGCGGCTGCATCTGCATACGTGGGGGACGAACCCGTTGCCTCTGCTGTTCTTATATCGGGGGACGGGGGCGCACGAGAACGAGAGCGAGAACGAGAATGGCAATATAAACGCGGATGTGGACCATCCCCGGCAGTTGGATCGTCCGACGGCATGGACGACGAGCGCTCTCGACCAGGCTGCCGAAAAGCTCCGGGTGAGGCTGGTTACGAATGCGCACGAGGTAGCGTTGCATGGTTGAGTGGCTGAAGAGTGATGAAAAACAAAAAATAGAAGGTACGTATCGCAATGCGTGAACAGAACAAGCTTCGCTCTTAGTACTTCACTTGTTGAGGCTCCGACAGGGCAAACAAAATTTGACCCTCGGCGTTTTTGCTATACGACTACAATATACTATTTGCTGAGATCACTCGAACCCCCGATTTCCTCTATAGAATAGGCTATCGTTACAGTATAATAGATACTTTTTCTATGTACGGTCAGCTATCACTATAGACAGTGATTGCTGACCTAGGTAAGAACAAGAATCCTGAAGATACTGGTTTCGGTATAACTGGGAGGAAAGATCTCGTTGGGTGGGTACGAGGTCACTGGGTGGGGGGCTGAAGGGTTTAGCAGTAGTGGTGAAGACAAGGTAGGTGTCAACCAGCAAAACATCATGGTGGATTCCTGGTTGAGTGGCTTGGTATATTTGGACCTCTCGATATGATATCACATGAACGTACGGCCGTGCTGTGAATTCCAAATGTCATGC
The DNA here is from genome assembly GCF_003184825.1 of Aspergillus fijiensis CBS 313.89. Taxonomy (NCBI): domain Eukaryota; kingdom Fungi; phylum Ascomycota; class Eurotiomycetes; order Eurotiales; family Aspergillaceae; genus Aspergillus; species Aspergillus fijiensis. The sequence continues at coordinate 231,997 of NW_024468981.1, forward strand.
ACCTAATAGAGCGCGGAGTCCCCGCTGAATAAAATATGTTGCCCGCTGGAGGCAGGATGAAACCTCGGTCTAGTGGCTTTAGCACTGCTGAACTGACTATGCCTAGGGCTGCCGTGCTATCTGCTGTTCAATACTATTCTGAATGACACTAAACGGGCAAAACCTCTTCTATATTGATCGAGTACAATAGATGTTGTGTGAGGAACTGTGGTTTACATCATTCATCATAGAAACCATACTCATGGTACTAGGTGCATAAGCATGTTGCCACTCCAACAAGAATAGGTTGTGTAGTGTAATGGTTAGCACCCAGGATTCTGATTCCTGTAATCCCGGTTCGATCCCGGGCACGACCTTTTTGTGATTTTTACTGCGTCATGCGGAACGCGGGTTTCCGCCTGCTCATTGCTTACTGCTCCATACACATCAAATACTCACTGATAAACCATCCACCTTCACAAAACAATCACTTCAGAGCCTCTGCTCCTGTGAGATGCCATTCCCATACATCTACTCCGTAACTCGCCACTGCAGCACCCCGACCTCTCCTTCTAGCAACCGCATATAAAAAAAAGTCATCAATCATTAATACCCAGAACTGTACATCTATATCTATCTGTATCGTCCACAACCCCCTTCCCTACTCCATCCCAACCGGCGCCTCCCCCGCCGCCAAATTACACTGCCGGAACAACCGCACCTCTCCCTCCCCGAACGCGCCGACCACCGAATGCAGCACGCCACGGTTGTGGAACAGCACCAGATCCCCCTCCTCCCAGTCGTGCGGATACACGTACTGCGGACTGATGGCCGGGCGCTGTAGCCTGTACACGATGTCGCGGACCTGGCGGAGATCGTCGATGACGGAGCCGTCCTTCAGGTGGATCTTGCGCACGGCGGAGGGGTGGATCTGCAGGGCCGGGTGGCCGGTGACCGGGTTCTTCCACAGCATGGGGAGGATCTGGATCTTGGCCGGGTCGATGGGCGGGAGGTCGGCGGGGGCGAGCTCGCGGTCTTCCGAGTACAGGCCTAGGCCGGTGGGGAGGGCGCGGGCGGGGGACATCCAGATGTAGCTGGTTGCATATGTCAAGGTCAGTTGAGAGAACTGGTTGAATGGTGTGTTTCGGTTGGGGTTGGGGGCAACCGGCAGGACAACGTACGGATGGGGAGCGTATTCGACGCGACTGGTGCGGACAAACTCCTTGTCCGCGGCGGAGAGCCGGGAGTACATGCGCTCGCCACTGACGAAGGCGGTGGTGCCCAGCGGCACGTCGAGGGTCTCGTGGGAGCCGTCGTCGTAGCGGAGGGTCTGGCGGCGCCCGCGCGGCACGCGCACGGCCAGCAGGGTGGTGACGCGCGGCGGGTGCAGCCCGTAGAGCGCGGCGTCGATGTGCCACCGGTAGAAGCGGGTGAAGTCGTGGTCCTCGGCGTCCGGGATCGGGTCGCGGTGGAAGGTGCGGTGGTGCGGGTGCCGCAGCTGGATGTCGGTCAGGCCCTCGTAGCTGGCGACGTGGCCGTGGCCGATCACCTGCACCTGCGGCTGGTGCGGCACCGTCTTGAGGTCCGGGTGCAGGATGCTGCGTTTCGCGTCGATCGTCTTGCCGTGTCCGTACGAGGAGGCCGCCGGGTCGAAGCGCCGCGTCAGCTCGTACTGCGCCCGCGGCGTCAGGTGCTGCTGGTTCTTCACCACCACGACCAGGTGCTTGTAGAGCGCGTCGTGGATGGTGCTGAAGTCGTCGTCTGGAGGAGGTGGGTGTTAGTACGGTTGGGGGTTTGCTGTGAGGAGAGTGTGCTGTACTGTACCGGTCAGGTTCTCCAGGTCGACGTTGTCAACAACCGCTCCGAAGTCGATGTCGGAGCCGGGAGGCGGGGTCAGTGGGTGGACAGTGGGTGCCATTGTGCTTGTTCGTGTGATTTTGCGATGCAGCCACTCAAGGTATTGGAGAGGAGGAGACTCTATATATGAAAGCAAGGTGGGCTGGCGGGCCTCGCCGCTGGCACGGAAAAAGCCGATTTGATCGACGGGATGGAAGCTTATCGGCGGGTGAGCGGACAGACTCGCCCGCACCTCGGGCGCCGAGAGGCCGAGCTTTCATTGTGGATTGCATAAGTGCCCATGACTAATTATGCTAGCCAAGCGGCACACTGCGTTATGGCGTGCGGCAGACACGATTTGGGATGAATATTGTACATACTAATGACTATCTCTTTACGCTGAGTCTTGAGAGCCTTCCTGTTCCTTGAGTTTGACCCAACGCATCTTCTAAGATACTTGGCTCCAGCAAGATAAAGAGCTTAATATCTTGGAGTTGCGTCGCCAATCTTTCGCCCAAAGCAGTAGTCCAATGAGCAGCCGCAGGCTAATCACATGACCCCGCGTCAACATCTCCTCGCCGCGTCTCGTCTTCCACCAACAACACCGCCTTAACCTCAGTCAAATCGAAACCATTCATCCAACATCAAGTGCAAATTATATGTTCATCTACCATCGTGGGTAGGCTATGTACAACACTGTCCTTCCGCCGTGCCTTAATGCAAGCATGCAACAACCGTGTCGTCGTATCACCATAGTTCCTCATGATATTAGTACAGCAAACGAAGCAAATCCAACGGTCTATCAGCCATGCTCATGCCGCTCCTCTGAAAAGCACCCTTCAACCCCAAACTTTTCTCATGCGAGTGTCTTCCGAATATCGTACCATATCATACCATTAAAACAAGCCGTCTGTATGCGTGTGCGAATGCGAATGCAATAACCAATCAAGCAAACCCAAGAAACCCAATGCATCTAGCTAACACTCCCGCAGGTGAACGGGGAGCGAACGTCACCCTCCCGGTAGTTGTTGATCTAGCATCCTCGTTAGAGCCCGTTCTGCACACCGGGAACAGAGTTGACTGGGGAAAAAAACTTACGATGTCCTGAACACTGGAATACATGCCACCGACCAGCACAACCAACCCGAAGATGAACACGAGGAAGTTGACGACACTCGTCAACAGATTCTCGCGCGAGTACCACGGCCCCTCGCGGATGAGGACATACCACATGATCGGGGGCAGGTAGAACGAGAAACCCGAGGTGAACAGCGCGGACGCGATGGAGAGGAGATCGTCGAAGAACGGGATGGCCTCGGCGATGACCCACGACAGGATGGTGAGTACCGTGATCAGGATCAACCAGGTGATCCAGCCCTTGGGCGTGTTGATGTACCGGGTCACGCTGTTGGCGTAGATGCGGCCGTGGATCAGGCGGCCGGCGACGATGGTGCAGATCGCCCCCGAGATGAAGATGACGGGCAGCGCGATCCCGAAGGCCACCTTGCTGACCAGCGCCCCCGCCGACAGCAGCGCGGGCGACTGCACGTCCAGGCCGACAAACGCGTAGATGGTCGCGCCCGTCACCGTGTAGATCACGATCTGCAGGATGCCCAGCGACCAGATCGACTTGGTGAAGTCGCGCGGTGTGTGCATCTCGTCCATGAACGAGAACAGGCAGCTGGCGAAGGTGTACGCGAACACGATGTTGCTGATGGCGATGAAGCCGTCGGAGAAACTGGGGTCCCCTTGCGGCCAGGCCGACCAGGTGACCGCGCCCAGCCCGCCGGCCGAGTTCGTGCCCCGCACGCCCGTGGCGATGATGGTGATGCCGATGGCGGCCACAATCGACACGAAGTCCAGGTACCCCAGCCAGGCCATGTCGGCGAAGGAGGAGGGGATGGACAGCAGCAGCAGGATGATCGCCGACACGACGCTGAAGATGACGGAGCAGATGCCGCTGCCGGTGATGTGCTGCAGGGCGATGGTGCCCGTCAGGCAGTTGGAGCCGGTCAGGAAGATCAGCTGCAAGATCAACATGAAGGTGAACAGCTCGTTACCCCAGGGGCCCATCAGCAGGGCCCCCGCATCGCCGTAATGCCGGACAGCCGGGTACGCCAGCTTGACCTGTCCAATCACATAGGAGGTGTAGATAGCGATCAGGCCGATGCCGACACAGCAGATCACGCCGGCGACCATGCCGAGCGTCGCGAACGCGGAGGGAATCGACAGCGAGCCTAACCCGATCGCCTCCACAATCAGCATGATAGTGAGCCCCTTCCACCCCAGACGGTGGTACTTGGCTTCTCCGGCCTCGATGATCTGCTGGTCTCCATCGTCCACGGCCTCAGGCAGCTTGCCCTCGCCGAGCCAAGCACTTTTGCCGGATGACCGCGGCTTCGTGGTCTTCTCGCAGTCATAATCCTTGCCGGCGGGCGTGGCACTGCCATCTAACAGTCCATTGGACGGGCGGCTCATGGTGAGCTAGACCGGTCACAGGTCAGATGCTAAGAATCTCCCGTTATCTCAGGGGGGCACACAAGCTCAGGAACAAAAGAAGAAACAAGCTTCAGGATTGACAGCAAGCAGCAGCAGCAGCAGCAGCAGTGGTGAGCATGATTCGCACGCAGTCTCTGGCGATGTGACACAAAAGATTTCTGATTCGATTTTACCCGCGGGATTGAGAAAACGAGACAATACCGGCGGGAAGAGCGATTACCCTGTTACACACCCCCGCGGCGGGTCGATCTATGTCCGTCCCGAGTTGTTGATTGGTCGCCCTGAGGGCCTTTTAACTATAAACAGTGACTGGGTCGGTCTCAGGGCCAATAACGGGGTGGCGGAAAACTGGCGGTGTTTCCCGAATTTCGACCCGTTCTGTTGTCGGGAAATTCGGGAAAAGCCGCAGAGTTTTCGCTGGGCGGTGGGTTCTTCTCGTCGTGGCATGATTCATCTTCAAATCATGTTCAGGCTGTGTTCTTCGCATCCCTCTCCACAGAAGATTGACATCATGCTTGGTCCCTTATGTCTGCACCGCACCGGCAGCATTATATCAATGTCATTGTCCAGCATGCAAGGGGGCAGCCAATACAGCAGCCGAGTTCAATTAATGCACGCGGGATGACACATGGTAGCTCGTTCGGTGTTGTGGTCGGAGGGCTTCTAGATGGCTTGGCAGGTCGAGATCACATGATGTGATCCTTCCGTGAAGAATTCAATTCGACTGCAGATGGGCTGGTTCAGTCTAACTATCGCAGAATGACGTTGTCTTTCAACCACTTCATAGGCGGTCACACCCGGCAGAACGGCAGCATTATCCGAAGATTATCCATTGATCCCGTCGTCTACTATCTAATCAATCTATCCTTTTATAAAACAGGACATCAAGGGAGAATCAATTCTCAGCCGAGGAGAAACTATCCAGTGCAGCTGAGCAGAGCACACCCCTCCGCTAATTCCGCAAGGTCGGGCTAGAACCCCTCCTCACTCCACTGCTGAATCGCCCGCGCGCGGTTGCGCAAACTCAACTCCAGCTCGTGCACCTCGGCCAAGGCCCGGCGGACGACGTGGTCGACGCCCGACACAAAGGGCGGCGGGGTGGTCCCTGTCCCTCCGCCGAGAACCGACGATGGTGGAGTGATGGTCTCTGGAGTGGGGTAGTTGTGCGTGTGTCGCGATGGGGGAGGAGGGTGGAATGCGTGGTTGTAGGGAGCATAGCCTCTGCCTTCCGGCTGAGAGAAGAAGTGGTCGGACGAGGAATGGGAGTGGGAGTGTGCGGGATGGAAGAAAATGGAGCCTGCGGTGGCTGGGTGGTGGGGTCCTCCGGTGGCCGAGGTGGGAGGTGCTCTGGTTGAGCAAGAGGTGGTGGAGGCAGTGGACGATGTGGACGCGGAGGAGGAGCAAGAGGAAGGGGGAAGGTAATCGGGGCCGAGCAGCATCCGCTGGGTGGAGGATTTGATTTTCGTGAGGACGGTGTTGATCATCTGCACGTTGAGCATGGCCTGCAATGACCTCGCGGATGAGGACGAGAAGGAGAACGACCCGAGCGACACGTCGAGGAGCGGGTTAGAGCTGCTGTCGGACGCGGCGATATCTTCGCTGAGATGCAGCGGTCGCCGCGGGTCGAGACTGGCGGAACACCGCAGACGGTCCTGCAGGATGGAAATGAGGGCGTCAAAGTTGTGCAGCAGACGGAGGTAGGTCGTCAGCACAAGGAAGGCGAGGATACTGTGTTGGGGGTCGGCTGCCGAGACTCCGGGAGGCGTCGTCGCGCGCCCTCCCAACTCGTCCTCCCCGACCCCAAACGAATGATCTTGGCTCACGCAGTCGGCGTACAGTCGATCCAGGGTCGGATCTAACCCGTACGATCGAGAAGGTGGGCGCGTCTCGCGTGACCCAGGCGCCAACTGGGAGTTGATGCGGTGCAGGACATCCAACGTCTGCTCCGATGCCTTGAGATTACGCTGCAGATGGGTCTTGAACTGGGAATCGGGGATTGGCACGGCTTGCCCTCCGCGTCCGTCAGACATCTTCAGTGCCGACTGGGCCTTGCGGATCATCGCGGCCAATTCGCGATTATTCTGGTTCACGCTGGCTTGCAGCTGTACGAGGTCGAGCACGTAGTCGTCGGCGGTGGACTCGATGTCCGCGACCGCCAGAGCAGGATCGAGCGCGTGCTTGGGGATCTTGGCTCGATCGTCTTGGTCGGAGACGGTGAAGTCAAGATCGATTGGACCGGTAAGCAAATCCGAATATGGGACTGTTTCGGCGGGAGGCATCATCGGACCGGGTTCTCCCCAGTATGAATCTGTGTCATGCCAAGAACCGTCAGCCGGGTGCTACGTGCATTGGGGATGCGGAGTGAGGGAACAGGTCTCACCAACATCCAGCTGCATGGAGTCGGACTGGAACGCATCGAGGAGCTCACTGGTGCGTTCGCTGTCCAGGGGCTCGGGGAAGTGTGATGAGGCGTAATCCATGCCGGCCAACGGGCCCGCGGCGACGGCGGCACTACTTCGGTTGTCTGGGCTCCCCGCCGCTGTTGTGTAGGGGCTCTCCGCAGCGGACGAAGGGGCGAGGCTACCGCTGCTCTCTCGCTCGCTACTCTCCCAGCGGGCCCCGATCGTCGATCCATGCCGAGCCCGTCGAGGATCGGGGACCTCGGGCTCTCGGGCTTCAATGCGGGGGGGCCCTGACTCGGGCTGAGGCCGGCTTTTTTGTCGGGGCCGACCGAACCGCTGGGGCGGGTCGTAGACACACTCTGCATCTGCCTTGATGCAGCGGATACATGCTTTACTGGTGGTGACCCCCGGCGGACGAAGGCATTTCAGCTTTGAGGCGTGGCAGCGGTTGCACGCCTGGCGGGTGAGCGGGGCTTTACTCTGGGGGGTCGGTTGCGGCTGCTGTGGGTGCGACGCCGTCAAACTCATAGTCGGTGACATGATAGGAAGGAGTCGCAGGAGGTATGTTGTATAAACGGGGACAGTACTTGAGAATCGCAGCGCAACGAAAACCTACCTCTCCGGGTACATTCGGTGCTTTTATCTATGTACCGTACCTCCCTGCAGCGAGGCAGCAGCCGCGCCGCCTGCTGAGTACTTTTGGCACCGCTCGTGGCTGCGCAGGCATCACGATCCTGCTGCAGGTCTAGTCTCCACATGCAACACTGACTCGCTGGGGGGGAGGGGGAGGTTTGCATGATCTGGAACTGAATGGAAGGTGTGCGTTTCAGTGAAGATTGGCGATGGATCAGACCGGCCATCAGATGGGATGCGCACGATGAATCCTGCGGTCTGCCTGATGCGACCTGGTGGTTGGTGGAAACCGGAAATGGCTCAACCTGGGCAAAACGAACTGCCGCTTGGATGGGCGGAGGGGTTGCGATCGAGATGTGTTTCCCCGAGACTTGCAGACACGCGGGCGAGGAGGCTCTGCAGTGGACATGATCTGATGTCGGCGGTGCAAGTCAGTGCAGGACACTGACCTTGGCTCCACTCTGCCCAGGCGCTGCCGATGTTCTGACACATACGACCTGACATAATCTCTCCATCCGAAACAGCAAAAGGTGGGCGGTGTAGGAGCGTGTAACCAACGGCCAGCCTTGCTGGGGATTTCTGGTAGTGTGCAGCGAGTGGCAGGGGTCAATCTCTCCAACCGCCAATCTCGCTGGAGAGGTCGCTATCGGTACGACCTGCAACATGCAACTCGCACCACTACTAGCCAGCCAGGGAACGATTCGGCACTAACCTCATGCCGAGTGATGAGCAAAACCAAGGAAAAGGGCAATCCTTCAGGGAGGGTGGCATGTTGACGTGGAAGGATTGGCGAGATAGCACCGGTTGCAGGGTTGTTGCCATGTGCTGCACTAAGCCATGCGGTGACGTACGGGTTGCAGATTCAGATTCTCTGGCCTTTTTAGGGTATGATACGTGAGGCTCATTGGAGGGGGGGGGGCAGGGCAGTGGGGATCGGATAACCGGGACTGTTGGCGTGGAGTACCGATGGAAGGAAGAGTTTTGGACCCCAACGGTTGACGATACCATGCATGCTTCTCTGCAGCATTTTTGACTACTCGTAAGTTAGATGGGTAGGGAGTAGGCTGGGGCTAGTTCGGTGTTGTCTAGCGAGTCCAGTTGACAATGCTATTGCATTGTTCCAAGTCTAAGGGCACTGAAGAAGAAGAACAAGGGGAGGAGTGAAGAGAACTCCGCCCCCACGTTAGCCAACTGGGGAAACAAGGACGACCAAGCCCTTGCAGCACCAGGATTCACGACTAGCCAGGCTTTGTGTCAACATTGAACTAAGGTAGTAGTCTCGACTCGACTCCTCTTCACGTTAAGAAAGGAAACGCCCACTAACCTAGTGCCCCGCCAGCCGGCCGATCGGTGGGTTTTGACCTATCAGCCGTGGCGGAGGGGGCAGTGGGTCGAGATGCTCTCGGCGGCGGTCGGGGGGGAAATTCGCTCCGATAGATGCCAGTGTTTGAGTGTACGCCTACTGCTTTGGAGTTGGGTTGATCAAGACCGTCTTCCTCTTTTCGAACACACACCTGATCACCAACTTACAGTATACTACTATGTCAATAGCATGAATCGTGCGTCTCGTGAGAAACAGATATGATATGATACCAAGCCCCGAAAAAGCTTAGCAATCACATGACCCCACTAACCCCGTCCCCATAATCTTCCTTGCAATTAATAGACTGGCACACCCGCCCGGGTACTGTTTTGGCCCTCGTATTCCCTTCCCAGCGGGGACTAACGACGTGAATCCTCCAGCCAGAACACCATGGCTATGGCCTCATCCCTGACCCATCGCATCATGAAGGATGCACAGGATCTGAAGGATCAGCACCGCTCATACTAAGTACTGTACATATTGGATGTACACTGGGTACTTAAGTTTTCGCGCTCCCGACGGTCGGTCGGTCAGCCTCGTCTTTGGCTCGGTCTGCATCATGCCACCCCGGGGGATGGATGGTACGCCTCGAGGCTCTGGCTCTGGCTCAGCCTAACCTAACCCAGTAGCCCAGTAGCCCCGGCGAGATCCAGACCCATTCCAGGGTATCTCGGCACTGTCATCTCACTTTCTTACTTACTTATCACTGAGTAACGTTAGCTATAGCTGTGTGGTAGGTAACCTATAGCCAAAATAGTACTGCACAAATCGATTCGATCGGATACGAGTGCACTGCCGAAATCTCTTCCAAGGTGTTTGCACTCTTCACCCAATAGATTAGCGCCCTGGCAGGACGCCTAGCCACCCTTGGCAGATATGTCCGAGTGTGAGTCGAGTCGAACATATGCGAATGAGCAAGGTACATGCTATTTTTGAATGGGACATTGCCCCTCGATTACGGAGTACTAGGTAAGTGATTTATCACTTCCGCCGTCGACAGAGCATAAACAATAACAAACAACCCAACCCAGCACGCCAGTTGATAAGTTACTTCTAGGCAGCGAGATTACTAGCGCTGACTTATAGTCTAAGATCAGGGCCCGTGGATTAGGGTTCTTACTCTTACGCGGTGACTTGCCGTGCTGGGCCAGATATTCGATTGCATGATGCTCTGTCTGTCTATCTGTCTAGCTTAGTTTAATTGAGTAGTTAGAGCACGAACTTTAGTGAAGTAGACGGCCTAGACGGCAAGTTAGGGCTTGGGGGCGACCGAGCGGACGGCTTCCGCGGGAGGGCGGGGGAAGGAGGAGGAGGACAGGACACGTGGAGGTTTTCTGCGGTCGGGCGGGCGGGCGGGCGAGTAATCGGGTGTGTCGAGTCGTGTTGGTAATACGCTTACGCGCTGCTGACTCTTTTGTATTCTTGTTCCAGAAGGCTTGAGGAAGGGTGATGGGGTTGATTGGTGTTTTGGGGGTGTGTACACACTGTAGCTGGAGGGGATTGTTGATGGTTGGAATGGGGTTTAGTCTTCGATCCGGGTGCTGGATGGGGTGATCGATCGTATTCTGGGGATTTATGTGTGGGATTTTGGGTTTCGCTTCTTGTGATTATTAGGATTAAGTATTTAGTGGGTCTATTTTACTTGAATTCTTTGTTAAGATGAGTTCGGATTGGGGATACATGCAGATGTTGGGGTACATATATATTTGGTGAGGGGGTTGTATACTTTGTCTTGTGCACCGACCGAGCCACTGAGAAGCGAATACAGACTTATCAATCATTGCTACTGGTTTCTGAGTAATTAAGAATGAATTTGACGAGGCGTATTTAAACATAACAAATGTGTGAAGAAAGGTGTCTTGATGACTCTACTGGTTGTACTGGGAAGTTGAAAGAAAGGGGGGTCCGGGGGTTCTCCCCCGGGACGGCATATTCTAGGACTTAGAACTGAGGTTACCAGGAAGCTGAAAGAAAGGGGGGTCCAGGGGTTCTCCCCCGGAACGTCTTACTCTAGGTATACATCAAGGTGCAATTGCTTCAATGCCTCTACTGGGAGGAACGGGATACAACAGGCACAACAAAAAACATAATCATTAGTCAACTTTAGTAACAAAACCACCTAGCTATCCTGCTTCGCAAGATCTTCCTTGGCCGACGAAGGCGGCATCCCAAACAACCGCTCGAAAAAGTTCGTCGTCGCCTCCAGCCCGCCCGGCGCCGGATTCTCCCCCTTCTCCCCGTCGGCCTTCACGACCTCGAACCCAGGGAACGCGGGCAGCGCGTCGCGAATCTGCCGCGCGTACATGGGCATTCCGGCCGGGTAGGACACCAACTCGAAAGGCTTGCCGGGGATGGAGCCGCCCATGTAGGTGGAGTGGACGGTGGGGAAGAAGCTGGCATTCTGGAAGGCGCGGATCTGCAGCTTCCAGGCGTGGGCGGCCTCGCGCGAGGGATTGATGGAGCGGATGGCCTGGCGCTCCATCTGCTTGATGGCGTCGGCGATCCAGCGGCCCTGCACCTCGATGGTGGTCACGGCCTGGCTGAACAGGGTGGGCGCGTGCGTGCCGTACAGGTGGAACAGGTTGGGGTAGCCGGCCACCGTCAGCCCCAGGTAGGTCTCGGCGGCCTGCGACCAGTCCTCCTGCAGCGTGGTGCCGTGGATGCTGCGGACGCCCAGGTTGATCATGCTGCCGGTGGTGGTGTCGAACCCGGTCGCCAGACACACGACGTCGACCTCGTGCACGGTGCCGTCCTGCATCCGGATGCCGGTCTCGGTGAAGCCGACGATCGGGTTGCTCTTGGCGTCGACCAGCTCGACCGTGTCGCGGTTGAACTGCTCGTAGAAGTCCGTCTCCAGCGAGGAGCGCTTGCCGCCGAAGAAGTAGGGCGGCTCGACGGGCGCCAGCAGGTCGCGGACGCGCTCGTCGTTCAGGCGCGCCCGCGTCTTCTTGGCCCAGAAGTCGTACAGGTACCGGTTGGCGACCGGGTTGAGCATCGTGTCCTTGTAGTTGGCGGTGGAGAAGTCGAAGCCGCCGGTCTGGTAGCGCTGCTCGTAGAAGGCCTCGCGCTCGGCCTCGGAGTCCTCGAGGGCGCTGCGCTCGCTGAAGTCCACCAGCGCGCCCGTGAAGGTCTTCTCGCGCAGGTCGAACAGCTGCGGGTAGATGGGCTTGAGCTGGTTCTGCTCGTCCGCGGTGAGCTCCTTGCGGCGCATCGGGATGGAGTAGTTGGGCGACCGCAGGAAGACCTTCAGGTGGCCGGCTTGCGGGCCCCACGCCTGCGTGACCTGCACGCCCGAGGCGCCCGTGCCGATGATGGCGGCGCGCTTGCCGCGCACGTCGACCTCGTGCTCCGGCCAGAAGGAGGTGTGGTGGATGGGGCCCTTGAAGTTCTCGATCCCCTCCCACTCCGGGATGTAGCGCTTGGACGAGACGCCCGCCGCGGCGATGAAGTACTTGGCGTACGCGGTGCGGCCGTCTTGGGTCTTCACGACCCAGCGGCTCTGGCTGGTGTCGAACTGGGCGTCGACGACGACGCTGCCGAAGGCGACGTCCTTCTTGATGTCGAGGACCTTGTCGACGTGGTCGAAGTAGGCCCGCAGCTCTTGGTAGTCGGGGTAGTTGGTGGTCCAGGTCCAGTCCTTGTAGGTCTCGGGGATGGAGAATTGGTACAGGGGCACCTGCGAGTCGACTCGTGCTCCGGGGTAGCAGTTGAACCGCCACGTGCCGCCCAGGTCGGAGCCCGCCTCGTAGACGACGGTTTTGAGGCCCTGTTTGCGCAGCTCGTGCAGCATGTAGATGCCGCTGAACCCGGCGCCCACGATGAGGACATCTACCTGGAGGTTGTCCTCGTAGATGCCCGTGGAGCCATGGGGATGGGAGAATTCTTTGAGCTCGCGATGCATGGTGCTTAGGGTTGTGGGAGAGATGTGGGTTGTGTGAGGTTGAGTCTCATGGCGATCTGATTGTAATATAGTTGATGCATGGCGAGGTCCGATTCGGCGAGTAGATCTGTCATGCCACAGTTTACTTTCACGATGGGTCGTGTTTGGTGTTGTTGGTGTGTGTTGGTGTTTGTGTTGGTGGTTGGCCGGCGAGTATCCTATCTCTCCGAGGTCCGGGTGGTGAATATCGCCGACGGCGCCGATACAGATCGCCCCGGGTGGGAACCTCAAACCCACTCAAAGAGAGCAGTGAGCAACCGACTGCAATAGCTGTGTGCCTTGTGGGACGAGGCTGTGTGTATCCACTCTGATTGTGCTGCTGCAGGCTGTCTCTGCCAGCTGGTTTACCTGCCACAATCCTTACTCAGTTATGCAATGTGGAGTAGATTAAGGTAGTTCTTCAACTCCCTAATCTGAGACCGACTCTAATACACACCTAGAACAAACACGTCCCGGGGGAGAACCCCCGGACCCCCCTTTTTTTCAGCTTCCTGGTAATACTCAACCCTAAGAAAAAATACAATCTTAGGCATCCTAGAATAAACACGTGCCGGGGGAGAACCCCCGGACCCCCCTTTCTTTCAACTTCCCAGTAACACTCAACCCTAAGTTCTACAATGAACGTGACCCAATAGCACCCAACAAGCATATTCATATTCACCCAAATTGAAAGACATACATCCCAAGCCCCTGACAACCAAAACCAAGCCCCAGAAGAACAAGGACAATCTACTTCCTCCCCAACCGAACATAAACAAACCAACACTCAACAGCCTCATTCCGATGCTCCTCCAAGAACCTCGCCCTAGTCCGCTCCACCCACTCCGCCAACAGCCCATCGACCACCGTCTGATCCGTAACGCCCATCCCCTCCTTTACAGCCTTAACAAAATACCCCGCCACAACAGCCATCAGCCAATCCACCACCGTGCGCGCATACCACTCGGCATGCTCCTCCTCCATCCCCGGCTTCGCCTCCCTCCGATCCTCCAATTCCTGGAGCGCAGGATGCACGACCTTCCGCTCCAACACCTCCTCCACCTCCCAATCCGCCACCACCGCCCCCTCCGCCAGGGTACGCCGCACATCCGCCATACAGCGATTATAAGCGGGCACCTCGAACACAGTCGCGACGGCGGGACTCAGCACGCCCGCCCGCAGCATATCGATCATCGCCGCGCGACACGCGTCCACCGGCCCCGCATAGTTGGTGATCTCCTCCCCGTTGGGCCCCAGCTCCTGCCCCACGAAGCTCAGCACCAGCCCCCCGCCCGGCACGATCTCCTCCGCGCGATGCGCCAGGAAAGCGAGGAGATCGGCGTGCGCCTGCGCGCGGAACTCGGCCTGCCGGACCTCGTGCGTCGGGACGGGGCCCTGCGGCGGCACCGGGGTGACGCGGTCGAGGTGGTGCAGCGCCGCGAGCGAGAAGGCCACGTCCACGCTTCCCTTCGGGGCGACGCGCGAGTAGAAGGAGGCCGGGAGGAGGGAGGTGAAAACTCTGTTGTTGTTGGTGGTGGGCCAGGTCATGGCTGTCAGGTTGGCGGCGAGGGTGGTGAAGTCGTTGGCGGGGCGGTCGTTGAATTGCAGGTGGATTTCGCGGGTGGGGGCCGGGGCGTGGGATTTGAGGATCGTGGCTATCGGGGTGTGACTGTAGTATCTTTGGTTAGTTGGGAAAGGGGGTGGGGGTATGGATTGGGGAATATTGGGGAGGCGCACGAGTTGTTGCCGTGGGCGGAGCCGAATTCGAGGATTGTGAGGGGGCGCGAGGTTGGGTCTTGCTGCTTTGCTTTGGATGCTGTCGCTGCTGCGGATAGGAGAGGCAGGGCGTGGAGCATGGCGGCGTGCTGCAGGGCCGAGTTGGAGCTGTAGAAGCCGTTGCCGTGCATGGGCACGTCATTGGCGCTGACTTTGGCGGGGGACATGTTGATGGCCTGGATTTACTTGATGGGTCTTTGCTGGGTCGTTTGAGTGTGTAGGGTACTGGTTACGGTCGTGGTGGTATATATACTAGCATCTGCAGTCGTCGGCGAGTTACAGCCGGCGAGATTCGGTGGGTTGCTACTGTTACGGATGCATTCGATGCATAGCTCGATGATAGTAGGAAATTCCGGGACTTTTGTGCGTTACAGCTCAGGGATAAGGGTTGTTTTAAGCCGGGAAGTTGAAAAAAAGGGGGGTCCGGGGGTTCTCCCCCGGGACGGTAGATTGTAGAACTTAGATTTAAGTGTTACTGGGAAGGTGAAAGAAAGGGGGGTCCGGGGGTTCTCCCCCGGAACGGTATATTCTAGGACTTAAGACTAAGGTACCTAGGAAGATCACAACAACATGAACTCTGTACAGCATCAGGGCTACAGCTACCTCCTTCCCACGGTCATGAGATATCTGTGTCCCCGCATCTGCTGCGCGATCCGAAACACGGTCGACTCATCCTGGCCCGGCACGTACTCGAACCGAAAGCGCCGGAGCAGCGAGACCAGCGAGAGATGCATCTCCTGCGCGGCGAAGTGCTTGCCGATGCAGACGCGACTGCCCGCCGAGAACGGGTAGTAGGGGAGGCTGTTGGCCTCGCCCTTGGCGTAGACGTCCAGCCAGCGCTCGGGGAGGAACTCGGTCGCGTTCGGCCACAGAGCCTCGTCCAGATGCACCTCCTGCGTCGTGGGGAAGACCGTCGTGCCCTTGGGGATGTCATACCCCAGCAGGGTCTCGTCCTTGCGCGACTCTCGCGGACTGCCCGTCGCCTGGCCGGGGACCAGGCGCATGGTCTCGTCGATGCACGCCTGCAGATAGACCATGCCGGACATGCTGTAGTCGCAGTCCGTGGGGCGCGGGTCGCTGCGGGGATACCAGCGGTCGATCTCCTCGTAGAGGGCGGCGAGCTTGCGTGGGTGGCGCAGGAGGTGGATGAGGGTGAACAGCTCGGCGTTGGCGGTGGTCTCGCTGCCGGCGATGAGCAGCACGACGCTCTCGTCCTGGATGTCGGAGACGCGGAACGGCGAGGCGGGGCTCTCGTCCGCCGCTTCGATCATCTTCTGGAGCAGGTCCTCGCGGGGCGGGCCCTGGCGGCTGGCGATCTGCGCGCGGCGCTTCGCCACGATCTCGTTGGTGAACCAGCTGACGTAGGGGTCGCGGTTCGGGATGAAGGGGATCTTGGTGAGCCACGGCATGAACTGCAGGATGCCCGAGAGCTTGAGCGCCTGCTTCAGCCGGTCCGGCAGCGGATGCGACCCGTTCTTGACCAGGTCGAAGGTCTGCCCGAACGTCGTCACGCCGATGATGTCCGCCGCCAGCGACTGGATCATGTGCTGCATGTCCACGGTGGTGGTGCCGTTGGCACACTGTCTGTCGAGCTCATCCACCAGCACGGAAATGCAGTCGCGCATCAGTGGCTGCATGCTGCGGATGTACCGCAGGCCGAACATGCTCGAGACGAGGCGTTTGCGCTGGCTGTAGGCCTTCTTGTCGGTGAAGGCCAGGAGGGTCGGCCGCTGCGGGTCCTGCCGGAAGTTGCCGTACACAGCTTCCGATTTGGCCCAGTCCTCCGTGTGAACGATGCGTTTGATCTCGCGGGCGTCGGAGATGGAGATCATGGTCGGGGAGAGGGCGACGATGGGGCCGTACTTCTTGTGCAGGCCGACGGTGAAGATGTGGCTGGGTTGTTAGACCCCTGTGACGATCTTGAGGGGGGAGGAGATTACCTTTCACCCTTGGCGATTGCGATCTTGAGGGGTAAGGAGGTGAGTTTGTGGAGCCATGAACCGGGAATGCGCGACACCGGGGAGAAGAGTCGCTGCAGGTACCGGAATAGCTTGGGGATGATGTAGCCGACGAGGAGGAGCGTCCAGACGAGGTTCATGCCGGAGAGGTAGGGCTTGAGGAGCCCGGTGATGTCGTGCATTTTCGCCATGGTGGCTGTCTTTTTTGGAGTGGGCGGTGGTCCTAATGGACGCTGGTGGACGCTGGCTATTTATCTAGTGGAACAAGTGAACAGTGAACTATGTAGTGACTACCGGCGATGGCCAAAAGTCGCCGATCCGCCAGCTGGGCTCAGCCCAATGCTAATACCAGTGGCATGACTGGTTATGAAGGCCCAGTAAGACTACTGACCCGTTGTTCCTATTGAATAACACTCAAACCTAAGTCATTGAGTATACCGTCCCTGGGGAGAACCCCCTGACCCCCCTTCTTTTCAGCTTCCCATAACACTTAACCCTAATATATACAGAATCAGACGCCCCGGGGGAGAACCCCCGGACCCCCCTTTCTTTCAACTTCCCATAACACTCAACCCTAATGTATACACAGAGTAAGACGTCCCGGGGGAGAACCCCCGGACCCCCCTTCTTTCCAGCTTCCTGGTAACACGCAATCCCAATACATACCAAGCCTAACAGAATTTTCCCCCAACGATCGTCAATACCCCTATTTGTACACATGCACCGATTTAACCTGACAGAACCCCAACAGCCCCTCCAGCCCATACTCGACCCCCACCCCGCTCTGCTTATGGCCGCCAAAGGGCACGTAGGCATTTGGCTTGGGCGGCCCGTTCACAAACACATTCCCCACGTCCAACTGGGCCGACACTCTCTCCGCCAACTCAGCATCCGCCGTCCAGACAATCGCGCTCAACCCGGTGGTGCCCTCGTTCACGATGCCCACCACTTCATCCGCGGTATCGAACGGCTTGCAAGAGACGACAGGCCCTGCAATCCACAACAGTCACAGTCAGTACAAACCCACGGGTCAATCGATCACCAGAAAACCCACCAAAAACCTCCTCCTGCAGGACCCCCGCCTCATCCGGGGGATTATCCAGCACGACGGGCCGAACAAACAGCCCCTGCTCCTCGCCCCCCTTCTTCCCCTCCTCCCCACCCGCCACAAACCTCAGCCCTAATTCCCTACACTCCCGCAGCACCGCCTGCACCTTCTCAAACTGCATCTCATTCTGCACCGGCCCCACACCCCCCGCCATCTTCTGCGTGACATCCCCCAAAACCCTCACAAACTCCCCATAAACAGACGAATGCACATACAGCCGCCGCGCATTGATGCACACCTGCCCCGCATTGAACCACAACCCGCCCGCAATCTTCGCGGCCGTCGCCGCGACATCCACATCCGGGAAAACAATCCCGACGTTGTTCCCGCCGCTGCGTGCGTCAGCCCGTCTCTTCGGCTTTTGGGAGGGGAAGGGCATACGTTTCCAGGGTAAACCGCTTCATGGTCTCGGCGCAGCCGCGCATGATCTTCTGGCCGGTGGCAGTGGACCCCGTGAAGGAGATCTTCTGGATGCGCGGGTGGTGGACGAGGAGGGGGCCGAGCGTGTCGTCGCCGCTGAGGGCTTGGAGGATTCCCGGGGGGAAGATGCGTTGCGCGAGGTGGATGAGTTTGAGGGTGGTGTAGGGGGTGAATGGTCTTGTTTGTTAGTTGGGTTTGGGGTGCTACAGGGGGGAGGGGAAGGGGAAGGGGGACGGACGAGGGTTTGACGATGATGGTGTTGCCTGTTGCGATTGCGGGGGCGATTTTGCCCATTGCTAGGGGTAAAATTTTAGAAACTGCTTGGAGAAGTGGGTGATGGATGCGGTAAATACCTAGGCTGATGGGGACTGGTGCTGGTTAGCAAGCATGGCTGGTGGTAAAGGGCAAGGCACGTACAGTTCCACGGACAGATGGCGGCGACCACGCCCAGGGGCTCGTACTTGGTTATCGCTACGAGCTCGTCGTCTTCGTGCTTCGTCTCGGGGAGGGTGTACTTGGCTGAACACGCGTCAGCTTGGTGTTCCCTTATGTCTTGCGGTGACCTGTACGCACCCGGATACCGCAACCACTCCGCCGCCCAGTATACCTCGATCGCGGCCGTTTGTCTCTGTCTTCGTCAAAACCTGCACACTAGGAAGACACACCGCAAAAAAAAAAGAAAAAAGAAAAAAGGCAAGGCATACACTCCGCCCCGTCTCCGCCATCAACAGCTCCACAAACTCCTCGGCATGCTGGAGGTAGAGATCCGCGAACTCGCCCAGCAGCCGCGTGCGCTCGGTGTAGGGCACCGTCGCCCAGCCGCGGGAGGCCGCTGTGGCGGCGGCGACCGCGTCGTCGACATCCTGCGCGGTCGCGACCGGGACGTCCCACAGTTTGGCGCGGGTGAGCGGCGAGACGCCCGCGTGGACGGTGGCGGCGGAGCGCGGCTGGCCGGCGATGATGTTGTGGAAGGTGGTGAAGTCGAGGGACATGGTGTCGTCTGTCTGTGCGGAGGGGTTGGGTGTTGGAGCAAGCTTGTGTTGTCTGAGTTTGGTGTTCTGTTCTTCTATCGACATGTGTGCAAGTGGTGTCGGCGAGTTTCGGTGAGTTCGGCGGCTCTCTCAGCCTTAAGCCCTGGAATGAACACGTTCCGGGGGAGAACCCCCGGACCCCCCTTTTTTTCAGCTTCCCGGTAACCTGTATTTTAAGACTTAACTGGGACTTGAGTGTGGCCAGGAAGCTGAAAGAAAGGGGGGTCCGGGGGTTCTCCCCCGGGAAGCCCTACTCTAGGTACACATCAGGATGCGCACTACCGGTTGAACACAGGGAGTCACGGCCCTATTGCAGAGTCAATGTAGTAGCTACCTAGTCATGAATATAGCTCTCTGGACAGAGCATCGATTGAGTTGGTTCGAATGCAGTAAGACAGAGACAGTCTACCTCGCCTCCTCCACCCGGCCGCCCTTCCCCATCTCGACCCCCTCCCCTACGATCCTCGTCTTGGACTCCCCTTCCCCCTCGGCCTGCATCCCATACTCGGTATTCAGCTCCTCCCGCAACCGATACGCCTTGACCAAGAAGCACAGCAGGAACCCCACCCCGCAGAACGCAATACTGACCTGCCACACCTCCCGTAGACTGATCACGTACAGCCGCCGAATCGCCCGCATCACCTCAGGTCTGTCCTTGAACGAGCTCATAAACGCCTTGGTAGCGCGCTCGTACGCCCCTCCGTTCACCAGCAGCCCCCTGACCGTAGGATCATCGATCGTCTGCGACGCGAGGGTATTCGCTTTCGTATTGAACACCGCCGCGGGGATCGCGGTGCCCCAGATGGCGCCGAAGTTGCGCATGAAGATCCAGGTGGCTGTGCCGGTGGCGACGTCGCTTTCGGGGAGACTGGCGAGGATTGGGGGTAGACCGGTCGTGAAGACGATGCCGGTGCCGACCCCGAACAGGATCTGGTAGCCTGTCCATTCGCCGGTGGTGGTGGACTGATCCAGCAGGGTGAAGAGCCCGCAGGCGATGGTCATCAGGGCGAAGCCAACGTACTGGAAGCTCCGATAGCGGCCGGTCTTGGTCATCAGGATGCCGGCGACGATGCCGGCAGGGGCGGTGGTGGTGGCGACCGGGAAGAGCATGACGGCGGAGCGGGTCGGGGTGGCGTTGAGCACGGCCTGGAAGTAGATGGGCAGGAAGTAGCACACCCAGAACAGGAGCAGGCTGTAGATGAAGGCCATCACGAACAGGGTGGCGGCGGTGCGGTTGCGGAACAGGCGCAGTGGCATCGTCGGTTCGGGCGGCAGCGCCTCGTAGGCGATGAACCCGAGCAGTCCCACAAACCCGAGGACGAGGGGCACGATCGTCCGCCACGAGGACCACGGGTGCGTGGTGCCCGCCCAGGTGAGCGAGAGGAGGATGGCGGTCACGCCCAGGGTGAGCAGGGTGATGCCGCCCCAGTCGATGGTGCGCAGACGGCGCAGGATGCTCGTGTCGGAGCGGGGGTTGCGGACCCGCAGGAGGGTCACGATCAGGAACAGCGAGCTGCCCGCGATCGGGAGGTTGATGTAGAAGATCCACCGCCACGACACGTTCTGCGTGAACCCCCCGCCCATGATGGGCCCGACCACGGCGGCGAGCGTCCAGGCGGCGCCTAGGATCCCCGCGTAGACGCCACGCTCGCGCAGCGAGACCATGTCGCACACGAGCACCTCGGAGAGCGTGGTGATGCTGCCGCCGCCGAGGCCCTGGATGGTGCGGCCCGCGAGCAGCATCCCCGTGTTGCGCGCGGCGCCGGAGATGGCGCTCCCCACGGCGAAGATGAGCAGCGCGAGGGTGGTCATGCTGCGCCGACCGAAGATGTTGGACAGTTGGCCCACGATCGCCGACGAGACGGTCGAGGACAGGAGGTAGGTGTTGATGATCCAGATGTAGAGCTCCTCGGAGCCCAGGTCGGCGGTGATGGTGGGCAGGGCGGTCGAGATGATCGAAGTGTCGAGAGCGGCCACGAAAGTCGCGATCCCGATGGCTAGGAAGATGAGCCAGAAGCGCAGGCCCTTCTTGGGAGGGGCATTCGGCTGTGCTGGCACATTGTGTACATTGTGTTCAGACATGTTGTACTTGAGAGTAGGGAGGAGGGGGCCAGTGTGATATGACTAGGGTCTATATAATTTGGCTGAGGGGCTGAATCTCGCCGAAAGGATTTATTCCCTGCGGTTACACTGCAGATCATATAAGCTACGCAATGCTCAACCCTAATGTACACCTGGAATAATAAACACGTTCCGGGGCAGAACCCCCGGACACCCCCCGTTTATCAATTTCGATTTCCCAATAAGCCTCAATTCTAAGTCCCAGAGTATGCCGTCCCGGGGGAGAACCCCCGGACCCCCCTTTCTTTCAGCTTCCTGGCAATACTAACCCTAAGTCCAAAGTAAACACATCCGGGGGAGAACCCCGGACCCCCCTTCCTTTCAGCTTCCAACACTCCTACACGCTGCAGCCCACTAAACAGGAGCCACCTTCCGTACGGCAACCAAGCACGGCTCCCCAAACACCTCCCTCACCCTCTCCGCCGCAACCACCCGAAGATACCACCGCACCACCCGGGGGAACCGCCCCCTCATCTCCTCATCGATGTAATGCATGAACGCCCAGAACAGCGCCGACGCGAGCGTCAAATCCGCCAAGGACAACCCCCCCTCCGTCGCCAGGTACTCTTTCTCCTTCTCCCCCCCCGCAAGATGCCGCTCCACCACTGCCAACGCCTCCTCCAACCCTTGCGCCCCCTCGCCATCGACTCCCGCATCGTACTCCCGCATCCCCACGCGCCACAGCACCACCGCCGCCATGTTCCGGAACACCTCGTTCTCCGCGAAGCAGATCCACTGCCGCACCGCCGCCTGCTCGGCGACATTGCGGCCCAGCAGCGCCGGCGCCGCGGGCCCGCACCCCGCCACGTACTGCGCGATCGCGTCGGATTCGACCAGCGTCACCTCGCCGTCGGAAGATTCGAAGGCGGGGACCTTGCCGGTGGGGAATTTCTGGAGGAATTCGGGGGATTTGTTGGCCGTGCCGAAGGCGAAGGGTTGGGGGATGTCGAGGGTGAGGTTGTTTAGTGCGGCTGCGGCTTGGATCTGGTGTTTGTTAGGAGGTGGGGAGGGAGGAAGGGAAAGGGGTAAGGGGGTTGAGGAGTCACCTTCAGGACCCGCGCGTTGGGCATGTATGTGTACAGACGGCCGATGGGTGCCATTGTTGTGCTGAATGGTTGGTTGGTGGTTGGAAGTTTGGAGTGGGCGCAATCGGCGGAGACGCGGCGGGATTATATACCTGCCTGTTGACACTCGCTGCCTCCGAAGGATGTGAGATTACTGATGGAGCTAAAAGGCTTTGCAATAAATTTAAGAAGATTTGTAGTGATTGGAGCTAAGTCAAAGGATGTTATCCGATAGCAGACAAAACAGTAGAAACTTCGTAATCTGGGACATAGACGCTGAAAGCTCCGAAGGACAATCGGCTACTTTCCACTACAGTCACAAACGCACCGAACCACTATCTAGACAACCGTCCCCCGCTTGATCTCAAACTGCTCATCCAGCCAGGCAAACATCTTCTGGTGAAACACCGCCCACGCCCCAATCTTGGCCTGCAGCCCACCCCCCTCGACCCCCTTCCCGACCCACAACCGCCTCTTCTGCGGCGGGAGATGCCCCAGCGCCTCGAAGATCGGCTCCGTATTCTGCTTTGGCGTAAAATAGAATGTATCCGCCGCCCCCGTCACAAACGTACTGCACTTGACCTTCTCCAAAACTCCCCTGGCGTGGTACTGCTGCATGCAGCGCATCACCTCCGCCGGCGTCTCCACCCCATACACCCACATGCTGTGGCCGAACTCCCATCGCAGCTGGAAACTCCACCGAGCCAGTCTATTGACCACCCAGTTGAAGAACCCGTCGCTGAGCCGCCCACTCAGCCACCCATTGATAAACCACCCGGGCATGCGACTGCGCGTCACGTCGAAGAGATCGTAGCACGCATCGCACGAGACGCACGCCCGCACGCGCGAGTCCGCCGCCGCCCGCAGAGCGAAGTACCCGCCCAGCGAGGCGCCGACCACTGCCACCCTCTCCAAGTCGATCGGATAGTCCTTAGCCAGCTGGCTCTCCACCACATCGAGCACTTTGGTCGTCACGTGCTCCCAGTCCGGGCGCAGCCGCAGCCCGTCGCGGCGGAGGCAGATGCCCTGGCCCGGTCCCTCGAAGGTGAGCACCGCGTAGCCGCGCGGAAGTGCAGCCGCCGGCCCGAAGAAGTACAGTTCCTCCTGCGTCGAGTCGAACCCGCCGGTCATGATGAGGAGCGGGAGCCTGCTTTTGCCTTGGCTTTGGCCTGCTTGCGCGGCACCCGACCGGGGGAGATACAATCTGCCCGGCAGCCGCGCAGCCCCCTTCTCCTCCTCGTACGGAATCTCCACCCGCGCCACCGTGCATGTATCCAGCAGATCCACCCCCTTGTCGAACACGGCGACACTATGCTC
Source organism: Aspergillus fijiensis CBS 313.89 (assembly GCF_003184825.1). Classification (NCBI taxonomy): domain Eukaryota; kingdom Fungi; phylum Ascomycota; class Eurotiomycetes; order Eurotiales; family Aspergillaceae; genus Aspergillus; species Aspergillus fijiensis. Next base: position 255,423 of record NW_024468981.1, read on the forward strand.
GATCGCCGCGAGCAAGCGCGGGTCGTCCGGCCGGGTGTGCAGGAAGAACTCGCTGGCGCGGAAGTAGTTGCTGGCGCGCAGGTAGGCCCCCGAGGCGGCGAGCGTGTCCCCGGAGACGAGCGCCTCGTCGCCCAGCCCCCGCGCCTGCTGCGCCTGCGCCGTCCACGCCCGGTACCACGCCTCGGCGTCCCCGTCTGCCACCTGCGGGAGCACCGCCAGGCACTCGCCTGTCTCGGCCCCGCCGGCGGGCGCGCTGGCCAGCACTCGGAGGAACTCGAAGTGGAAGAAGTCGGATGGGTAGAATTTGAACATTGCGGTAGTTGTCTGGATGAGAAGGATGCCGCAAGAGGTGTGAAGTTGAGATGGGGAGTTAAGAGGCAGGCAAGGCTGGCCGGGGAGGGGAGTTCGGCTGGTCGGCGACTTTGTTGGCGCCGACCGCGAGGATTGGAGGAAATTGTATACGTATCCGTATACTTCATAAAATGGTTTGTCTTCGGTCGGATGACAGAGAACAAAACCAGATCTTTTGTAATATATCTATACCCTAGACGCAATTCCCCTTTCATTCCGTGTCTTTCTTTTCAACAACTAGACACACACTCGCACACACCATGACGCTCCCCCACTCCACCACCAGCAGCAGCACCGGCACCCCCGAGCCCATCGCCATCGTGGGCATGGGGTGCCGCTTCCCGGGTGGGGCCAACACCCCCAGCAAGCTATGGGATCTTCTATGCTCCAAGCGCGACGTGCAGCGCCGCATCCCGACCGAGCGGTTCGACGTCGACGCCTTCTACGACCGGGACGGCGAGCGGGCGGGCTGCCTCAACGTGCGCGAGGCCTACACGCTGGACGAGGACATCCGGCAGTTCGATGCGGCGTTCTTCAAGACGAACGCGCTCGAGGCCGAGGCGATGGACCCGCAGCAGCGCCTGCTGCTGGAGACGGTGTACGAGGCGCTGGAGTCGGCGGGCGGGGTGATGGACGCGCTGCACGGCTCCGACACCGCCGTGTATGTGGGCGTAATGACGGGCGACTACCACGAGCTGCTGCTGCGCGACCCGGAGGACATGCCCAAGTACATGGCCACCGGCACCGCGCGGAGCATCCTGTCGAACCGCATCTCGTACTTCTTCGACTGGACGGGCCCCTCCATGACCATCGACACCGCCTGCTCGTCCAGCCTGGTCGCCGTCCACGAGGCCGTCCAGGCCCTCCGCCAGGGCCGCTCCGCCCTCGCCTGCGCCGCCGGCGCCAACCTCATCCTCGGCCCCGAGATGATGATCTCCGAGTCCAAGCTGCACATGCTCTCGCCCACCGGCCGCAGTCGCATGTGGGACGCCGCCGCTGACGGCTACGCCCGCGGCGAGGGCTTTGCCGCCGTCATGCTTAAGACGCTGAGCCAGGCGGTCGCGGACGGCGATTATGTCCATGGCGTTATCCGCGAGACCGGCGTCAACTCCGATGGACGTGAGTACCCTTCTTTCCCTCGTGTTAGCTTTGTTCTTGTTACTTGTAAGGGTGGTCCGGGGATAAGGCTTCCCGGGGGAGAACCCCCGGACCCCCCTTCTTTTCAGCTTCCTGGTTACACTCGACCCCAGTCCTAGAATGCGGGTTTAAAGCTGAAAAGAACGGGGGCCCGGGGACCCCCCGGGACGTGGCTATCCCAAGACTGAGGACTGAGTGTAGCCAGGAAGTTGAAAGAAAGGGGGGTCCGGGGGTTCTCCCCCGGGACGTCTTATTCTCGGCCTTTGGATTGGGGTCTATTGGGAAGCCTTACTCCAGACGGCTAATGGAAGTACAGGAACGAACGGAATCACCCTCCCCGGAGCAGACTCACAGACGGCGTTAATTCGGCAGACGTATGCACGCGCCGGGCTGGACATCGACTCCCAGCGGTGTCAGTACTTCGAGGCCCACGGGACGGGCACCCCGGCCGGAGACCCTATCGAGGCGCGTGCGATCTACAATGCATTCTTTGCCGCGTCCAGCGAACAGGCAGGGACGCCGCTGTACGTCGGGTCGGTGAAGACGGCGGTCGGCCATCTCGAGGGCACAGCTGGCCTGGCGGGGCTGGTCAAGGCCGTCGAAGCTGTCCGGCGCGGGGAGATTCCTCCCAACATGCTGTTCGAGTCGCTTAACCCGGAGATCCAGCCGTTCTACCACCGCCTCGCTGTTCCGACGGAGACGATTCCATGGCCGCAGGTGCGGGAGGGAGAGCCGCGTCGCGCGAGCGTGAACTCTTTCGGTGCGTTTCTTCGAGTGTGCGACAGGATAAAACGTGCTAATGTAACCAGGCTTCGGCGGAACCAATGCGCACGCTATCATCGAGTCGTACGACAACCCACATCGATGCCCGTCAACGTCTACATCCTCCCTCTGCACACCCCTAGTTCTCTCTGCTAACTCTGAGACTTCGCTGCGCGGGCAAATCGAAGCTTTCCACACATTCCTCTCCACCACCGACACCCCAATCCACGACATCGTCTACACCCTCCAGAGCCGGCGCTCGCAACACCCCGTGCGCGCCACCTTCTCGGCCCCCGACCGAGAAACCCTCAGCACAACCCTCTCCAAAGCCGTCGCCAGCGACTCCCCCCTCGGAACCCGCGTCGACAAGAAACCTGCGAAGCCACGGATCCTGGCCGTCTTCACGGGCCAAGGCGCGCAATGGCCGACGATGGGCCGGGAGATCCTGCGCGGCTCCCCGCTCGCCCAGCAAACCCTCTCCACCCTGCAATCCGCGCTAGACACCCTCCCCGACGGGCCCGACTGGTCCCTGTCCACCGAAATCCTCGCCGACAAAGCCACCTCGCGTCTCGCCGCAGCCAGCGTGGCGCAGCCCCTCTGCACGGCCGTGCAGATCCTCCTGGTGGACCTCCTCCGCCAGGCCGGGATCACCCCCAGCGTCGTGGTCGGCCACTCCAGCGGCGAGATCGCCGCCGCGTACGCCGCGGGCATGATCTCGGCGGCGGAGGCGATCCGCATCGCGTACTACCGCGGGGTGCACGCGGCGCTGGCGCGCGGGCCAAACGGCCAACGCGGCGCGATGATGGCAGTGGGGATGTCGTACGACGAGGCGACGGAGTTCTGCGAGGAGAACTTTGCCGACCGGGTCGAGGTGGCGGCCAGTAATGCACCCAGCAGCGTGACGCTGTCCGGGGACGAGGATGCGATCGCCGAGGCGAAGGCGGTTCTCGAATCGCGGGGCGTCTTCGCGCGACCGCTGCGCGTCGATACCGCGTACCACTCTGCGCACATGATCCCGTGCTCCGAGCCCTACCTCGACTCCCTGGCGGCGTGCGAGATCGCCCCCCAGCAGGCGCGGCAGGGCTGTGTGTGGGTGTCCAGTGTGCACGGCGCGCGGATGGAGGGATTCCGCATCGAAGCGCTGACGGGGGAGTACTGGAACGACAACATGGTCAGTCCGGTGATGTTCTCCACCGCCGTGGAGATGGCCCTCAGTGAGGAGGAGGTGTGCGACGTGGCGATCGAGATCGGCGCGCATCCCGCCCTCAAGGGCCCCTTCACCCAGACCGCTAAGCAGGTGGCAGCAGCAGCAGCAGCAGCAGCAGCAGCAGCAGCATCGAGTGCGGCACCGCTCCCCTACAGCGGGACCCTGAGTCGCGGACAGCACGACCTCGAGGCCCTCAGCGAGACGCTGGGGTTCTTGTGGACGCATCTCGGGGCCAAGGCGGTCGACTTCGCGGCCTACACCTTGGCCTTTACCGACGCCCTCCCGCAGTGGGTGCCCGACCTGCCGCGGTACAGCTGGGACCACCGCCAGTCTTTCTGGCGCGAGTCCACCAGATCCGCCAACTTCCGGTCGCGGCCCCCGCGGCACCCGCTACTGGGGGTGCGGTCGAGCGAGGATCTCGACCAGGAGATGCGGTGGGCGATCACGCTCCGCACGCAGGAGCTGCCCTGGCTGGAGGGCCACAAGGTCGAGGGGCAGGTCATCTACCCCGCGGCCGCGTATCTGGTGATGGCGATGGAGGCGGCCCACAGCCTGGTGGGCGAGGGCCAGAGCGTGCAGGTGCTGGAGCTGTGCGACGTGGAGATCGCCAACGCCATCCCGCTGCCCGAGGACGGCAAGGGGGTCGAGGTGCAGTTCACCCTCGTCCCGTCCCCGGGCCACTCCAAATCGGCGACCAAGACGGCGCAGTGGGCGTGCTACGCCCGCACCGCGGGGTCCGGCAAGTCCTCGTGGCGCAGCAACGCGCGCGGCACCGTGCGTGTCGTCCTGGGCTCGGCCGCGGACGCGGACGCGGACGCGGACGAACTCCTCCCCCCGCGCAACCCGCCGACCGGGGTATTTCACGAGGTAAAGACAGACCGATTCTACGAGGCCCTGACAGCCATCGGGCTGCACTACACGGGCCCCTTCCGGGGACTGGACAACGTACAACGCCGATCCGGGACGGCCATGGCGACTGTTACCCAGATCCCGGCCGCGGAGCTGGGCGTGCCCATCCACCCGGCTGTTCTGGACGCGGCCTTCCAGACGCTGTTCGCAGCCTACTGCTGGCCGGAGGACGGGAGCCTGCGCGCGCCGTTCGTGCCGACAGGCCTACAAAGTCTGCGCATCGTCAACCGCGACATCGTGCAGGCTAGCGCCCAGCTCACGGTCGACGCGTGCATCACGCACTCGTCGGGGACGACCATCATCGCGGACCTGGACCTGACCAGCCCCAACCCCACCAACGCGGGCCTCATCCAGCTGCAGGGGCTGCGGTGCTCGAGCCTGACGCCGCCGGGCCCAAGAGACTACAAAGAGCTGTACACGCAGACGGCGTGGGAGGTGGACGTGTCCAGCGGGCTGGCGCCGCTCTCCACCCTCAGCTCGGCGGACTCCCCCACGGACCTCGCCCTGGTGGACCTCAGCGAACGCCTAGCCTACTACTACCTCCGGCACCTCAACACGACCATCCCGCGTTCCGCGGTCCCGCACATGGAATGGCACCACCAGCGCATCTTCGAATGGATCGACCACCTCTTCCCGCTCATCGCCGCCGGCAAGCACCCGACCATCCGCGCCGAATGGTCCACCGACACGAAACCCCAGCTCCTCGCCCTCGCCTCCCAGTACCCTTCCTCCGTCGACCTAGAACTCATCCGCGCCGTCGGCGAGCACCTCCCCGCCGTCGTCCGCGGCGAAGCCTGGATGCTGGAGCACATGGTGGCGAACGACACGCTGGACCGGTTCTACAAGTCCGGGCTGGGGTTTGCCCGGGCGAACGGGTACATGGGCCGGGTGGCAGGGCAGATCGCGCACCGGTATCCGCGGGCGAGGGTCCTGGAGATCGGGGCGGGGACGGGCGGCGCCACGAAGGGGATTCTCGAGGCCCTCGACGGGAGGTTTGAGAGGTATACGTTTACCGATATCTCGACGGGGTTCTTCGAGGCCGCTGCTGCGCAGTTTGAGCGGTGGGCCGGGAAGATGAGCTACCGGGCGTTGGATGTGGAGAAGGAGCTTGGGGAGCAGGGGTGGGGTGGGGAGGAGGGTGGGTTCGATGTCATTGTCGCGTCGAATGTGCTGCACGCGACCAAGTCGCTGCGTAGAACGATGGAGAATGTGCGGCGGTTGTTGAAGCCGGGCGGGTTTTTGTTGTTGTTGGAGGTGACGAGTGAGATTGTTAGGGTCAAGTTGATGATGGCGGGGCTGCCGGGGTGGTGGTTGGGCGGCGAGGATGGCCGGCGGTATGGGCCCACGATCACGGTGGGGCAGTGGGATGCTCTGCTCAAGGAGACGGGTTTCGCCGGCGTCGATCATGTGGTGAATGATTTTGTGGACGAGCGCAAGTATATGACCTCGGTTATGGTGACGCAGGCCGTGGATGCGGATGTGCGGGTGCTGCGCGAGCCGTTGAACGCGGGCTGGACCCTGCCGCCGGTCACGGTTGTTGGGGGCCAGAAGGGGCTGGCGGGGCGGGTTGTCGAGGCCCTCGGAGGTGCGGGGGGTGTTCAGCTGGTCGAGAACCTGGAAGGGTTGTTTGTGCAGCCTGATGTCGCAGTCACCTCGTTGGTGATTCTGGAGGATTTCGACCACCCCGTGCTGCAGGATTTTACCCCGCGCAAGCTGGAGGCGCTGCAACGCGCCCTCCCCGAGTGCAGGCAGCTGCTCTGGGTGTCCGGCCAGTGCCGCGAGCAGAACCCCTACGGCAACATGGCTATCGGGCTGTGTCGTGCGATCGCGGCCGAGCAGCCGCACATCCAGTTCCAGCACCTCGACATCGAGGACGCGGTCGATGCAGGTGCCGCGAAGGCTGTGGCCGAGGCGCTCGTGCGGTTGGTCTTCGCCTCGCAGACGCGTCTGGCCACCAAGAACGTCCTGTGGACCTGCGAGCCGGAGCTGGTGCGCGAGAATGGACAGTGGTTCGTGCCGCGGATCGTTCCGGATAAACGACTCAACGACCAGCTGAATGCGCGGAAGATGGTTGTGCAGGGCACAACGACGTCCGAGGAGACGCTGGAGCTGGTGAAGCAGGCGGATCGGTTTGTGCTGTCGCCTGCGTTGCCGTCGGTTGTGGAGAAGGATGGTGCGGTGGAGGTCAAGGCAACGCACGCGCTGGTGAATGCGGTGCAGCTGGATCAAGGCTCGGTTTGTGTGGTGGCTGGAAACTTGGTGAACAAGCCTGATGTCCAGGTTGTCGCATTCACCAACTCGGTGGGTTCGGTGGTCACTGTGTCAGAGGAGATGGTGTTTGCGGCTGATAACGCCAGCCCGTCGCTGCTGCAGACACTTGCCTTCGGGCTCGTCGCTGATGAGTGGCTGCATGGCTTGTCATCGTCGGATGTGCTGGTTCTCCACCAGGCTGACGAGCAACTGGGCCGTGTGCTGAGGAGCAAGGCTGCGGAAGCCGGTGTGAAGGTGGTTGACGTCCGCACGCATGCCTATGCCTCCGAGCGCAGCATCCGCGCGCAGATCCCGCCCTCGACCAAGCTCCTCGTCGACTTCGCCGAGTCTTCCGTGCAGTGGGAGCGCATTATCCCGGCGCAGTGTAAGGTTCGGAGTTATGGCGATGCCATCGCGCCTGGAACCAGCACCGCCGACACCGCCAACTTGAACACCTCCCAACTGCAAAGGGCTGTCTCCTGGGCGCAGCAGCAGCCCGACGACGCCACCCTCGAGACAATCCCGGCTGCAGAGCTGGCCAACACACCCACTCCTCCCTACCACGCTATCGTCTCTTTCTCCCCCTCCACAACCATCCCCACCATCACGCGCCCCATCAACCCAGCCCTCCTCTTCCGTCCCGACAGAACCTACCTGTTGGTGGGCTGCACCGGCGGGCTCGGCCAATCGCTGTGCAGATGGATGGTCCTCAACGGCGCGCGCCACCTAGCCCTAACCACCCGGAACCGCACGCGCATCTCGACCACCTGGCTAGCCGACCTCTCCCAACTAGGCGCCAACGTACGACTCTTCGAAGCCGACGTCGCCGACATGGGCTCACTCACCACCGTCCACCAGACCATGACGGCCAGCATGCCCCCCATCGCCGGCATCGCCAACGCGGCCATGGTGCTCTCCGACCGCTCCTTCGGCGAGCTCAAGCACAGCGACTTCACCACCGTCTTCGGCCCCAAAGTCCAAGGCACGAAGAACCTGGACACGCTCTTCCACTCCCAAAAGCTCGACTTCTTCATCATGTTCTCCTCGCTAGCCAGCATCGTCGGCAACCGGGGCCAGAGCAACTACGTCGCGGCCAACCTATTCATGTCGACCGTCGCGGCGCAGCGGCGGGCGCGCGGGCTCGCCGCGTCGGTGTTCCACATCGGCATGGTCCTGGGGGTGGGGTACGTCAGCACCACGGGGGTGTACGAGACGACTCTCCGACAGTACAGGTACATGCCGATCGCCGAGCCCGAGTTCTGGGATATGTTCGCGCAGGCGATCATCATCGGCCACCCGACCCTTGGCGGGGGCCATGCGCCGGAGATGATCACGGGGTTGCATCGACACAGTCTCCGCGAGGAGGCGGGGAAGGCGTTCTGGGCGGAGAACCCGCGGTTCAGTCTGCACACTGTACAGGAGGAAAGCCAGGCGGTGGTGGGGGATGCAGCGACGGCCAAGCAGGTCCCGCTGGCGGAGGCGGTCGCTGAGGCCGGCACGTTGGAGGCGGTGGACGGCGTCATCCAGGAGGCATTCGTCGGGAAGATGGAGCGGATGCTGCAGGCGGCCAAGGGGTCGATCGAGCGCGGTCAGCCGCTGATCAATCTGGGGGTGGACTCGTTGATTGCCGTGGAGATCCGGTCGTGGTTCCTGAAGGAGTTGGAGGTCGATATGCCGGTGCTCAAGCTCGTGGGCGGCATGTCCGTCGGGGAGTTGTGTCGGGAGGCGGCGGGTGAGGTGCTCAAGAGTTTGCCTATCAAGGTGTGATTGTGCCCCTGTATATATTGAGTTGTTGTGCGGACTCTTCAATGGACTGTTTGCGATAAATGTTATCTGGTCTGTAATATATGCAGGGGTCGGAGAGGGGGAAGCGCAGTAGTTTCAGGATTCTTTCTTGCGCATAGACTGTGGGCAAGAGGAGCTAGACAGCTATATTGCAATAATCACAGTAGTAAATCAAGCTACATGTCAAGCTATATTGAAGATCTTTACCGAAAATGACGGAGGATTTGGGACTCTATCCAATGTACAGAGCATGCATATTAGCCCTTCAATCTTTTCTGTTAAGATTTCATCTCGCGCTAAAGACGAAGGAGTGCATGGAGGTCTGTCTACCCTAGATTGACTGATAGATCTTCTTGGGTTTAGAATAGGTACATCTACATACAGAAAAAGACTTGGACATAGTTACTACTGCACTTAGAATACCTAGCTAGCCAGGGAGTTTGATTTTTATAGAGTCTCTTAGCTACTGTATGCTTCTGGAAGGCACCGAGGTGAATGGTAAGCAGCAGCCTGGTGAGGGCGGCCAACAAATTCGTTTGTGGAGATCCGGTGAGTCAGTCGCTTCTTTTCCAGGGCATTACAACCTACTGTTGCCTGACCTTCCTGGCATAATCCTTCCGAACGTGGTCCATACAGAGAGCTGCCAACAGAGGGCCGTCTACTCGAGAAACTTTCGCACAAACGTGGGTGTCCCATCGTTGAAATCATTCCAGACCTCGTCTCCCACGCCTATGGGATTCTACATCCAAAGAGATGGGCTAATAGTGGTGTAGGACAGGATGAGGGGTTTCAACAGCTGTAATATCGCCCAGTCGAGAGTGAATAGGTTCTGTCACGGGTATCTTTGACCTTGCCTTGAAAGGTAACCCAGGTTTGCCTGAGGTTAGGCGGCTATTCAAGAGAGTAACTGGCTTGGGAATGTGCAAGTCACCTGTCCGGCAGGGATATCAAGAGCTACATCGTTGACCGTACAGACATCCTTTCATCCACTTACACCTTAGCACCCTATTACAAATTCTTCACCAACTTCTATTCACCGATCAACGCAAAAGACCATCACACAAGACCGTACAGAATGGAAGAAGAAGCGATCGTCGCCACCGTCTGCACCGCAGACATACCCATCTCAGTAAACATGTTGACCCTTTCTTTGCCATTAAACACGTCAACTGATCATGACCTGAGAAAAAAAGCATCACAGACTCTGAACTCCATCCGCGCCGCATCCCAGAACTTCAACACCGCGGGCCCACCCTCCGTCATCGTCCTGGACAGGGCCGACCGCGAGCGCATTCAACAGCTGACGAGAGACTCCACCACACAAGGTCACGTCGATGAGGGTTTTGTCTCCCCCTTCGTGGGAATGACACCCACCGAGGTCGTCCACTTCGTCGCCGAGAAGGCTCAAAGACACCGTTATCAGCGAGTTCGACGTCTACATCGCGGACGAGCGCACCATCCTCGTCCAGACACTGCTACTAGTGGGGCTTAACGGCCACGAGATCCAGGCAACGGTGCGGGTTGCGCCCGAATACTTGGAATCCAGGCGGTGAATCTGGTCATCTGGAACACGGATGCCATGGAGATGAAGCAGATAGCTGAGGGCGCGGGCGGGGTATTCAGGTATTAAATCAGTTTACGGGTTCATGCATGGGATGATAGTGGTTTTTGTTGAGATGATGCACTGGTTTCGGGGATTCTAGTCAATCAAGACATGTCTTTGCGAGTTGGTGGCTTTGGGAGTAACTAGCGTTTGTTTTCCGGGCCTGGAGGTCAAGATGCCAAGCACTCTTTCTATTCCTGATTAGATGGTACTGTCCGTTGAAGGTTGGTTAGATTGAAGTTACGAACCAGCCCAGAGTACATACATAGCTGAGGGTTACGGAAGGTGCATACCGCACGGCTGCTCAAGGAGAGGTGTCATCCTCTATGATACTACTTACCTCTACGTTGCTTACAGTACCAGTCCTTTCTGAAGGACTACTTATCACCAATCGATATACTTCTCCTACCTACGGAGATATGTGATCAAATTGGCAGTGATAGCTGAGCCACAACCATAGAGACCAGGCTCTCACTCTACAAGCTCAACCTCCCATAACGGCTGTGGTAGCTTCACGTCGCTACGTCTAGAGATACGAAGCAGTAGTCCTCGGTCAGCGTTGCACTGCGAGCTGATATCCCATTTGAGCTTCCATCCTCAGATCGCCATTGTCACCTTATAGACACCCGGAGTCATCCCAGACCATGAAACCAACCTAACGCAAAAAGAGGCGACCCCACGCCATCCTCACGCCTCCAGAGCACAGCACACGAGAAACCTCTCCATCCCAAACCACCCCGCGACCCTCATGACCCATCCAAACTCAAACCCCCTGCTCTACAGAATCTGTAAAGCCAACCTCTCTCTCTCTTGCTCCTCACCAAATGCACCCACTAAACCAAATCAAACCACCGAACGGTAATTCAATCCGACATAGCAGGACCATATGAAGAGGGGATACGGTCTGTGCTGTTAGAACGTTTCGTCAAACGTCCCAGGCCACTTTTTAATCGCCAAAAAACAAACCATTGAGACCCGACACAGCTGTCAGCTTCCCCCTCGGGGATGGGTTCTTGTCTCGTTTGTTTGATTTTCCCCGCAACTTCCGCGTATCTCTTGGCTTGATCCATGGTAGCTAAGCATGGAGCCAAGAGCAGTTCTATGTACTCACCTTTTGGGCGCGGAGCTTTGTGTGTTGTGGGGCAGGCCTGGCCTGTTGGCTTTATGCGCCAACGCTCGTATAATTGTTAAGAGTATAGATCAAGGAATACACTTGATCGAGGTTATAAGTCTGGTTGGACCGTGAAGGTCGGGGCAGCTAGGGGCAAGACGCTTCTCATACTGGGATCCGGAAGGATGGGTATGGTGGGAGTCACCTCTAGTTGCTTGAGAGGGGGAAAGATCTTTCGTGGAGATGGAGGGGCATTGTATAGTGTGAGGAGGGCAATGCTCTAAAGGAGTGTCTTTGTTAGTGTTACGGTGGTCGTCCGTTGTTGGCTTTGTTCTGAATGGAATGTTAAGGGACTGAACAAAGGAAGACATTGTTACAGAGGACTTTAAAGGAAATTTTCAAGATAGAAGAACGGAGCTCAAAGAACTGGGTGGGAATGTCCTATTGTATGGGCAAAAGGCTCCGCAAATTGAGTTTGCCGATGATATCCCCGGCGGCGTATGAATCACAGAGCAGCTTATGTTCCTTGTAATGTGCATGGGATGTCGGTAATTGTCCTAGACTCTAGAAGAACAAGGGCCATCAGACACCTGTGCCTGAGGATATGATTATCTATGCTACCGGCGCTTGATGGGGCATTTGGATATCGCCATTCATTTGCGCCGGTTATTGCTTACTGAGTGAAATATAATTACTGGCTAAAGCGAAGTAACTTAAGAGGCAAGGTATGGACAATACTAGCAGATGAGTTGCAGCTGAAAAAACAAAAAATTCCACGACGGAAGAGTTAAACCCGAAGACAAGAGCCACACTGATGCCTCATAGTAGGTAGTCATCAATGTAGAGCTAACAGACCTTTCCTCCGGGAAACAAGATGCCCGATCTTGACTGCTTGCCTTATATTGGGCGATGGCTACCAGACCTGGATGGCAACGAGTGCATCCAAAGCAGAAGAATAATCAGAAATCCTAATACTTCCCATAACGGCTGTCGATCTTCCACCTCATCAGAGAAAGCGTCGTAAAGTCCCCGTCAAATTCTCCAAAGACGACAACTTTCTCATCTCGCCGCAGGCGGATCGGCATGCTACTGCCAAGCTTGTCGAACACTTGGGCGCTGAGCGTTTTCCTTTCCGACAGCAACCAGGCTAGCAGAGATACAAGGTGGCTGTCTTCAGCCTCGCCAATGCAAGAGACTTTCGTCAGGGCTGAAAGTTTGTCACGAGTCTGCAAATTCACAAAGGAAATCGTCCGGAAGTCGCCGTCAATCTCCCCCCAGACCCGATTGTACTTTGTGTGAACCCGCAAACGAATCTGTATACTATTGCCACTGCGGTCGACCACAGCCATTGCCACATCCCCTTTTACCGGAAAGCACGCGGACAAAAGTGCTAGTTCGTCATCCTTATCAGCCTGCTCATTCAGACTCTCCTCACGAGCCCAAGCCAGCGCATCATCCCGATTGCGCAGTTCCGCCCTCAGCTCCTCCGGCGACAGCGTCTGGCGTATGATCTCCAGCTCATAATATGGCGGCCCACGACGACCCCATTCGCGTACAATATCCTCAACGAAGTTGACATCACGACGAACCGGATTCTCGACCTCGGGCAAACGCGTGGCCCGGAAACTCATAGTCCCTGGACCAGGCCACCCGGATCCCCACATGAACCCAAACTCACCCTCGAGTGTCTTTGTCCAGGGTTTGATCCGCATCTCGCTCGGGATACAGCTGGTCTCCTCCCGACCCCAGCCATCATCCTCGGCCCAGCTCATCCATTCAACCGGCAACGATGGACTAAAGCCGGTGGCCGGGTCACACTGCTGGATGGTAAAGGCTGGATCGATCAGGAAAACGCCCTCGAGGGGCCTGAATTTAAAACTCCCCCAGAGCCGATCGTAGTCCCATAGCAGCAGAGGCGGAGACCGGCGCCTAGCCATGGGCACTTGTCGATGCGAACCTCGTAGAGGCCTTGGATGCTACGGAGAGCGTGGCGATCGCTTGCAGAGATGGGGAGGGCGTTGAGCCAGGCGTTCTCCTCGAGGAATTTGCGCGTGCGTGCCTGCTGCGCGTGGTGGGGATCAATCGTTGCGGGGATGGGCATGGGCATGGGAGTTGTCCATGCTGTGGTCGAGAGATCTTGCATCGCGCTTGTAGCTGGAAGGCAGGATGTAGAAAAGGGCAAGCCTCGGTAGGGGTTCTGTTTCTGACAGGGAAAGGGGAGGAGGGTGTTAGGAGGAAAGGAAAGATTATTGAAGAGAAGAACACTTGAAGTTGACTTTTCGAGAGAACAGGCGGCATATGGAAGGTGCGACAACGGCCCTTGAAACTTAACCTGCCTTGCTCTCACATAATGATCACGTAGCTCCTGATAATTCCAGACCTACTTCAGAATGCCTTATAGCAAAGAATATGACAGAATGTTACTCCAGACGGAATCGGTTTCCGTATGCGCGACCTCGGGTCAAAATAGGCACAGCTGCTGCCTGGCACTCTCCAGGAGATGTTAGCCTACGGAAGTACTCTTGCGAGAGATACCAATATCCACAAAATGGTCAAATCTAGACTCTACTGGAATATATGACTCATCTTCTAGCGATGCTGCGTTGTGTCTGTGCCCGGAGAACGTGGTTCTGTACGATAGCCTGGGAGAAGAACTTGGAGAGCTACGAGGTCTCAAATGCCGAAACGCTTATGTCTCTTCTCAGACTCTGGAGGATTCATGCTATAAATTCAGAGTCAAGCATAACATTTCCAAGATTGTACAGGAGCTCTGAAACAAGAAAAGATTGAGACCTCAATCTCAACAAGGCTATATCCTCAATCACTTTTGGCGGATCTTCTACTGGCTTGGCGAGCATTCAAGCACACATGGACACCACGGGGACTCAAGAAAGTGGATTCTCTGCGAATGAGAAAGATAGCTCGACCAGAACGACAAGCAATTGCCACATTCGCCCCTGACTTGCGCATGCAAGATTTAGTGAGCGGTCGATATTGCCAGGGCAACCACAGCAGATTGTCTCCGTTCCAAGTAATCCACGAATTATCCAAGGAGATCCCATACCCAACTGGTATCCACGGGCTGTTCTCAGTAGCGTCGTGGAGATAGCCGATATCCTTCAAATCAAAGACCCCCAAACTCGTCTCAAGACTATTCTCGACAAGCCCGTGAATTTTGATGATGCAAACCGATTGATCGACAGCATCGCAGGATCTAAATGTGATAAAGTCCCAAATATTGAATATAAGACTGGTCTCACATATGTCCAGTAAAGGTTGATCAAACTCATGGTGTTTCAAGGCATAGACCTCTAGAGAGCCGATATGCATTCCATTGACTGCGTCATAGAGAAAGCCATAGTGGTTGTATCCCCAGGCGATGCGACTGTTGTCATGAGACCATATAACATGCCATTGACGAACGGAAGATAAATCGTCTTTTCCGGTCGGGTCGTGGAGCTCAAGATGCTGTCCCGTGGCAAGATCCCAAAGTCTTACTGTACCATCACTCTTGGATACTGATGCGACTTTCTGTCCATCGCAAGACCAGGCCAGTGCCTGAAGCAGATCAGAATGGCGCAGTTCCCTTAGGCATTCTCCGGTGGCAGAGTCCCAGGTTTTAACGGTTCCATCTTTTGCTGACGCTAGTTGGCACCCGTCCGGCGACCAGACAAAGGACCCGGAATCATAACCACCGCCTGGATTATGTGATAGAGCTAAAAGCCGCTTTCCTGACACAATATTCCATACACACAAGACCCCCTTATAAAACGTTCCTAGTTTGCCATTTGATGACCAGGCCACTGTCACGGCAAAACGTGGAAAATAACATTCAATCTCGCAAACTCGGTCACCGGTGCCCGTGTTCCAAATCTCAAGAATACCCTCGCTGGTTAGTGACGCAACACGAGCTCTACCATGCGACCAATGGAGCGAGAAGATCCAGCCACGATTGGCTGGTGAGTATGGGATCTTTTGGCCCAGGGCCTTTCTTCGTAACTTCGTGAAGTGGGATCGAACGTACGCCAAAGTCCGGCGGTGCCGTGAGTGAGTCCTTGCTGCCACCTGAACAGAACGCTCTGCAAAAGCTGGGAAGTTTCTGGTTGGCGTTGTGTCCCAGATCCTGATCACTTGATGTGAGTAGGATGCAAGTCGATTTCCGTCGGGAGCCCAGCAGAATTCCTTGGCTCCGAAGGTTCCGTGTCCGTCGAGCGTCCAGACACATACTCCGAGTTTTGGATCCCAGATCCTAACTTTACCATCGAAATCACTTGTCGCGAGTCTAGTTGAATCGGGCGACCAGCTAATTTTGAGAACAAAGGGGGTGTGTCCTTCCAGCACATGTCCGGGTCTCCCAGTGGCCAAATCCCAGATGACCACTCTGGTCGACGATTCCCATGCGAGCATACTTCCATCGGGGGACCATGAATCAGCATGGAGACTAGGCTGCCAATTGTATTTCAAGCTCCTCAAACAAACCCCTGTTCTACTGTCGTGGATGGCGTGGTGAAAGTCGTCGTTGTTGCCGAAAGACCAGGGTTTCGCAATATACAGGCAGCCATCGTGAGACCAGCATTGTATGCGTGAACCACCATCGAGGATTACACGTTGCCTACCATGATCAGGAGATCTGGAAACATTCCACAGTTGAAATTCGCCCTCTGAGTACGAGACGAGATGCTTTCCATCTCCAATCCACTGTACCAACACATGCGAGTGTAAGGACTTGGAGTCGAGTATGCGAATACACTTTCCGGTGGTAGCATCACAAATACGAATCCTGGTGCAGTCATCTCCAAAGATCGAAGCGACACAGCCTGTGTGTCGGCTTAAGCGATACCTATTGGGCCTGCCAGGAAGTCTCTCCAGCTTGATACTCGAAATATGTTGTCCAGTTCCGGGATCCCAGCTGCTCACAGTCAGGTCTGCTGCCATACATAGCAGCCGGTCACCATCCTGTGACCAGCCGATCTCAGTGAAATCACAGCCGTTGCTCACGATGGTATTAATACAACGACTCCAATTCTCCTCGACCACAGGGATTTTGGTAATCCACGTGGGTCTTTCGTGCTGGTAAAGAGCTTTGACCAGACTCCGATTCGGGCTCCAAATGAGTGCTGAGCTATAGACTTGGAGCGGGCTGGTTTCGATCGGGACCTTGAACTCGCGCATGTATCGGGAAATGTCATTCACAAGGCTTGACAATTTGTCCGCGCACTTTGCTTTCTAAAAGAGTACAGGAAAGTGATCATAGTCAGCTTTTTTCTCTTTATTACACCGGGTATGCGTACCTGCAGAAAGCTATCAAGTATGAGGATAGCTCCAATGCCTCCAGTAAACTGGCCGAGAATGCTAAGAGCCTCGAGCCAGTAAAGTAGTTTCTGTTCCAGAAGGAGCTGAATCGGGCCATCTGTAGACAGGTCGACCGTGTTCCTAGGATCTGCTGCTAATAAATGATCAATCCAATATGTGCAACAGTAACGTGCTTGTGCCAAGGGGTCAGGTGTAGGACGGCAGATGTCCTCGACTCGACCCCCTGGATTCTGAATGTTGTATATGTCACGTCGAAGCGTCTGGTTCATCACCTTGATACACTGAGACAACATCCTACTGTGTTCCGTCTCAAGTCCGGCTGGGATTATGGGTTTGCACGTCAGCAAGAAATCCTTCGCAGACTGATGAACAAAGTAAATGGTGTCTTCCCGAATAGATAAGAATGAGCCACAAAGCTTAATAATCTGCGTTATCATCCGAGAATCTGTCGAGAATCGTGAGGGTAGATCGGTAAGTACTGGTAGCTCTTCAACTACCAGAGGCCGGTATGCGGTACAGACGGTGGCGAGAATCACTCGACACAGCTGTCTACTTTCTGAAATTTCAATATCGCGCATCATGCGCTTGTAGAGATTATCGAGACTCGCCGGAAAGGAAGCAAGGGTATTTTCCACTTCGCATGCCGACGTACTGGCAAGCCGCTCACAGACCAAGGCAACCCATAGAAATGTATCATTGGAGTTTGACGTCAAATATTCTCGGGTAAAGTCTTTGGTGTTCTCGTCGTATCCATTCAGCGCGGTGAGGAAGTCCACCTTGATCCGAATATAGGACTTCACAGCAGCAGCGACAGAATTCTCGTTCAGTTCGAGAGACAAAGTAGAGCAATATGTAGCCGTCAAATGCTTCTCAATATCAGGCAAATTCCGACTCGAAACAATCCACTTGACCCGAGGATTTTCCGTTGACCGTTTCACCAGCTCAAGCAGCAACGGCAGGCAGGTGCTGCACTCGTCCAAAGCATCGATGATTAACAACGTAGTCTCTAAATCTGGGTCCTCCAATATTTCGAGAAACATTTTCGATAGAGCGTACCAAGCATTGGTATCTTCGAAAAGCGCTTTTCCTTCCACGTCGTAGCGCGGCCGGATATAGGAGAGCAGATTTGGCCTTTGGTCCACGAGTAGAAAGATTAAGCCTCGCAAGACGGATGTTGCATCGTTCAGGCGAGCATCGCTCTGTTGACAGAAGAAATACGACAATGTGCAGGTCCCGGGCAACTCCTTTGTCAATTCATCAATGATCCCGCAGAGGAGCATGGTCTTTCCTTTGCCGGGATCAGCGCGGATCCAAAGTAGGCGGTCGTTAACATCACGATAGGGCTCGCCATCATTTCGCCATTTTCTGAATTCGTCGTTGCTCAAAACCCAACGATATGAGTCCATAAGCAGGCCTCCCTTGAGATCCTGGATTCGGGCCTTGTCATCGCGAGGATTGGTTATCCGAAGATCCCGAAGACAAACTTCATTGCGTGAGGCTTGCGATGGTCCTAGAGCAAAGAAGAACGACCAGATCGAGTAAGATCAGCATAGTGTCAGACTGGTGTGACTGCAACGGTTTACCGTGATGATTGTGGAACTCAACATTGCCGTTGTTCTGGCCAAGCTGGAGCCCCGCGTTTGTGGAGTTGTTAAACAGCGCTGTTGAGGTGTTCATTCTGTGACAGATTATCTGCTAATTGCGGCGTGGGAGCCACCATGTGGTGATCTTCCGCGTGTGGGACAAGTTAAACAAGAACCAAGGTCTGTGGATGATGACTGGGGAAGCGGAGGAATCTTCGTACGCTATCACGGACCCCTCATTTCAGCTGACCAAATGCAGTGACATCGCCTGCAGGTGCGCCTAACTTGCAGGGTGCATTGGTCCAATGACAACAACAAAGATTGTTACAGGGGTCGACATTAGTCTGCCGGATTCGTGCAATCATCTTCCTAAATGCGGTCGACCGCGGCTATTTTGCACGCTTCCCGCTGAGATGTTATATTTAGTCACTGACTTCTGCGCGTCTCGAATCTCATCAACCTTGGTGTTCACAGTGGAACGGCAGCCAAGCCATTGAAAATTAATCTAGTGCAACTTGGCCAATAACTTTTCTTTCGGTCTTGACAGTTATTGCTTTCTTATTTTGAGACTATCATAGGACTCTCAAAGCATTCGAGTGAATCAACAACACGAGTTAATACCAGCCCTTTACTCCAAGAACCTCAAGACCGTGGCGAGTCTTAGATAGGTTTTCTACTGGCATTCCCCTCAAAACCTTTTTTATTCATTTTGGTGACGCAACAGTCAAGAAAGAATTTCTGTGAAGGTAATCGAGGAATAGGATACCACAACTCGATTATACTATAGGTACTATAATCTATGATACAATCTCCCACAACTGAAAGCCAGAGAAGCCAATGCCTCGCTAAGCCGGCATCTTCAACCCCGTGACCTCCTCACAGGCCCTAATAGCCTTCTCCTGGAGCCCAACGTCCTGCGTCGCTGGAAGAGCACTACCGCGCTTCCTCTTAGGCTCAAAGTACGCCCCCGTGATACTCTGATCATACTCCCCCTCCGCCAGCATAACATACGTCTCGACCCCATCCTCCAACCGATCCGGCGCCCCCGCACCCCCCAACTTGGTCGCCACCCACCCCGGATGCACAGAGACCACACTCGACGTCCCCTGCCACAATCGCGCAAACGCATTCGCAACCAACATAACATGAAACTTCGAATCGCAATACGCCTGGAAATCCTGGAAGGTGCGCTCGCCCCGCTTTCGCCAGAAAATATCCTCCACGGCGGTATTCCGCGCGCTGCGGTGCAACTGCGAGGAGATGACGATCAACCGTTTCGGGCGATGCAGCAAGCACGCGAGGATATACGGCGCCACCACGTTGACAAACACCATGGCCGGGATGCCGGTGTCCGGGGTTTTGCGGAAGGGTCCGGAGAGCATCCCCGCGTTGAGGATCACCGCGTCGAATGTGCCGATGGCGTTGGCTTCTTCGGCCAGGTGGCGCGTCGCTTCGAGATTGCTGAGGTCGGCGATGAGGACCCCCGCGGCGCCGGGACAGGATGCTTGGGCGTGGTCTGCGCGGTCTTGGTTGCGCGCGTGCAGGTAGACGGTGTGGCCGCGCTGGACGAGTTGGCGGGCCGCTTCCAGGCCGAAGCCGTCGGCGGAGCCGGTGATGAGGACGCGGACCATTGTGGTCAGTGGATTGCAGTGCGGTAGTGGGAATAGTCGAGTGCAGATGGAGAAAGTTTGACTCGAGGACACTGCTCGTGTGGACGGAGGACTAGATTGACCTATTCGAGATCAGGGATCCGGGAACACGAGAGTGCTTGCTCTTGGGCACTCGCAAAGAATATATCCATTTCGTCGGCAAATGCAGTTGACATCATGTTATCATTCTCGGAGACCGCGTTGGTAAGTCCGGTTACGACCGGGCTTGCCGGTGGGTCTCGCCATGAAGAATTCTTCCAGAAGCCCGCCTCGCACTCGAGGCTGTCCCACACTCCCATCCTTTGCCATGTGGGGCCAAGCACAGGGTAACAAGAGCAAAAAAGAAATGTCCCGAGGGAGGTTCGAACTCCCGGCCTTGGGATCGCCCAGAAGTGATCTTCCGAGTCATACTGATGTATGAGACCCACGTGATAACCAACTACACCATCGAGACAAGTTGTTGAGAGGTCGCGTCTGGGTTGGATTGTAGTAGCAAAACGCCCGGAAGTGCTCACAACCGCTCAAACCGAACCGCATCTTGGAACCCAGCAACAACCACGTTTGCGGATATCGGAAGTTGCCGCCGTAGCTAAGCGCAAATTTGCCAAACTTACTGAAACTCTCAAGTGTGAAGAATTATCATCCGCTTCTCTCTTTCAGGATGCCACGTACAAAATGCCCCCTAAAAATTGGCATTATAGATGATTTCACTTCATCATTGTCCACGGTCATTAGCCTCTCCCGATGTGTCGGAAATTCCAGCCACGGAAATGCTTACCTCGGCTCTGATTCGCTGCGTCCCTCCGGACATACCCCACGCACTGGTACAGTACTATTACGATCGGGTTCACACTTCGTCCAAGTCCGAGCTTACCTAGCCTCAAAGACTTGCGAAATAGTGACCTGTGCAAGTCATCATGTCGACTTCAGGTGAAAGCAGAAGTGTGCCGGATGTCAACTCAGTCTATTTCAACATCCTGGTAGCTAAATTTCGATTTCCGTTACTTCCTACATAGTTTGGTCCATCCCTTCCGTATTTCGATCGCAAAGCGGTACATAAGTACAACGCACCCAAATACTATAGCTCTGATCAGTCAGGTTCAATCCCACATCATACCCAAATATAGACACCAGAAAATGAGGCAATAGAGCAAATACGGCCTATTTATAACCATACAGGCGGACCAAGGGTTGGTCGTCGATTTGAATACACCATGAAGATTCGTTTTAATTAGTGCTGAGGATTAGAGACTTTGACATAAGATACTGGGTATTGTGATGAAGCCAAAATCAGTTTCTTGTGAGATCGTAAACAAGCTTCTCGCCACTAATCTTTCCTTCCCTCAACAGCTGCAGCCCGTCCAAAACACCATCTAGCCCGCCATCGCCAACGCGAACCGGATGGAGCTTGATCCTGCCGCTCGCCAGCAACTCCTCGAAGATAGCCGTAAAAGCTTCCGCAAATTCTCTATCGACGGGCCGCGCAGGAATCTCTTTGGATCCAAAGATGAATCTCTCACCGAACGCGGTGTAGGCCATCGTGGCTCGATCGCGTACATTCTCCCGTTCAATTGCGATCGGTAGCAGGGAGCTATAATCTCCCCCCTGCGAAGAAAGAGCCATATCGCAGAATCTGGCACTGCTTTCGACGGACACGGTATCGAAAGCCAGAGTAAGGCTGTCGTTGGTATACTTTCTGATTGCGTTGGCGGCATCGGGATCGTTGTAGTCGAAAACCGCGTCCGCACCCAGGGACTTCACTCGATCGGCGTGACGAGGAGAACAAGTCGTCAGAACAGTATACCCAGATAGCTTGGCAAGCTGGATCGCCAAGGTCCCGGTCGCTGTTGATCCTCCGTACACCAACACCGGGATTTTCTCATGCGCTGGAGACGTGGGTAGTGAAAGGCGAAGGCTCTGGTAGAGGCCCAGAGCGGCAGTGATAGCTCCTAGGCCTAATGTTGCCGCCTCTTCGAAGGACATGCTCTCAGGGATCCTGTACTGGAGATCCCCCTTGACGACAATGTATTCCGCGAACGCCCCATCCTCTGGCTGCACGGCATTGGATCCGTGTACAAATCCACAGATGCGATCGCCTTTGACAAATGGTTTCTTGACAGCTTTGCCGACGTCCTCCACGATGCCGGCGTAGTCGCACCCGACAAGTACCCCGGGGCTGGCGAGGTAGTCGATATGTTTCCAGTCAGTGGGGTTCAGGGCGACACTGGTGGTTTTGACTAGGATGCAGTCGTCCCGCAACTTGGGAATGGGCCGGTCGTGAACCAGTTGTGCATGTTGCGGTGCGGTGATGATGACTGCTTTTTGGTATGCCATGATAAGGATCACTCGATGTAAGGATCCAGGTAGCGGAAACTATTGAATCGATGGCATGGTCTTGCCAGCATGGTACATGATATACTCACAACATCGGAGTAGGTCACGGAGATTAGCGGTGAAATAAGGTATACTTGCGCTGCATCATGATGGATCATGGATCCGCCCGACTGTAGAAGAGTGGGTCTGTCGGGCCAATGAGACTCAATCTGTAAGCATCGGATTTTAGAGTGGGTCTGAGCGAAGGTATTCCCATGGCACACCCTGGCAAATGAATTGACAGAGCAGATAGTTGATGATGTCAGAAACAAAACCACGTTTTTCTGACCATAATTGGCCATGTAAGTATGCACCCATTAGTTATCCATCCGGAGATGCAGAACACCGCCTATCCCCGACACGGTTATCCGTCGCTGGATGGAACCATAACTGTCAGATAGTCCCCCTACCCCAGATAATCACCAAACACCCTCCGCCAAGCGAGTGGCTTCTCATCTCTCTGAGCCCTCCACTTATTCGTCGAAACAAGAATGTCTGGACATCCGCGAAGAAAGTACCCCCACTTCCTCGCAAACTCCTCCGTGACCTCCCAATTCGATGGATCCCACGGATCCCCCCAGACAAGTAAGGTTGCGCTGCTGCTCCGCGTATCCCAGAAAGCGGTTAGATCATGACAGAACCCATGACCATCCAGCAAATCCCCCGCGCGGATCAGGTTATCCCGCATTTGCTCGAAGGGGAAGATGTCGAGCCAAGGGTGATGCGGCACTGTTCGCTGCACGGGCGTCGGTCGCAGCCGCTCCGGGATCGCGCTCAAGGTATACTGCGGTGAGTGAGGGCCATTCATGCTGAATATTGAAACCGCGTCGTCGCGACACATCCAGTCAACGGTCATACCGGCGATGACCGCGTTCTGGTACGCTGCGCGAATTACGTTAAGCCGACTCAAACTAAGGAGGAGATCTGTCCGAGGTGAACCCATAGCGTGGGCAGCTCGGGCGCGTTTCTCAAATTCAACCATCAGGGTGTGGAAATTGGGAGGGGCGTAGGTGTATCGCGTGGGATCCACCTCGGGGAGGTTATAGAAAATAGAGTTGTGGTCGCTGGATCGGTGAGGCAATGTCTGAACTCGGGATTCATCATGACCGGCAGCGGCTCGAATTGTTTTGCGATTCGAAGGCAGTCTGTCCTTCGTACTGCGCGGGTTTTGACGCTGGCCTTTAATGTAAACCATCAGCCTTTGTCAGCAGCGGGGATGATAAGGAATTGCTGGGAGGCCTCACGGTAGGCTCTTTGATTCAGACGATTCTGTACACGTCGCCGCAGTACCGGATCGGTGACCCCTAGCAAATCGTCCTCGGGTGCATCAGCTGTGGTCGCATGTCGCACATGATGCCGACGCTTGATCCCGGATTCTGCATTCAGCATTGCCAAGGCTTCAACAAATGTGGAAATTGTCGTCCGATCGCTCACAGCGGGAGTCTAAGTCGCCGGTGTTAAGAATGGTCAAAGACGACGACTCCGTTCAGGAATTTTGAGATGCAGATGCTTACTCCAACACAATGATTGGTGACAGGAGAGAATGGGAGGTCAACTTTAACACTTTCGCCACCCACAAGGTTAATCAACCCCAGCTTGAGGTGATTTGTAATCCAAATAATCCCCATCGGCCTCCCGTACCTTCAGTGGGCCGGAGATAGCTGTTAAGGTTCAACTGGATCGATGATGTTCCACACTTATTTTGTAACTTATCTCGGGTGGGGCGTTTGAATAAAACTGAATACATCGAGGCAGTTTTCAAAGAACAATGGTCTGGAGGTTGTATATAAGGTCACAATCCTATCAGTGTTCCTAATTCTTCCCATCAGCTCTTGGTATATTCAATTGAACATTGCATGCACGATGGCATCTCACCCTGCTCTCATTGCGACTAATGTCAAAGAACCGCTAACCATTCAGCGAGTCCCAACACCTGAGCTCCAACAAAATGAAATCCGTGTCCGGATTGAATGGGTGGTATCTGCCCCTTTGGATGTTTACCAAGTCGACGCGGGCTTGATGGCTCAGTTTCCTCAAAGCCTGGGCGACAGTGGTGTCGGCACTGTAGTGGCAGCTGGCCCTGGGGTCAAACGCCTACAGGCTGGGGATCAGGTCTTCGGTTTCTTTTTCCACAACGAGAAGGAGAAGGGGCAGCAGGTGTATGTTACGGCACCAGAGCATCTGTTCGGAAAGGTGTGATGATTCCCGTTCACTGTGTGTCTCCTCTACCCACATCTGACGCAGAATCCAGGTTCCCTCTGGCATAGCTATGCCCGCGGCCGCTACGGTGCCAACTAATGTTTGTACCGCCTACTTCACTTTGACAGGGAAGCTGAACCTCGAGCTCCCCTGGCCGCGCCCCTCAGGATTCTCACCAAAAGATCCAGAGAGTCCGATCATTATCTGGGGAGGAGGCAGTTCGGTCGGCCAGTACGCCATCCAGCTCCTCCACCACTGGGGTTATAGGAATGTCATCACCACCGCGTCGCCGCAGCACCACGAGAAGCTCAAGCTATATGGTGCCCAGCACGTCATCGACTATCGCGAGTCTAATGTCGTCGAATCTATTCTGGACATTGTGAAGAAGAGCAAACTCTCAGCACCCATCCGCGCCTTCGATTGTGTGAGCTCCAAGTCTGGGTCACTGCAGCATCTCGCCAAGATTGCCTGCCTTCCTGGCTCCATTATCGCAGCTGTTCTTCCTGTCGTGCTTCGGTCGCCTTCAGACCCAGCCGGTGTGCAGCTTTCCGCTGATGTCGAGGGAGAAGTATCGTGGGCGCCTGGCGTCGAGGTTCATAGTATTGTCAGCTATACATTCGAGACGGTATGGTTCGCACTTACCTGTTCGCATTCCAAAACTAATCTCCGAGCAGAATCCATTCCTGAAGGATCATCTCCTGCCTGATATTATACCCGCTCTCCTCGCGTCGGGTAGCCTTGATCCCAACAAGTATCGAGAGATCGAGGGTGCTTCGCTTCTGCAGAGGGCCAGCACCGCGTTGGATGTGATGAGAACCGGCATAGTCAGCGGGGAAAGACTTGTGTGGAAGGTGTGGACAGCCGAGGAGTATCCAGAGTTCGTGTGAGGTAGCCTCTGTCAGAGATTCTTACCAGCGGCTGGACTGTGCAGATGAACCGAGAGGACGTGTGACAAATGATTGCGACGCAGCTCTGGTAGTTTGCTGCTGTTGCAAATGGTACAGTACCTTGAGGCGAGGCGCGTCCCCTTGCATCACGTGCCGGGTCTACTTCGATAATTCGGTCGCATTCAAGCAATCAAATTGGAAGACCTGTTTAAATTGGTCGAAGAGTACTTGAGAGGAATGAAATGGATGAGAGGTGGCTCTATGGATATAGGACTTTTCTTGAACTGGCTGCGAAGGAGCATCCTGATGTTCAGCAGAGTGATGATGTCGGCACTTGAGGCAGTGATACAAATATCATATTGCCTACAGAAAGGCCCTTTCCTTATTCACACCTCTAGAGGGTTCTAGAAGAGAGGTGGGGTAGATGTAGATTGTGTCTTTCACTCTGGTTGAAAGCAATATGCATCTGAGTCTAGTGAAGGATGACCACTGGGCGCCTTCATACTGAGGTGACTTTGATGATGCATGGTGTTCAATCGACATTTTACTGGCTGAAACTCGATCTCTATCGCTTTCAAAGTTGAGAAAATTGCCATTAAGTAGTCCACCTCGTCCCTACATCTTAGAGTGGGAACACATTTCACCGTCACTTTTGATATCAAGGTACAGGAGCAGCCTTTTTGTGGTAAAGTGAAATTATTCGAGCCATCAAAGCCTTGATAACTGAGAGCAGCTTCTCCATATATCCCTATCCTCAACTGCATCTAAGATTTTAAAGACCGCACCAAGACTTTGCCTGACCAAGAAGTGGTGGTGTAGCTCGAAGTCCGAGTCAGGTGATTTGGCTGTTTGTTCGTGTTGATTGGGAATCTCATCTTGTTCACATTCACAACGCGACCTTCTCCTCATCATATCCCCCCTCTCCACGAATTTCATTCCTTCTCTTCATTCTTCTCTTCATCCTTCTCATCATCCTTCTCATCACTCTTCCCATCACCCCCGTCTCATCCTCACTCGTCTCTTAACCCGTGTCTCTTTATCCTTCCCTCCCCTCACTCTTTCGCGTCCATTCTCACCGTTTAAAGCTCGCTAAGCCCGACAGACCCTGGCAAACCTTTACCCTATCGTCAGATCTCACTCACCTCAGAGTCAATTCTCATTCTGTACAATCTCTCCCGAGCTTGCCTCACCTCGACCTTTAACCGTCATCATGCTATGCTGCTACCACATCACTGTGCAGCGCGGAGAAAACCTGCTCAATCAGCTCGATCGCATGTTTGACATCAATTCACCTATAACACTAACGTTCGATGAAATCTATTTGCGGCCGTCTGAGATCGATGATTTAGAGCAAGATATCCGGGCTACACAGTGGATGGAGGAAAGGAACGCAGAAGACGAAGAGAGCTATCCTCCCAACGAGGACTCAGACATTTGCACCACTGATGACGACAAGACCGATCCATCGGACCTAGAAGACGATGCAGACAATGAAAAAGAACGAGTATTTCCGGACAGGGCGACGAGCTCAGAAAAGAGCTGCGAGATCGAAGAACCAGAAGAAGGAGATCGCTGCCAAAGTGTTGAACTTGGTGACTGCGACAGAGAAGAGGCACCTGAGCAGAAGCATCAGCACCCCTCCGCAGACGATAATCACGAAGCCGAAGAAAGTACAGCTCAAGATGCCTCGGAAGCGAGCGCTGACTCTGGAACAAGCACCCCCGAACTTGACTCGGAAGACGACCATGACTCGATCGGAATCATAAAGCACGAGCGCTGTGAAGAAGAGCCATGCACTGAATGTTCTATTCTCCTCAGGCTCGAACACTACCGCCTGGCCTTACGAACTCGAGCGATGGAAGTCTCGCGCCCCTCGATGCGCCCCCTCACGATCCTCGATCTCCCTGACGATTTACTCCTTCAAGTCTTTGAGTCCTTCCAAGACTTTAGAGTGAACAAAAGCAAGATTATTTGGTGGACTCAAGATATACCGGGCTATATCGGTCGCACTTTGCATCCAGTCCAGGCCCAGATATACCGCAAAACAATATCGGACATCCGCCTCGTTTGTCATGTGTTTAATGGTCTAGCGTCGCCGCTACTATGCCCAATCCTGTTTGTCAATCTTGACCAGGAGTCCCTTGATAGAGCCGTTCATTTGTCGCGATGTCCACACGTCGCGAAAGGTATTCTGGGCATTAAAGTCGGCCTCGCCTTTCGGGTCAAAGATCGTGAGACAGATTGTGAATCATTTGCGAGACATCATCACGACATACTGGCAAGCGAACTCGAAGCCTGGAAGATGAATGTGAAACACTTAGATTCTGCACAGTGTTCCCACACCCTGGACGCACAGCTACTGGCACCCCCTACCGCACTCGGACTTGTCGAGGTTAACTTCTACCACATGTCACTCGCGATGAAGCCCTACATATTCACCAAGAGGAACGATGAAATTACGATTGATAAATCACTTGTCAGGGAGCTACGCGCCACTTTTCGCCAAGCCCAGAAGGAGAATATCAGGAAACGTTCCCTTCAGGTGCAGCTTGTCAGGTCGGGGTCGTTTGTCTCCGCTTTAGCAGCATGCTTTGCTCGAATGCCACGAGCAGAGTCCGTGGGGTTTTGCGACGCAGCGGAGTCACCAGTTCCTCACCGGTATGCTTTGTTGGACCGCTACCGATTTCTGGAGGCTCTGTGTCATCCTCTCAGGTGGGATGAGATCAAGATTCATCTTTGCAACCCTCTGGTTCCCGCCAAGATTCTCTTCGAACTACCAATCGCTATTCAGCGGGCTGGGAAGATGATTCGTGATTTACACGTTGGCTGCTTTCCGTCCGGAGACAGGTTTGCTATGATGCCGGTTCAGGGTCCCATATCTAGATTCTCGGATCAGAGATTGTGGGCAGACATACGAACGACATTCCGGAACCTCCAAAAAGTTACCTTGAATCAGCCCATGGATGTTGACGAGGATATGAGCGTGCCACCATCACCACCAGCGGCCAACACTACGTCTCACTTCAAGGAATACCTGAAGGCTATGTTCACGGGGCCTGAGCTTGAACAGGTTTTTGTCTCCTTGAATGGGGATGGGGAGGTTCCAGGTCGATTCGAAGGGGATGAGTTGAGCGTGAGCCCGCTTCTGGAAGGAATCCAGTGGACGCGTCTTCAAGTTTTCCAAATGACCGATACCTCGCTGACTGAAAACGAGCTTGCGCAGTGGTGCAAGGCTCTTGGACCCCATTTGAAGGGACTATTTCTGCTACGCATCGTGCTTATAGATGGGTGGTGGGCGCCGATACTTGATATTCTCCGCGAGAAGGTGACTGAATCCCGGGAATACCACAAAAAGGAGCCACACGTACATATGCATGACCTCCAAGGGGCGGAGATGGGGTTCGCGGACATTCCGATTTGGGATGAGGAAGTAGCGGATGAAGAAGAACTGGAGGTTCGGGCTTATCACTATGTGACCGGGTGGGCGTATTTGAATGGGGAGAACCCCTGCCGCAAAGTGTTGAACAAAAACCTGTAGTTTCTGTTCATATCCCAGAAGTCGATCGTGCACTTGCATGCAGGTTTCGTGCACTGGTGCTACGAGGTGGTACGAGATCTACTGCGGCATTGATTGCCATGACTCCCATGTGTTTTTAGTCTCTCTTTCGATTATGCTTGTGGCTGTTTTCTGCACCGACCTGTATTCCCATATGTTCTTTTCTGATTTCTTCATGTCTGAGTGTACGCCCCTGTGCCACATATTGCAAGCAAATGTCGGCAATTGTATCTGATAGCACCACAGCATCATTAACTCTCATCAGCAGTTGTAACTCAATTTGATTCAGCATTCAATGGCATTTAGTAAGTGGCATTAGTATCCATGATGCGCCTCAAAATAGCTTTCCTGTTTTCTACGTTATTCTCATTTTCTCGGCGTCATCACAAAAATCTCTCGACCGCTCGGTTTCTTTCCCGACCACCTTGTGTCCGCTTGTCGTCTAGCGCGTCACCGATGCTCCAAGAAACGCAATTAACGAAGATGATGCCCTCTCCGCACCATACTCTCCATCCACCCTTTCACTACTGTGCTAAGGTAAAGACGATCCCGTGGCTCGTTCCAGTAATGTCCATCGAGATCATTCCATCCAATTTTCAGAACAGATGTACACAGCCCAGTCGTTGCCTGCGTCAATGTTTGTCCGCGCAAACACTCGACGAGATGCGGAATGGAATGCGGGTGTCAGAAGCGGCAAATTCCCAATAAGGCATCGGGGATTTGGTTCCGGGGCGCGTCAAGCTTCCCAAGAAATTCTCCAACTGTCCCCAGACGTCAACCTAAGGGCTAAGTTCCGGATGCTTAATCCACGTAAAAGTCCTTTCGAGATGATGCAGTACCCGGTGCAGGCCGTAATTCCGATGCAGCTTGCGGACGAGCGCCTCATCCAGATCCTCGACCTCCTCGTACAGCTTCTCCCAGGACGACTCGGGATCCTCCAGGGGAAAGACGTACAAACCGGCCAGGATAATCAGCATCGCGCGCCGAAGCACATCCGCAACGGCCTCTGTGATACCATGCAGGACGTCGCCGGGCCTTTCGTCCACCGACACAAGCATACGGCCGATGCGCAGAAGCACGGATAAACCGTGGTAGCGCATCTGGTCATCCGCCAGCAGAGCGCACTTGGCGACGAGCACCTCCATGACGCCCTCGAGATAAGCGTAGATCTCCATGAACACCGTTTCCCTGTCCCACCGGTTCAAGCGGGGGTGGACAATCTCGAGTTTCTTGGCGACCAGCTCGCTGTTTACGTCGAACGAGTACGGCCGATCGAGCTCCCGGAGTGCTCGCTTGACCTGCGCATGCACCCTGGGCTTCACGCGGCCGCCCTCGTCGATGGTCTGGCGGATGTACTCGGCTAGATCCGGCATCGGGGAGCAGGAGCGCGGCCGCGGGTCGGAACGGACGGCACTTTGGTGGGGTGAAGCAATGGCGTTTGCGTTGTTTGCGTTCCGGTCATCGGGCTCGACCGAGCGAGTGACAGCGTTGCCGTCGAGGTCGGTGCGCGACCGTTTGGAAGCGTGAGTATCGGACATGGCGCAAGTGACTAGGGGGCTTTCTACTGTGAGTGGCGGGTCTTGCTCTGGTGGACTTGCAGTAAGAAGAGAAAAGGAGTAATTGATCTTGATCTAGGGGGGCATTTACTATGTTGAGTGTTGTGTGGGGTCTTTGTTGTTTATGTATCACGGCACGCTAGTTCCTGTCACAGATCACGTGGGGTTGATGGAGTTGATGTATCAAATTGTTATCCATGTTCTGTGGATTGATCAATTGATCGACCAAGCGAAGCTAAAATTCCGAAAAGGCTGGCTATGTGATATTAATGCGCACAGAGTGCTAGGTACTGCCCTGCCCGTCATCCAGCGCTTATCTTTCCAGGCGATTTCCCTCTCCCCGTCTTGCCTTAACGTCCTTCCTAATCTTGCCTCTTGCCATTTATTCTTTGAAGCAAGTACCATGATGCGGTTCTGTTAGCTTTTGTTTACCATACTGGTGTCAATAGATAGCCTTGATCGCTTGTCCCGCATAGTATGCGCTTTATGCCAACACATAGGGAAAGTAATTGCTGCCCTGATCTAGGGGCACACCTCATCGGCACCTACGACGTGGATTCAATCTATATCTTTGAATAGCTCACCGGACATTAAAAGTCCTCTAAACACAACACACTAGCCTGTTCTTTACTCCCCGGCACGAGAGCAGAGACATACAAGGATCTTGATGATCTGCGACCGGGATATTCTCACATGCAAGTCACCCGAGAGATAAAGTAACATTCTGAGCCTCGTTAAATATAAACTTGTAACGCGTCGCGACAAACTATCCGTTTCCGAAACCTCATTTCAAAAATATAGAAAGGCAAGGAAAGAGAAGAACATACAAAGAGAAAATCAACCAAGCACATGCAAAAAACATTGATTGAGATACAACGCAAGACTTTTGGTCAACTTCCGTAAACAGATCACTTCCAGGTTGGCACGTCTTGCAATAAGGATTCCCAATCCGATGGCCAAGCTTCCGACCGAGGCAGGCTGCCTAGACCAGCTCCTCTGTTTCAGGGGAAGCATCGTCGCTCCAGGGGCGGGGGAAAGAGGCTTCACTGCCAGGGGTGGAGGCGACGTCGTACTTGAAAAGGGAACAAAGGTCAGTAAAGAAAATGTCCATATGACTCCTTAGCAGGCGCAAAACATCCTTCAGCGAGCCCGTCTCAGGATATTGCACCCTTTGAAGTCTTCTGTGCAGTTTCTCCACCTGTAGTACTAAGGCTTCGCCACAATAGGCCAAGGGGGCTGGCTCTCCATTTTGCATGCCAGCGATGATCATGTGCATTGAGGACCTTAGAGCCAGAAAGACTTCCAAGTAGTCGAACTCGAGCCAGAAATCACGAGAGGGTCCTATGTCGTCGGAGACCACAGCCAAACCAATCTGTTAAGGTTCGCCCCGCCTAAACGTGGAGACCAGCCGCCGCCTCCGGGATCATATGCGGGGACAAATACGGAAGACCATTGTTGCCAAATCCGCCGGCAAATTTGTATGCAGAAGATGAGAGACCTATGGATACTATAATCCCTACACCCTAATTGAAAGATTGATAAAAGGTACTCCCCGATTAAGAACCCTGATAACAATACCTTCGCCCCCCAAGAGCCCTAAAATCCTAGTGATAAAAAAGTCTTCAGAGTTCCACTGGAGTGAAAGAAGCCTACGGTAGGGAAAATGCAGGTACTTAACCTTAGGCCCCGGGAGAGAAGGGGGGGCTTGGTCATATGAAGGGGCCGGTTACGGCTGCGGTGAGGATAAGTTACTTGGTGGAAAAAGTTGCAACTTGTCAAGTGGCCGCAATGGTCTTCCGTAGTCCACCGACTGCTGGTCATATTGCTCACCGCCTAAAATGCAAGTGGGGACCAGCGGTCGCTGGTGTCACGTTACTTGATGCCCTAAGTATGCGCGAATAGCTTCGATCATATCATACCTACTTAGCCACTAAGGCCATGGAATTTTGGTCTAACGCTCTTGCTAGCAAGCCGCATAACATCTATATTGAATAACAAGATCTAAAATATTGTTTTTATTTACACCTTATGTACTAAAGCAGCTTAGGCCCAGACAACAAGTTCTGGATTGTGGTTATATACTTCATCATTCCGCACGTTGCTGCGCAGATCCAACAAACAATTCTGGGCTCAGGCGGGGTGTAGGCAGATTGAACAGGTATTTGCATCGTTTTTTCTCGAGCTAGCCGAATTGAAATTATCAATACACTTTCTAAATGTGTCAACAGCCTTAGAATAGTCTGCTCATTACAATCAATCCTCTAACCACCCGCGGAAGGATTGGGGCAAAGGGGTATTTGCTGCACTACAAAGTCATTACCACAAGCCGGTCATATATAGTAGTTACCTACCACTAGCAATTCCGCGACCATATCATCACCCAGCCTATAAAAGAGAGCAGATGCTCAAAGGAATCCTGTTATATTCACACAAGGTCTATCCTTGACGAAGACGATAAACGGCTTGTTTCCCTAGTCTCTTTCTCATCATATTACGACAATACAGCTACCACCGCAACACAAAAACAAAATGCAAATAAAAACCGGCATTCCTCCGCTCACTGATGCCCATACCCCGTGTATTCCGTCGTCGACTGCAACTGATGCGTCTCAACCTCCCCCGACTCCAGACAGGCCTGGTTCTTGGCAAGCACATGATCCGCCGGCAGCAACCACCCGGGATGGAACACGTTGAAAACCGCGACCGCAATCACCATCATCACACCGTCCAGCCCTACGAAGTAAGACTCATGCGTGATCAAGTATCCGGTCCAGCCTTGCGCCAGCTCGATAGTCCGGTAAATGCTCCGGATGTAAATGCAGACCACGGAGAGCACCATGGCGCCAACGAGGTAGGCGAGCGGGCCGTGGAGGAGACCCTGCAAGTACCCGAGACGCAGGGAGCGACGGAAGAAGTCCACCGCACAGAAGACAAAGACCGTGACGGAGACTAGCTGGAAGACGATACCGGCGACCATGGTGTTGGTGCCCGGGGCGGTGTTGCCGTTCACCTCGTTGGATTCCGTGGAGGCCAGTGCGCCGCCTACGGCTTGCACCACGAGGGAGATGACGTCGCAGGTGCAGAAGATCCAGAGGTATAGTTTCGGGGACAGGATTGAGGATTCGCGACCGAAGAGTTGGATGAGGCGACCGAGCAGGACGTATATTGCGGCAGTGAAGAAGGTTGGTGCTTTCGGGTGTTAGCGGGGGTACCCATTGGTATGTGGATACGGGGAAAGCTAGGTCTTACCGATGATCAGGGTTGAGATCTGGAGCATGAATGCGGTGGAGTTGTAGGGACATTGGGACGCCCACGTCCGCCCGGCCCAACCGAGGACTTCCACTGCAGTGGTGTTAGCTAAGTTCCTTGTGATTCGGGACCTCGATAGCGTGCATACATATGCATCCGATGCTGAACAGACTGCACCACCATGTTCGCTTCCAGCAGAATTGGATAATGTGGACGATCATGGATAAGCCGAAGAGGACACAGAACGCAATTCCGGCGCCTTCGGAGGGGATGTATCCGTATGATGTACTGACACCCTCAACGTAGGCTTTGCAGCCTACGTAAAGTCCATTATCATCGGTAGATGTCATGGTGAGGTGCTAATTCGATGCGAGTTGTTGGGGTAGAGAATAATGAAACAGGTCCTTGGCTATGAAATCAAAGTGTAAGATTTCCTGTTTGTTCAGAGATCCGACAACTCGACAGTTTATATACCATGGATACACTGCGAGGCTATAACATAAGCTCTTAACTGATGGTGAAGGCATCAGCATAAAGTTGACGTATGGACCAATCAAAAGATTATATCCTACACAGCCTTCTATCTATGATTGAAGGATCAAGGATCAGGCAGCGAAGATACGGAGTATACATGGGGCGGCTCTCGGAAAGATCGACAGCCCTCGGATCTCTAATCTTATCCACAGCCGCACGCCAAGCGCTAGGACCAGGCAATTGCCGTCTGTGATTGAACGGCTCGTAAATGTACGGCGTGGCTTATCTTTAGTGCGATCCTTATATCGCAATAAAGTCTGATTGGTCACATCGTAATCCCATCACCCCGCTGGGGGCCACGACAGCATGAAACATGTGGACAGAATTTTCAGACAAACCCTGCAAATGTCGTGTAGGTAGATCTATTTAGACAGGGTTGATCCTTCGAGAGAACGCCTTGTCTCGCATCACCAGCCCACATTCTCCCAGCGAAGCTCCCAAGGCCCTTCTAGGCCATGAGGCTTAGAGCGAAAAAGCACCAGGCACGGATTCGCCCGTGACTCCCGTTCACTTACTATCGACGAATCGTGTATGCGCTGACGTGCCAGCGGAGTCCGCTGCGCGACGGGCAGATGTGCGAGCCCCGTCTCCTCCAATTCCATGACCCGACTCGCGACCGCCACATGCAGCCCTTTGTCCCACAAGCCTTCCCGAGCTGGATATTTCGATAACAGATCGAGAGCTCGGCGCCGCAGAATCGGGTGTCGACACCGCTGGGCCGTCCAGTAAAGCACGGGTATCAGCTCAGCGTCGAGGAAAAACTGCTCCGCGGCCGAGCTGCGTTCGTCTCCAACACAAAGTTCGACCAACTTCTCGCCTGCACACACAATAGTTACGAAGTTCGGGATGAACTTATCCAAGACCATCTCATCTAGAGAAGTGCAGGTGCTCAGCCACGTGATCGCGGTGTGGTACTGGCATGCCATGGACAAGGGCGCCCGCGGATCGAGGATCCCGCTGGCCTTGGCGGGCTTTTTCCGCAGTGTCTCGAAGGCCTGGAACCATGCATGGCACTCGCCTAGTAGGGCCCCTTGCTGATGGAAATGTTCCGGATAGAGCGGTTGCGGTGGGTTGGCCAGGACGTGACTCTGGGCGAAACGGACAAAGGACAAGCACCGAGTAATCATGCTCGTCAGGTAATCCCTCGCTTGGTCGACATGGTCGAAACTGAGGTTTTTATTCGATCGGAGGGGGGAAGAGTCGGGCGACCGTATGTCCAGCGCTGGCATGAGCGGTCGACCAAAGTACGACAACTGATTGTTCTGTCGGCAGAAGAATTGGAACAGGTCTTTATTGATGGTATATAGGGCGGTATTCTGTCTCGAGAGGATGTCCAGGCCGCCTTGGACGTGATTCATCGCTTGCCTGGAATTTCCCTGGAGCATCTCGAGACAGACGAACAAGAGGCATTGGGTGAGCATCAAGTCAAAGCCCCCCTCTTTCGGGTCTCCGATCTGCCGTAGAAATTGTTGGATGGCTTTGTTGTACTGCTGCAACGTGAACTCATCAGTCGCATGTGCAGGCTCAAACCAGCCTGCCAGTTGACGCTGATGCAGCGCGCCCACAGCGGCAACGGCATGCCGGACCGCCTGGTTGCGGTGACTGAGTTGCGGGGGGAACTGGTTCCAGAACTGCGACGGGAAGAAGCCCGACAGCGCGGGCGCGGTCTGCGAGCAAAAGAACTGCACATACTGTCGCTCCTCCCGCGTACCTGGCACGAGCACAATCCTTTGATCCGAAGTCGGGCTCAAGCCCTGGCGCCAAGGCGTGGACTGGATGAGGGCTTGGCGAAGTTGCGTCTGTGACGCTTCGGTGTAGCCGTCGCATTTGCGCCCGGAGCGTGTGCACTGGCTGCACGCGGGCTTCTCTTCTCCACACTTGACGTGGCGGATCCTGTCATATCAAGCCGTCAGTCAGGGGTTGTATTGGTGCAGCGGGTCTGACTCGGGTGTGCTACATACTTGCAGGTTATGCATCCTTTGCGGGACCTGGAGTTGCTGGCCCTTGTTCTTCGGGTCGATGCTGGTGCCATGGGTATGGTGGTGCTGACGCTATATGGATGACTTGATCTCAGGAGGTGATTACTGATTGATAAGTCATGGTGGATGAGGCTGACACTGTTGTTATCGAGGGATTTTCGCGCTAAGCTCGCAGGATCAGTACCACGTGATGGGTACTGAAACACTTGGAGTTATAGTCACCACGGGTCGGCTGTATTGCCACAGAATTATGTATGGAGGACCGTAGCGTAGGTTAACTGCCAGGATGGTCAGGCGCGCCGGGCGGTATTGTCTTTCTGCCGCCGCCTAGGCCTTCCAACAAGTGTTTAGTACACTTTCCAGTTCCAAGAGTCTGTACGATGTTCATATCTTCTGAAGTAACACTCAGAGCAGAAAGCGGTGAGACCCGGCGCCGCCGCCAGGTGCTGCCTCCGGTATACGCGCTCGTCCTCTAGGTTCTGGAACCATTTGCCCCTGCGGTTTTCGTAATCGTCGGCTGGCATCAAGAGAAAAATCTTCACTGTCGCTCCAGAGCTGATATATATACAGACTACACAGACATAGCCTAAGACTGTCACTATTATTGCCAAATGGGTGACGAGTTCTTCAAATCATGCACTTGTCCCGTCCCAACCACTCCATCTACTTAGCTCAGCTCACCATAACTTCAGTTTTGCTTAGTCCTTGAATTTCCCTACACTAAGGATCTCAACAAATGCAACAAGCCTGACATCGAAGAACAAATCAAACCTTCCAAATTCCTTACCACTAGTTCTACCCACTATGGGGGCCACGAGCTCTGACCTGTCAGCCTCAGCTGCCCCCAATATGAACATAAACAATTTCCTGCAGCCACAACCAGCATCCCAAACACAAGACGAAAATCCCGACTCGAGACTCCCTGTGCCAAGATCCACGACACCCATAATCACAATTCCACACCGACATTATCGTCCATTACACTCTCTAAAGCTCGGAATAAGTCCACTCTTCAAATAAGAGAACCACAGAAGATAGACATACCCGAATCATGACACCACAATCGCTTGTACCCGCTTAGGCACCCGTCTCCGTAGTCCCGACAACACGACTCGGAGATCTCCCGGCACAGCACATCCCAATTCTTCGTCCTTGTCGAGGCGACGAAGAGCCAGCCGTCCGAGTCGGTGTCGCCGGGGGCAGATTTGCTGGACCCGCAGAATGGGGAGCTGCCCCACCATTTGCATTCGTTGAAGCCGGCCATCTGACACTTTGAATATGCACCAGTCGCGAGCAGCATTACTGCAATTGTTGGAAAGGTGAGAAGCTGCATTGTGGTGACTGTAGGACGATAGCAAGAAAAAGAGAAAGTCGGGAATGAGTGTTGTAGTTTCCTTTCTTCTCACAAGAAGTAGAGCACGGGACTATATACTATCAGGACAGCATGCTTGCTGGATCAAGTGGACTGAGAACGCAGCTTCAATGTACATAGCCAAAGGCCGCCACAAGGCGAGGCATTGGGTCTAGGTTCAGTATCTCTCGTATTCAAGGTCGAGTTGTTTGCGGGCAGAGCGTCTCCAAGCATCAAAGTACCTCGTATCGGCTTGAAGCTGCCACAAGTAGCTACACGAACTGACTTCAATCGCTCGTCCCGACCAGCGACATGCAGCTGCCACGTCAACCGTCTTCAGCCACCGCCGGAACCATCCTTGGCAGTCGGGTTCCCATAGATGAACATCTGTCTA
The DNA here is from genome assembly GCF_003184825.1 of Aspergillus fijiensis CBS 313.89. Taxonomy (NCBI): domain Eukaryota; kingdom Fungi; phylum Ascomycota; class Eurotiomycetes; order Eurotiales; family Aspergillaceae; genus Aspergillus; species Aspergillus fijiensis. The sequence goes on from NW_024468981.1 coordinate 293,161, forward strand.
GTCACAGGTCAACTCCACGGAATATTCATCTATCGACAACCTCCTTGATACTTCGGATCAAGCACCGTGGCTACCGCAGGATCGAGCAACAAGGAACTGATAGACATGTGATGCGCAGGGAGGTTGCTGTACCGCTAGCTATGGTCATCATCAAACCTTCATCGTTTTCTAACTTTCGCTCCTGTTCTCCCGGGCACTTTTATTGACATTTTAACCACATTTCTCCCAATTCGAAGGTGACCTTCCTGTCTATCTACGTAGCTCATTCCACATTAGAGTATAATGTATCGCTACATTCCAATACGTGTTTACCCCGCATAATTCACCTTATCGGTGCGATTGACGGCCGAGGAAGCCGGCGGTCCCGAGCGGGGCTCGGGAGTGCCCGACAATCTTAACCTACTGGCACGAGACGCGACAACAGCAACTTCCCACCGGGTAGGAGTGCTAACATTTGTTCTACTACATCACTGGCAAGTCCGTATCTCATTCTTCTGGCATTCTTGAGCAGCTTATAACACAGATCTCACAAAATGTTCCCTCAACACGAATCCACCTCCTCGACCACCGTCAATTCCGCAATCGTCGCTTCCAGGAAGTCCTTCTGCTCCGCCAAGAACTCCGTCATGCCGGCAATATTGAACGGACGCTTGGTATCCACCCGCTTCCGCTCCTCCTTCAACTTCAAGCGGATGCGCTCCTCGAGCAGCTCCAACCGATACTCGGTGAAGCCATGGTAGAGCTCCGACCAGTTGCTGATGGCCCGGGACCCGGTCAGGACCAGCTCGTCGCGGACGGAGGGATCCCGCGGTCGGAAGGGGGTCACCATGCTGATCCGTTCACGGCCCCCCAGCGCTTTCAGCGCCTGGTGCTCGATATATCGGCCTTGCATTACCACTGCGGTGCCCTGGGAGACTCGATCAGCTAGAAAGTAAGAAAGGAAGAGGCAGAGAAAAACCAAACAAGAAAATGAAACAAAGAAAAACAGAGGGTAGCATGGAGTGGACATACCATTGCGGGTCCACGGATCTTCTTGATCTCGCCCGCTGGGGTCCGGATAGCCGTCTCGCCGCCGAACATGTCGCTGCAGTCCGAAAGCATCGTCACGCACACGAACGGGAAACTGTCGTAGTGCCATGCAAAGGCCGAGGTATCCAGGCTCTCCTGGACTGTGGCAACAGTCGACGCATCCTCGTTGACAGAGATGTTGATATTGGCGATCTCGTAGTCGAACGCGACCACGAGGTCCACCCCAGCGACCTGGGATACAATGCGCTGCAGCTCGGGTGAGCTCCACGCATCGCAGGTGAAGGGGGCGCGTCTGCAGAAATTCAGTCAGTCTGCGAGACACAGCTCATTGTCCACACTTGGAATGGCGCGGTGAAACAAACTCTCGACCCATGCCCCGGATCATATTCTTGGCGAAGCTCGACGAGTATTGACAGTCTTTCAGGACGGGCTCACTGAAGATCTCCGCCCGCATCTGTTTGATGGCTTCGGGGGTGAAGAGGGGAAAAGGTTCGGAGGCTGCCACCGGAGAGATCCCGTGGCCTTCGAGACCGATCTCCCGCATGGTGGTGATGCCGCTCGGGGGGTGGAAGTTTAGGTTCCGTCTCGCGTCGAAGAGCTCTTGCTTATCCACACGAGCGCCATCGATGAACCATTGAGGAAGGGGGTGGCTTGGACGAGTCGCCTTTTGGGTGGTAGGGCCTACCACTGTGGGTGGTGCGGGGCGCAGCGCGTCAACTGAGGGCATTTTGGACTGGTGGAATTGAAATTGTTGGTTTGTGGCTGTGGTGGATGTTTGTATTAGTTGAAGAGATGAGAAAGGTCTGGAGTTCGGAGCATAATTTGAGTTCACTGAGATACACACGGTTATACATATGGCTTCCTGGCTCATGCCCAAGCCAAGCAAGCGAAGCCAGCACCGACCCGGTCAACCGTGACCCCGCACGCACAGGGGTGCGCAGATGACCAGGGCATGCAGGTAGATTGACAATCAGAAAGACCTCAAATTAGACGATAAGTGTCTCGCGGAGATTGTCACTCACATGTACCCTTGCCATAAGGCAACTCCCGAGTCGCCGAGATTTCAAACTTCAGCCGTCGGGTACTCGGATGGAAGAGGGGTGGACTCGGGATTCTCGGATCGGAAGTAGTGGATGTGCACAGAAGTAACGACTAGATTGCCTATCTGTATTCGGCCCATATCCCTTGCTGATCCTGTCAATGGACTTCTTTCCCTCTTACGCTGCCACACGGATGATTCGGATTGATATGTCTGCTCCGATGGTGTCACATGAACTAGTCAATCATATCAAGACACTTATCATCCAATCCGATTCCCGCGCACGCTTTTGTAGAGGCGAGTCACTTCCAGTAGTGGGCCGCGTTTTCTCATATATTATCACAACTATGGATACTTCGGCCTTGAAGCAACCGAGGCTTCTTGCACTCAAGCGAGACTAGGAGTATCGAAGAACCTTCATCGGCCAGAAATGAGGTTTCAGTGTTTAGATTGGAACACTAAATGAAAAATGAACAAAGAATAAGCAACATGAAGAGGACGAAGGAGAAGGCGAGGAAAGGAACAAGGACAAGTATCAGACATAGAAGAGAACAGAAAAGTGAAGTCGGGGCTAGTCCTCGTCGTCTCCCCGGTTGCCGTGGCCTAGTGCTCTCCAACCTCAAGAACTTGCGGATCTTGCTCAATCCTTGCAAGTCCCCAGCCTCCGTCCCTGATATGCTATCGTCCACCCAGCCCGGGGTTGTCCCCCCTTCGAAGTCCACGAGCCACGCGTCGCGATGGACACCGTCAATCACAACATTCGCTGCTTTGACATCCCCCCAAACGAGCCCGTTCCGATGAAGTGCATGCACCGCGTCGGCGATTTGATCATACCACTTCTGGCTCTCGGCGATGCTTACCTCACCGTCATTGTCGGCCGTCATAAGGTCAGCCAGGGAAGCCGGCGACGGTATGTAAGTCATCAGGATACCGGCATACTGCGTACCGATGCCGATTACCCCTTCCAGCTTGGGCACTCGGAGCGAGCGTCCTCCTTCGCTGCACTGCTCCATCTTCCGTAGCATGGAAATCTCGCGCTGCAGGGACTCGGTTCTATGGGTCATCTTGTAGGCAAATGTCGCCCCACGGATATCAACTTCGTAGACTTTACCGCGCTCGACGTCGCGGAACCGCTCGACCTCCGAGAGTCGGAAGACGGGAGTATCCCGCATCTCATCTTCCATTGCATCCCAGTCAACCTCTTCACGCGCCAACATCCGTGGGATGGGGCAGGGTTCGAATGTTAACGTATCGTTCCTCTGCGGGATCAACTGGAAGCAAAGACGTGAACGCATCAGGTAGGACTCCAGATCTTGCGGGGGAGCGACTGACGTCGACAGGAAAAGTGGTTCGCAATGGAGGATCAGTGGCGATAAAAGTTTTGCCGAGGACTGTTGCATATAGACATTGATGCATTGGTCAACAACGGATGGTTTTCGGTTCCAAAACGCCGGGCCCGGAGACTTGTCGAACCGAATGAGGTATTCGGTGTCCCTGACACTCGCAGGCAGCCTAACCATGAAACAGAGATAAGCCGCCTATAGGGCGCCCCGGAATAAGACAGGACCCAGACCGCTTACTCTGGCTCGAAGCACAGAGTCTACTGGGCGAAGTTATCCATCGCGTGGGGGGTTAAAGTAAACATGACCTGACTCTGAAGGATCAAATCAGCCAGTTAGGCTGGAAGTTGAGGCGGGTTGATGAGCCGTTGTACCCCTTACCCCACGTTTGTTGCTCACCGAATCCAAGAAGGTTTAATTTCGCGCACTCGCCCAGCGGGAATTAGTTTACTGTTGGTCGAATCGCACTCACTAGCCTGGTTGTGAGCCTCGTCAGGTCTGGGACTGCCAGGCGGCCGGACAGGGGATTCGGTCTTTCTTACCATTGCAACAGGGTGGCAATAAGAACAGAAGAAGGATCGGGAGCTGGGATTCTTGCAATTGGGAGGCACAAATGATCAAGCTCAGCGGTGAAATTGATGAGGCTGTCTGTAATGGAGAAATAGAGGAGGAAAGGCGTGTTTTTTGTATACGATTGTATAACCAACCAGAGCAACTGTTTATAGGCTTATTAGACTTTCTAGGGAAGGTATTTTGGATTGAGCAGTTGAAGAGATAGGAGGAGAAACAGAAGAAGTTTTCCGAGACTAGCAGAAACCTGGAGCAGTCAGATCCTGGCTTTTGAACCCATGTTGGGCCAATTCAGGACGCAAAGAATAATCCCATAGGGGTTTTAGCCCAGGCATTGATAATGCATGGTTCTACTGGAAGGCGATTTCTTGTCTGCTGAATTATAGCCATTGGCCATCAACAGGAACAGTTCTTGGTTTTTTGTTGTTGCTCAATAATGAAAGACAAGCAAGTCTTTCTCCCCAGCTCATCTGTCTGACTGGGTCAATAGACAAAGATATTTTCTGGATCTCTGATTGTGGTAGTCTTACCTCCAGGATTCTTTGCCAGGGAGATGGCGAGACAAGATGTCCGTGCATGTACATTGAGACAGATATCTTTAGCATTTGAAGTTTGCAATATCGCGTATTGTGAATGGGTGTTAAGAGACATCCAAGCTATCTCCAACCATCATAACCGAGTACCTAGTAGTCTAGGGAAGGAGAGATGTTCGGTCCCTCGTCTAAGCACATGTCCACCACAACAAGTCCTAGCTTGAAGTGGTTTTGAGGCAACCTTAAAGTGATCATGGCGTAACATCACTAGACTTTGTCTCAGGAAAGATGATACATGACCGTGACCTATTCTGGGACAACCCCTTTTTCTTCCCAGCTTGGCCTAGTCGGCCGCTGCTTTTGCACACTCGGGGTGACAGCACAGCATCCTGATTAGCTGGCTGTAGTCACCGCCCCCGGGTAATTCACCCGACCCGTTCGATGGCTCAATAACTGCCATTGTCTCGCCGGGTTTTGTCAAGTTTGACCACTTCTTCTCGGAACGATCAACCTAGACAATTCGCCGAGCAACACCGAAGACAGATCCCGAGTTACACTCAGAGCTGCGCAAGAGGAATGCAATTAGGCTTTTGCAACTTGTACCTGAGCCCCGAAGGGCCGTGACTACACGGTCACTATTCTTTCGTCAATCGGATCTAAGCTGAATGCGCATCCCTGATTGACCTACCGAGCAGGTCAGCCAGGGATGCGTACAGGAAGCACGGATATACCCGGGCTAAGATACACAAGTGGAGTCTCGTAACCTAATCGATGTGAAATCATGATTAGCTCACGTGGGCAAATCAATTCTGGATCGAACATTCGAAGTGCTTGAAGCAACTGTAATATTGGCCTGATCTTAGGGTTGTGGTTGCCGCTTGATACCTCGTAAATAAGGCTGTGTCTTCAACTGTTCCGGGTGTGATTGCCTTGAACTTAGCTTTATGCGCCGGTACTGGAAGTTTCGGGGTCAAAGATAAAGGTTTACCGAATGCTTAATCGGAGATAAACAGGAGCTTGAACAAGTAAAAAAGGGGAAATAGTTATAAATCTTGCTTCCCGCGCGATGTTCGGTGCTGATAGGACGGAAGATACTACGTACTGCCTACCGTACCTACGGTAAGCAGAAGATGAATCCGTATGAATGGATGGAACTAAGCACCGCCCCTTGCATTGTGTTGGACCGTTATGTTTGTTGATACACATGCGCGGCCCAAGGAGTACAGCTCTATAGAGGTGCGAGACAACATAGAAGCAGGTTTGTGGGATGGAGGCAGCATTGACATAAACCTGATTTCCGGACCGAGCTGCAGCCAATGCCTTGGCGACAACGACAACGTGGTCATTAATATAGATGAACCGTCACCTTGAAAGCTGCGAGATGAAATCACGAACCTGTCGCAACCAAAGGAGTATAAGTACCAATGCTTCCGGGGTATGTCAAGCACCGAACGGGTTTTCTCTAACCTTTACCAAGGAACCCCGAAAGAACCGCAACACCTGCTGAGTCCATGGCTCTACCGCCCCGAAGCCAAACCAGCAGCACCGGGCGCTCGACACCGCACAATCTCAATGTGCTCCAGCGCCGGTACCACGCGGAGTTTTACAAAACCGTCGCCAAGGTGATGGCCCTGCGTGAAACCTACCTCCAAGAACGAATCATCTTCGTCAAAAGCAACGAAATGGTGCCGATCCTCAAAGGTCTCGGCGCAAGAGACGAGGATTTCGAACTCATCCAGAAGATCAGCAACACTACCGGCCCCGATCCCACCTTCGAATACCGCACCGTGACCTCCGCGCGTTACTGTCTCGACGTCGAGACGCGATGCCTTCAGCGCCTCGAGAAGGTGCCCTGCGGCCCTCGGACAGAGGAGGCCTACAAGCGCTACGACCCGGGGGTCCAACGGGAGTTCGAGGAGGCACCGCTCGAGATGCAGGGGAACACGGTCGTCCAGGCGCTGATGCTCTTCAAGGCGCTGGTCTTCCACAAGGTACCTATCCTGCCGCGGGAGAAGCTGGACTACACGTCGCATCAGTGGGTGTGCACCGTGCTCAATGTGCGCATCTTCACCGACGATCGCCAGGGGGTCCAGGGCGAGCCAGCGCCCGGGGGCGTCCATTCCGATGGGTCGGACCACACCATGACCGTGTTCCTGGGGTCGTCCAACATGCGCTCGGACAGCGCGGTCACCTACCTCCACGACAACCTGGAGACGACGGGGGCGCCACTGTGGGAGACGAACCCGGCCCTGATCCGCGCGCGGGTGCAGCATCGCGACTTCCTCGACACGTTGATCTTCGCCGACCACCACTACAAGCGATGTGTCACGCAGCTGAATGCATGCGACCCGTCCGACCGGGCGTTGCGCGATATGTTGGTCGTCTTCACCCGGCGACCCAAGCGCGATGACCATGGGCTGGGTCACGCGGAGACTCAGGCGCTGCATACCACCTGTCCGCTGCAAATCCCCCTCTGGCTGCCATGAGCAGGTTCTGTGCATATTCCACCTTCCTCTAGTACCGGGAGCTGCGAGCTTGAGGTCTTCTGCTTTCCCCACCCATTGATCTTTCAATTTTCCTATTCCTATACCACTATCCGCCATTGCAACAGCAATTGATATCCCTTCATGTTCCTTTTTATTATAAGTACGTGACTAGATCAATCCACATGACAGCGTCGTTATCTTTTCTTTTGTCCAGGGGAACCATGTACCTCGAGCGTTGAGGGGTAGAGAGGCCCGACATCGCGCCTTGCATGAACCTTGCTCCAACAAGACACCGGATACACCGCCACATGCCTCGAGAGACCCTTTTCGGCTTTCAGAGCTCCTTACAACATCAAGCAAGGTTAAGGTCCTCAACCTTGTTGCGAAGGTGCCATTCCATGGTCGTCACACTAGAGGTTTGCTGCGCAGAAGGGTGATAAGAAGAGGTCAGCTGGTTTTGGTTGCCTTGCCCACATGCGGGCTCTTTGCTATACCTCTTTCGTAGATGGCTTTCCCATTTCTAGAAAATCCTAGCCCTAGAGAGACGTCCTATATGGATGTCTGTGCGCCCATGGCTAATTCATTGATCACACTCTAAGATCGAATTGTAGGGATTTACTCAAGTTCTGCAAAGATTCTAGCTCTAAGCCTGCGAGCCACATATATTGCTACTTGAGAGACTGATCGGCCGAATTAAGGATACGAGGGTCAATAGCTCCCTTCATTGCATGACCATCATAGGCAGTAGAGCCAATTGCTTCCTCTACTTCACTTCCGTGTGTATCATTCGATATCCAAAGCAGCTTCTAGACCAGACACTACTTCCCAAATCCCTGGCAAAATCAACTCAAGTGTAGCACAAATAGCATTCCGACCAAAACATACGGAACCCTTGAATAGGCAGACCCCGCGAATTGGAGAAAATTCCGTGCAGAGGCGGGGGGTGCTGCAGCTTTATTCGAAGAGGTTGTATGCCCATCCACAACTCCGATTAAGTAGCTCGCATGCGATCTGAAGATACTTTTGTAGTATTGGTATACTGGTATACGCTTTGAACACAAGCAATTTTCACGGGTGTGTCTCCTCTATTAGGGAATGACCATTTTGTGAGAGAAAAAGACTATATCTGGTCGGAATCGATCCTGCAGTACTCAAGAATAGAATAGGGGTGACACACTCAAGCCTCGGATCCGGCGATCAGGTACGGATGCCTCTCTCCAAGCTGGACCCCTGGATCAATACCAAGGGCTTACTTATTGCAATCCGTAACCGCACATATGGTCCATGATGCGGCAGAGACCGGAGTACAGCACCTATGCTAGAATGTCAGATCACTGTCTAGGGCAGGTACTTGTTGTGAGGTAATTGTACAGCCACGGTAGGTGGCGTATGCAGTACCTGCGTAACCTTATTGCTCCCGAGTCACTGACTCGTCGTGCCTAAGCGGGAGCAGTGAAGGACAAAGCTTAAATCAATCCATTTTAATAGTGCTGAGTCCGGTAGAGTTCTGAAACAGCTGGTGATCTGCATTGTCTGTTGCCCCAACAGAGAAAGTCTATGCACCTCATCCTAATCACTACTACTTGAATCCCCATCCGAGTCCTTATCTGAGTCACTATCCTCACTCTCCTGTGCATCTGACGAACTACCATGAGTCGTGGAGTTCGCATCTCCATTCCCTGCGCCCTCCTCCTCGGATTCCGCCACATACTCCTCCTGCGCTTCCGTCGACGAGAAGGCATGCCCATCGTGCGTCTTGTGCCTTGTGAGAAAACATTTGTAACAGAGGTCAAAGTCAAAGCAGACTTGGCATTTGTGGCGATATCCATAGAGACCCTGACAACAAAGCATTAGTCGGAATAACCGGGAAATGGGAAGCAGAGCAAAGCTGAAATGGAGAACGATGAAAAGAAGGGGACTGAGCGTACCATGAAGCAGCCATCACAAGTACCACTGAACGAAGCAGCCACGCGGCTGAAATGGATACCAACATTCTCAAGCGCGTCAGCCTGTGGATGCGCGCTCTGATACGCGTCCTCAAGCAGCCTTACCACGTTGTCGGAATGGCCGTGGTACCGAGCGATCTTAGCCGCTGTCCACGTCCGTCCGAGCCCAACCCACTGCGTACAGGGGTTGGCACCGCGGTTGAGCAGCATGGAGATGATCTCTTCTTGCACACTCGCGGTGGTGGTCCGGCTGAGGCGGGTCCAGCCTCGCGCGGCCCAGAGCAACGGGGTCCAGCCGTCTTCGTCGGGAGCATCCAGCAACTCGCGCGAGAGGCTGAGCACTCTTTCGACTAGAGCGGCCGACCCGCTGAGCATTGCAAAATGCAGGACCGTGCGGCCGACATGGTCTCGCGCCTCAATGTCGCCACCTTGCTCGAAGATGAGGTCCAGGTGGCCGACAGAGTTGGCGGCCGCCAGATGGATTGCACTGCGGCCCTGGATATCTGGCTGGTCAACGCGGGCGCCTTTATCGAGCAGGGCGGTCACGATTTCTAACGGCGCTGTGACACAGATCCAGCTCAGCAGAGAGCCTCGCATGCTCCCTGTGCTGTTGACATCCAGCTCCTCCAAGCTCAATAAATAATTGCAAATTTTGCTCTGGTGCTCCCACTCCCCGAAGGGGCCGCGGTACCCTGCTTGGTGCAGAGGCGACCCGCTCTGCGGATCAACTAGATTAATGTCCGCACCGGCAGCGACCAGCAGCTTTACCATGTCTAAGGACGAGTCCCAGCATGCATAGTGCAGCGGGCCACCCCGGATGGAACCCACGGTGTTGAGCTCCGCCCCGCGGGCGAGCAGATACTTGACCATTGCGGCGTTTTCATGACCGACCGCGCACATCAGCACTGTCAGGCCCTTGCGATTGCGAGCCTCGAGGTCTGCCCCGGCGTTGATCAGCGGACGGACAGTTTCCATACACGTAGATGGTGACATATACATAAGAGGCGTGAACCCTTCCTGCTGGGCGTGATTCACATCCGGGCGGAACTCTAGCAAGAGCTGGACGAGGGCAGGATTGTCGAGTCGCACCGCATCATGCAACGGGGTCTGCCCCTTGGAGCCTTGATGATCGACATTGGCACCGGCTTCCAGGAGCAGACGTACCGAGTCGAGTCGCTCTTTCTTTACGGCGCACCCCAACGCTGTGTATCCATTGTAGGGGTCATCCCCGTACTGCACTTCGAGGTCGGGACCAAACTCCAACAACGTCCTCACATTCTCCGTCCGATCGTACGTAGCACTCAGTGCTAACGGTGTCCAGTTCCAAGCCACGATATTGGGATTGGCCCCCTTTTCCAGCAGAGCCCGAGTCGCTTGCGGCTGCGAGTAGGCGATGTGTAGAGGTGTCCAGCCCGCTTCAGAAATTTGATTGAGACTCGTCCCGTGGTCGCACAGTAACCGAATAATCCCCGCGTGTCCCTTTTCAGCCGCCAGGTGAAGGCCATTGCTATTACCCTGATCTGATAGGGTGGCCTGCGCGCCTTTGTTGATGAGGTACTCCGCTACTTCCATATGCCCTGAATAGGCAGCCCTCAACAACGCTGTCCGGTTAAACGTTCCCGGCGCATCCACGGGGTGGCCAGCCTCAACAAGCAGCTTAACAAGCTCCAATTTCCCAGCCCCTGCTGCCTCGGGCAAAGGAACAACTTCATTCTTTGTCACATGCGGATTGGCCCCGTGCTTGAGTAGAAGCTTAGTAATGTGGTCGTGACCTTTGTAGATGGCGAACTGCAAGGGGCTCCAATTGACCGACCCAAGGACATTGGGGTCCGCACCGCGCTCAAGAAGTAATCGAACGCTATGAACATAGCCTTGGTCTACAGCGGCTGCTAGAGGCGTCCAGCGTACATCGCCGTGTTTGTCCAATTCCAACTCGTGATGTTTGACCAGCTCCTGCACAACACTGTAATATCCCCATTGGCAGGCCCGACATAAGACCGACTGCCCGTCCTCGCCGCCCAGGGCATTGATATCTGCCCCCGCAGCCACCAAAAGTCGCACGGCTCCAACATGTCCATGCGCCGAGGCAATATGCAGCAGCTGACGTCTTCTGGAATAGAGACGGTCTGCGATGGCCGCCCTGCCAAGAAAGAATTTCAGACTATCCAGATGCCCCGCTGCGGCGGACCAGAAAACTGCGGAGTGCAGGTAGATATCTCCCTCATAGTCGTATTTGCCGTGGACTGAAGCGCCTGCATCGAGAAGTTTGGCTAGAAGGGAAGTCGAGTTCAGAGTGGCAGCCCGAATGAGGATAAAGTCAGGCCATTCAAACGGCGACCCAGACCTAGTCGACTGAATGATACACGAGACCACCAAATCGATGGCCTCTTCATCAGCGGACCAGTTAGCTGCCCAAAGAATGTCATGCATCTGCGCACTATTCAAGGTACAATGGTCGAGCAGCTCCTTCAGCAGAGCCCTTTGTCTGTATCGCGCAGCTTCCCATGCTGCCGAAACTAATGTGCTCATATCGTTGGTGTGGTCCTTCGGAAATGCGCTTGGATTCTCCAACACCCATGTGTGCAGTCGCATGCCTACCATAAAAGGCAACACAGAGGGGTGGCATCGGTCAGGTCGTTCGAAGAGATTTGATGCTGCCCACCGGGCAACGGCAATACGTCGATACGACAAGGGATCGGTCAAGGTCTCCTTTACCTGGGACTTGATAACCTCAGTGAGCACTACCGACCCAAACTGCTGCTCCAAGTAAAGTGCCGCGTATTGCGCGAAATTGAACTCTGTGTCCAAAAATCGAGCATCCTGCAACTCAGGAGTGGCCCAACGCTTCGGCCCTTCCTTCCACTTCTCAAACTCGGTTGATGAAAGATATCTCAAGCAGGCTATAAGAATTCCCCTACTAGCTTCCATGGATCCAGGGCCAAGCCCGAGGTCTTGGAGGACCCCTGAGAGCTGAGGATGCGCCAAGTGGACTTCTTGATACTTGACCACTAGCATGCCGTCAAACAGCTTGTCAAGTGTCTCGCGGGATAGCTCAGTTTTCCCGTGTGAGACAATAGAAAACGATATCGCGCGGCGCAGCTCCCACACAGTCAACGGTCGCAATGTCCTGTTCACCCAGAGCAGTATCTCCCCAGCCAAGTCCCGCTTTTCCTCTTGCGCTTTGAGGCTGCTCACAATGCTGGAAGTGGCTTTCTGCCTAGTTTTGAGGTCCGACGACAGAAGCTTGATCGCATCCTGCACTTCGCCGCTGCTCACAGGCCCCTTTCTGCGTCTCAGACGCCCAAGCACAAACTCACGCCAGTCCAAATCGTTATCGGAATCGAGTATCTTCTCCTGGACTCTCCGGGAGGTACCACGGAGAAAAGGGTACTGCCGCACGAGATCTTGGAGCGCAGCCTCCCTGCTCGCCTTGCGAGCTTCATGGAGCATGCTGTGGGAAGGGTTATCAAGGTCAATGGTAGGCCATTCCGAGAGCCTTTGCCGCAGAGCATTCTGCGTCACAAAATTCTGCGTTACCAGGGCATATTTGGTGCAGCACTCATTGGCAGTGAAGAGCTCATCAACCAGTGCCACAAATCGTGTAAGTGGCAAGCCACATTCCTTCGCGTTTGTGATAATGCACCAAACGGTTTTGTCTTCAGCGTAAGTGACGAGTTGTCGAAAGCATTGCAACAGCTCCGCGTCCGTGCAGGTGCGAAAATGGATCATACGCTCGAGGAGTGCGCTGATTGGCGTCATCATATTCGCAGTGTGCCGTAGCAGCTGTGCAATAAGCGACTTAAGTAGACCAGTGTATGTTGCCAAGCGATCGTCACGGCTGTCGAACTGAAAACAGATAATCATGTGTTTGCCTGGGTCGTCAGATTTCACCTTGTCCCGCAGATGACTCAAGATTTGAACACCTGCGAGAGGAGATGCAACTGAACCATGAAGGTAGACTCTAGCTGAGCGCCGTGGTACCAACCAGTCCTTCAGGTTCGAATGGCTCGTGATCCAAGCATAGGGGTTGAATGCTCTCGAGAGCCATCTGCTTGGGTAGAGTGGCGGCGCCATGGGTATCATGTGCGACCACCAATCCGAAAATCTGACCGCCTCACAAAAGGACTCTGCAATACTTGAGAATGTTGCAGATCGTTCGGGATGGGCGTGCTGGACATACCTTTTGCAGACCCTGAAATACGGTCTTCAATTTTGCGATAGACGGCATCGTCTTTTCGAAGACGGCAAAGGTCGCTATGAGATTTGGTCGACGCCAGGGTAATTTCGTATGGTAGACCAATGTTTGCTGCCATCTGGTCAAAGATCTACTGACAGTCAGTATCTAATGTCAAAGACAGAATCCATAAATATGTTAGTGTTTGAGAAACATGTACCTGGTCAGCACTGCTGCTCGAATATACATTGATGATCTCCACAGACAACGAAGCCTGTAGTCCCACAAAGGTCGAATTGAGCTCCTCGATGCCCTCCCCAAAGGCAGTAATATCCTCCATTCGAATACTGTGAGAGGGAACTCCAATTTTGAAACACAAGAGGGAGCAGCTGATTTGCCATGCTGCCGTCATATATGGATTGATGAGGACATCCGAAGAAAACCTACATATGTCAGCTTCTGACTACTGCCACGTTGGGCTCAGGATTTTACCAAAGATCGAGTATATATCGTGAACCAGGTGTAGTTTATCTTCTCCAGCAGTGCGATACGCATGGCCTCTTTGACAATTATTCCCTCGATGTCATGCGTGATGAACACGATAGGGCGGAATGGGTCCTAGGGGCATTTAGTTGTGTACCGGTGGAAAATCAACGGCAAACAAGCACAGACCTCTGGATCATCCTTTACTTTCTGATAGAGCTCGTTGATTAATGAATCTGCTAGATCATGAATGGCCGCCATGGGTGATTTGCCGGGGCTGTCCAACTCTAAGGAATATGCGAAACTGTAGATTCGTGCTACCGGTGGATTGCCAGCAAGACCCTCGGTCAGCCAGGTCGGCTTGCCATCCTCATCGGTCGGACTAGCCCAAGACTTGTGCTGATCTCCATGAAGCCCGTGGACTAAGACAATACTAGACGGGTCTGTCAGTTTTGAAACATCGACAAGGTCTGAAAGGCAGGGAAGTCATACTCGTATTCGCCCTCTGTCGGCTCTAAAAGAGCTAACATAGGTGGTTTGACATCTTGGGGATATCTATTCTCATCGCTCACTGTTGTTGAAGCTTGTTCGGAATCCTCAACTGTCTCTGTCTCTGCGTCTTTCTCTAGCCTTTCATCGCCCGACTCTGAGCCTGAAGCGGACGAGGTAGATGTCGTGCTTTGTTCATCGTCAGAGCTGGCGATCGACCCACGGTCGGACATGACAATAGAAGCAGCAAGAAGCTTGATATGTCAGCAGCTGAAAGTTAACTATCCAATATGTGCGAGATTCGACAATCAAAAGGATCTAAAGGTTGTGAGCAAGATTGTGTGCAGTGTTCCTGTTTCAAGTGGGTGCGTGTCTCGAAGCTGGCAATTAGCCGGTGCCTCCCTTAGTGCGTTTGGGCCGAAAAGAAAGGGCGCATGTCAGCTCCGCCAAGACGCATGGAATCACCCATAAATTCCTGCTTATCTTGCTGAATCCCACTTTTCCCAGTAACATCTTGAAAAAAAGCCTTACATGAAAATGGGTGATACAGCAAATAAGCACGATCAGGATACTGACGGGGATATCAATTCTGGCGATAACGGCCTCGACTTTCCTTCGGGCGCGCTGAGCTGGGATCTAGGGCTGGCCCCTGCTGGAGACACAGGCAGTTCGTTTCGCGTGCAGAACGACCCGCGTGCGCCATATCAGCGCAGCAACGTGATCGAGCGCAAAGGCACAATCGACATCCGCTGTTCTTGTCTTGACGTGATCCATGGACTGATTTCCGAGCAAGCAGAGGACCAGTTTGCAACCCTGATCGTCATGGAATATCGGTTTGACGTCCGAAAACGCGCCAGACGGGTTGAGCAGGCCCAGATCGCCCTTGAGTTCAAGGCTCGTGAGGCAGGTGAGACGGGCCCTGAAGTCTACGCCATCGCTCCAGACGGTAACTTCAGCCTTGTCCCTACAAATCAACGCGAGGAGATAAAGAGATCCATTGAGGGCCAGGCAGGAGCTTCTGCACCGGTGGGAGGACTAAGTATCACCGGGACGGTCGGTTGGGAGAAGACCGTCAGCCGCGAGACGGAGGACCACTGCACAGTGGTGGGATCGCGGGACTTGGTCGGCCGCAATTGGGGGCCTGCGAACAGCGCATCCTGGACGCTTCTGGAGAACTCATCGACCAAGAGTGGTGTTCCGTCCTTGCTGCGCACCGCCGTTCTGCTGCGAAGGGAGGATGAGCAGCCTTTCGAGTGTGTGGTGAAGCTCACGGCCGATGTTGTCACTGGTTGGCGGGAGCGGCTTTGGGGAGGCAAAGGACGAGTCCCCAAGGATGATCCGGTCATTTTCGACCCCCTGTTGGACCCGACAAATCATTTGCAGGAATATGATGTCTACAATCTGGGACAGGTTGATTTGGAGGGGCTGTGCAGGGTCACGCATAAGCGGAATTGGCAGGACGCGCCCGAGCAGTAGTCTTGTGGCTCTGACCAATCACATCACGGCAAGCGCAGCTGCGCTTTACTGAAAATGCACCTACTGAATTCGGCTTGGGTACCTACTTACCTAGTAGTACGTACTCAGTTGTTGGGGTAGTACTAGGTAGCCTGCTCAGTCTAGAGCCCCCCAATCAAATATTACAAGTACTGGCCGAGGATTGTTGTTTCCCCGGGATTGATTGGCGCCAGCAACGTCGCAGCATACCTTAACTATTCGGTGCTAGTATAGCGCTTCCTTGACTCAGCCTTTCTGTGGGTTGCGAGTACTACCACGCCAGGAGTATTTACCACGCACTCCACCGGGCGCTTGTTCCCCGCCCCCTGTAGCAATACTAAAGTGAAAGATTCCCTTTCAATAACCGGTGCAGCAATCGATCCTGAGACACCCCTCCCCCTTCAAATTATGTGGAAAAGTTTCACCTAGTCTTTTTGTCCCAAGATGTTGCCATTGAGCCCGCCAATTTCAGCGGCAGATGATGAGCGCAACTTTTCGCCTTCTCCGATAGAGATCTCAAAGTCAATCACAGCAAAGTTGCACTGTGACTCTGGGACTGATGGAGAGTCTGACGATAGCTCGGTGACAGAGTCTTTGAAATTTGTAAAGCGCCGTTTCGAAAGAATTCGCACCAATCTGCGTAAAAAAACCATTTCTTTTAACGACCGCGATCAATTCCATCAATTTGTGCGGGACAACAAGGATATCTTGGACAAAACCGTTGAACATGGTACTTTGCTTCACTATTTAGTTGAAGATGCCCAGGACAAGCGCTTCAGTCGATATGAACCGTTGGTTGAATATCTGGTGCGGCAATATCCGGTGCTCCTGAACAGAAAAGACGATTGTGAACGAATGGTTCTGCCTTGGGCTATCCAAAAGAAGCGCCACAACCTTGTTCATTGTATATGTGCCCATCATCCGCATATCGACAAAGTCATCGCCTCCCAGGGGCTGAGATCACAGAATTGCCTGCACGTGGCCATACACGCAGGGGTCAGGTCGACTCTAATCCTTGAACTGGTGAAACTAGCCAGTCTGGAGACTTTTGTAGCTCTGGACAATGAAGGTAACACGCCTCTTCATCAGGCGGTTGCCTACGAGCGGTGCACGGAGGCTGGACTGCGTGTTGTGCAAGCGCTGATCAATCGATGCGATAAGGCAGTGGATGCTCAGAGTAGCACCATGAGGCGATTATCTCCTTACCTTTATCATCTTTTCACGCGCGCGGAAGCTGAAGCGAAGGAGTCTGGAAAACACACCATCGAGCCGCGTTTGTCTCCGAGGATCAAGAATGTCGACATGCTCTCTTCAAGTGCTTTACAAACAGCTCTGGCTCGACCAGGCAAAAATATGTCTCAGGAAAATGAGTTGGGAATGTCTCAACTGAAGGCGTTAAATGATATTAATCATCCCCAAAATGTTCACACAGTGCATAAAGGAGACGCAAATTTTGCAACGTCATCGATAGTCGACAACAAAGCCCTGGACCTGGACAAGTCGATCAAATCTCCAATAGACACAGACAGAAGGCACAGCAAGATATTTAACGCGAGAGCAGATGAGGATGCTATTGTTACCGAGCAAACAGCGGACGCAGTTCGGGATTATCTAAAACTCCATTGTTTGAGGACCCGTGATTATGATCAGGCAATTGAGTTGCTGTACGAACAAGGCTCTCGTGAGTATCCCGCATTGTTTGCAGACTATGCTATTTTAGAAATGTTCTTAAACATGATTCAGACAGGGAGCTATACTTCGATTTATGTGGTTTATCATCACTGTACATCGATGAGGAATGGATTAGTCGCGGGTTAGAATACCTATGTTTTGATGACACACTGCAGTATGTCGCACTTCCTCAACTTGAGTTAAGGAAAAAGCAGCAGGCTAGCAATTCAAGGTTTGCCAAGAGAAAAGATTTGCTCCCTGACGGTGATGGTCGACGCGACATGGTATTCATATTCGACTTTCTGCGGAAAAAGAGAGTATCACGAATCCTTCGCGTCATAGTCGACGACCTTCTCTGTCCTGCTCACAGCGACGAAGCAATTGAGCAGGCGATACGGGGCTTCGGGGTCGAAGTTTGGGACTGGCGCAAGATTGATATTTCTATCGACACGATCATGGATGTTGCATCGGATGTTAGGGAATTGCATCTGTACTCGAGCGGAAACAACATGGTTCTGCGTGGATGGAGCGATCATGGTGGCCTAGCGCAATTGAAAAACTTGCACACCGTGTATTTGCACCAAAATCAGGTATATCAAAGGCGTTCATTGTTGGCCGAAGGCAATTACACTGACGATACCAGGGTCTCGAAACTGCCGAGCGAAGCAGGCGAAATGTGAATCAGTTTTGTAATAGGTTAGCCGCACTACGGCCAGACATACACGTTCAGCTGGAAAAGCAAGTTCCAAATCAACATACCAAACAGACAGACAAGTCCGTTGAAGGGGCCCGAGAGTGCAACGAACATCCTCATCGGTGGATTACTTGTATGGACAAATTTGCGGACTTCATTCAGAATATCCATTCGCCAGCTGGGTCGATGGAGGGTATCCGGGTGGCGCTGATCGATGACGGGGTCGATATTGAGGAGAAGACGCTGCGGGGTAAAATCGTCGGCGGTCGCAGCTTCTCTCCGAGAGAACATGCTCAGAATTTGCAACGATCGTTCTATGTGTCAGGAGGTGGGCATGGCACAGTCATGGCAAGTCTCGTCTGTCGATTGTGTCCCGCTGCTAAGTTGTTCGTGGTAAAAGTGGCCGAGCATGTCAGCAGAGACTCCGGCCGCCATATCTCAGCTAGCAGCGCAGCTAAGGCGGTTCGTGCAGCAATTGATCAGAAGGTCCATATCATCACCATGCCTTGGACAATCGAACGCAACGAACTGAATGCAGCCGACATTCGTGACCTGGAGGCCGCCACTGGGGCGGCTGCCAACGCGGGCATCATGATGTTCTGTGCCGCCAGTGATCAAGGTCCAGCGATAGATATTACCTTTCCTGCTGCCTGTGTGAATACCAAGAATATCTTTAAGATTGGTGCTGCAGAGGCTTCTGGCGCGGTATGGAAGTGGGTGGGAGACGCGGCGGCAGTTGACTTCATCTTCCCGGGCCACGAGGTGGTCAAAGAGCGACCTAACGACGCGCCGATTGACGAATGTCAGACCTTAACAGGATCCTGGGTAGCAACGGCAATTGCATCTGGATTTGCAGCATTAATTCTTCATTGCGTGCAGCTCAGCTTCGTGCAGACACAGGCTATCAACCAACCTGGCCAGATGGATCACTTCGAGGGCCTCCAACGTCATGAGCGCATGCGTGAGGCCTTCTTAGCAATTGGAACAACTCAGAGTAGTGGGAATAAGTATATCGAGGTGTGGAATGTGTTTGAGAAGGCCGTGGAGAAGAGCCAGGGAAAGCCACCAGACCAATTCCCAGCCATTGTCAATGAGGTTGCCAACAAGCTGAAGGCCAGGAAAATGCTGGAGTGAGATGGGTATTCGCACGACGGTGTTGGATCGAGGTGACACTTCAGAACTAGACGTCATGTCTGATGGTATGATCATGTCACGGTGATCGGAAGCTATCCAGGTTGGTTTAGGAACAATTGGTTGAGTTAGTGTTGTGCTTGTTGTGCTGTGTGTGGGAGGTAAAGAAGTTCGGTAGGAGTGACGCATCATGTGATCTGGTCTTTCAAACGTCGACAACATGAATATAGTCTTTCGGTTTGGTCACAGCCTCCACCTGTTATTACCTGCATGTTTAGCCAGGCGAAGTTAAACTTTCACTTAATCTATTCTATACCATGCCTAACGAGCCATCCTTCGACGTACACATACGCCTGCAGGAAGCAGGCGACCCAACCTACTTGAAGTTTTCAAGGTATTGCGAGACAATTATTCAATTCTCTCCTTTCTTACTTCTGACCTTTGCATTCAAGAGGTTGCCTTATCAAGTGTGTTATTGCTATGATTCGATACCGCTGCGCGGATGATTGCGAGGAGACTACTTGCGTAACTTTAAGAAAACCAACCCGCCTGGATCGAATCAACGCATAGAAAATAAGGGTCTGACGAAATGATGGCCAAGCTTATTCTTGTCGATGTGAATTTGATGTTTGGCGCTTTTTGAATCTGTGCTGCATCATGTCTGGTGTTCGTTCTGTAGCCATGCTACAAAAGGTCACGGGTTGGTTTACCCACCCCAGCCCAGTGGGCACCTCCATTTTCCCCATCTCCAATTATTTAAACTGCTTATCACCTCTCCATTCCTGCTTTGCTTCTCACTTCCCGATTTCCACCTTATCTCAATTGACGATCCGTGATTCCACAGTATTGCGTGCCCCGCACCAAAAGCACGCCATGCCCACACCGAATCTCCGATGGCTAACCGGCAATAACCTGGACGCTCTATCCACGGGACTCTCATTCACCATGCCATGGCCTAAAAGCCGTTACCAGCGAAACCAGAGCTTCTCAATCGAGACAGACGGCAAGAGCTATCCTCTCGATAGCCGCGAGTTGGCATACTGGGCTGACGGCTCTCTGAAATGGACGGCGCATTCCATCAGTGGCCACGTCGGGTATAGCAGCGGGTATACCGTGAAGGCTGCGACCGAGCAGGAGATAGAGTCCCGAATATGGGCTGAGACGACCCCGGAACATATAATTGTCTCCACCAAGATTGGACTGAGTGTTAGATTCCCGACTCAGAGTTTTGCGACATTATTTGAGAGTATTTCCCTCGATGGACAACAAGTGTGCTCCGCCGCTACTGTCGTCGCGTCGATTAACAAACAAGAATATGCAACAGTCGTACACAAGAGTGCCATTGAAAACCTCACCTGGGCGAGAGCAGTTGTCAAAGTCTCTGGAACTGTTGTATATGAGGGACGAGAGCATCTACCATTCGACGTGCGAGTATATATCTACTCCGATGCGCAGCCGCTCAAAGTCGTCTTCTCATTCATCCATGACCTCGACCCTAAGGAACCGTTGACCTCACTCGGTCTCAAATTCTCGGTACCGTTTCGCAATTTCCAACACTACAACCGCCACATTCGCTTCCTAGGTTCCACGGCAGGGGTTCTGAGGGAAGAAGTCCAAGGCCTCTCAGGGTTGTGGCATGGCCCTAGCGTGCAGGATTGCATCGACCAGACCGCCGGAAGAACCGTCACCCTTAAAGATGCCCCGTGGCTGTCTTATGTTCCATCCTGGAACGACTATACCCTCAGTCAGCTATCCTCTGATGGTTTCACGCTAAAGAAGCGAACGAAGCAAGGCTGTTCATGGGTGAAGGTGACAGAAGGGAGCAGGTATTCCGGCACTGCATACATTGGCTCGGCACAGCGCGGTGGCCTGGCAGTGGGCATGACCAATTTCTGGGAGCAGTATCCCACCCAAATCGATCTCAGCAATTTGACCACCGACGAAGCATCGACAACGATATGGATGTACTCACATTCAGCAGAACCGTTGGATACCCGTCCTTATCACGACGGACTAGGTCTGGACACCTACGAGAAACAGCTCAAAGCCCTCAATGCTACATACGAGGACTACGAGCCCGGCTTCGGTACGGCCAACGGAATCGGCCGAACGGCAGTCTTCTTCCTTCGACCATACAGCAACGAGACCCCATCCGACAGCGACCTAAGCGCATTTTCAGCTCTAGTCCGTGACCCCCCTCGCTTGCTCCCCACCCCAGAGACCATATACAAGGCTGGCGTGTTTCACGGCACATGGGCCCCGGACACTCGCCTCCTTGGCCTCAGCCCCACAGCCACTGAACTAAACATCGAACATAACCTGAATACCCTATTCACCCACTACCAGCGCCAGGTCGAGCAACACCGCTGGTACGGCTTCTGGGACTACGGCGACGTGCAGCACACGTACGACCCCCACCGACACGCGTGGCGCTACGACGTCGGGGGGTTTGCCTGGGACAACAGCGAGCTGTCCACAGACCTATGGCTATGGCTATATTTCCTACACTCCGGGCGAGCGGATGTCTTTCGGATGGCCGAGGCCATGACCCGCCACACGAGCGAAGTGGACGTGTACCATTCCGGCCGCTTCAAGGGTTTCGGAACGCGTCATGGGGTGCAGCATTTCAGCGACAGTTGCAAACAGCTCCGGATCTCCAACGTGCTGTATCGACGGTTCTACTACTATTTGACCGGGGACGAACGAACGGGAGTCCTGATCGCCGAGCTTCAGGACTGCCAGCATGCGCTGCTGGGACTCGACGCCCATCGGAAAGTCCAGCAGCACGGTGCGATTTTGGAAGGATTTGCACTGACGGACATCTGTCTTGACGGGGGCGCGTTAGCAGCGTCGTGGCTTACCGCATGGGAGAAACGGGAGCCGGGATGGACGGAGGGTAGAGATCGTCTGCTGAAAATGCTTGAGGGCATCGCAAACCTAGAATATGGGATCGCTACGAAGGCAATTCTACTCCACACGAAGACGGGAGAAGTGCGCACATGTCCGCCTCCCACGCGACCGTATGCCATCTCGCACTTGTCGATGCTATTCGGCTTCCCGGAACTGGTATCGGAGCTCGTCGACTACGCTGAAAGCGAACATCCAGCGGCCGTGGATGCGTTCCTGAAGGCTTACCTGACATATTGTCGGTCTTACAACGGCGGGGCGGATGTTCAGCGCGAGGAGTACGGCTTCGAGTTCCCTGCTACAGCCACATGGCGACAGAGCCACTCTACACTAACTGCTTTCGCGGCGAGACGCGGTGATGACGCCGAAATAGCCCGCGCAGCTTGGCAACAGTTCTTCGAAACGGATGGGTATACCAAAGACCACCAATGGACAGTGACGCCGACCGCGGCGCCAACCTATTTCTCCGAGGGTGAGGAGGCGCCTTGGATTACGACAAACGAGGCAGCACGGTACGGTGTGTCGGCTATATTCAATCTTGCGAACATTCGCAAATATCTCGACTAGCTGCTGTCTTGTCCATGAGTCTAGCGGTCCATCATTAGGCCCGGGTATTGTGTTCAGTTCTTGAACAACACCAGAACTAGAGGCTCCGTGGTCATAGAAATTCTCAATCATCATGCGCCTTGACCCTCGCAAACACCGCCCCCATAATTGTCAAACAGATAAACAGCATCACAAAGACAATTGCAACCATCCCACAACATTGTAGCTGATTCTGTCTCTGCTCTCGTCGGGCGATGATCCGCTCGCAGGCATCACAGTGCTCATGGGGCGTGGTAATCACCGAGGTAACCAGAGGAATAGCGGATGTCGGATCGGTGTCTCCGTGGTGGTGGGATGGTGACGGTTGTGATTCCAGGTCATCCTGGTCTGCTTGTGCGACTTCCGAGTACTGTGAGATTAAGAGTTGATGTCAGCTTGGCAGGGGTGATGGCGCAGTGGGGGCTTACTTCTTGGTAGGGCGGGGCTGCCTCGTAGGGTTGCTTTGGAGCCATTTCAGGACTTGGTGGAGTGCTTGGGATTGTTGATAAGACTCCGGTACAGATACTCGCTTACAACGTTTAGAAAACGATGATCATATACGATGGCAGATGTCTATTCTTATGTAGGAATCATGCTGCCTGGGTCGCAACATGGAGAGTGAGATTGCACAGCCTCATCAGGCTACCATCACGTGGTTGGTTGGCAGGAGTTAGAGCTACGTCAGGAATCTTATCACTGGTCTTAAGCTGGCTTGGCCAACGGTCAGGCACTTGTGGCTATTTGACTTTCCCAGATGAGCCCCTACGCATGGTGCAACTGACTGACTCGCCGACAGCCATTTAGCCACAAACCACGTGACGCATTTGTAAAAGAGACAGACTCTGCACCAGCCACACTCTGGCCAGTAAAACCCTGATCAGCACCGGCCGACATCGGCACACTGCGACAGAGTCAATCACCATCGCACTACTCTACAACTTCTCGGGTCCATGACATTGAGAACCAGATGCATTGACATCGAAACGAATCCATGTAGTCTGTCTCAACACTTACAGGGCAAAGCATCACTGGAATGCATCTTTGGTCAGGAACATAGCATACCAGCAGTCTACATTCAGCTCTATCATAACTCTATATCCAGCCCTCTAAATCTATATCCACTCTTCACCCCAATCTATATACAAACAAAATGCAAACCACGTCCCCATCACAGCTCAACCAACCCCCAAACAGCCCCATGACCCTACCCCAAAATCCCACCCCTAACCAACCACCCCCTGGCCTCCTCCCAAATCTCCTCCCTAACCCTTTCCCTCCTCGACCTCCTCCCCTTCGAACTGCCATGCGTAAACCCATGCCTACATCCCCTGGCCATAGTCCACTTATACCCACCCACCTCAAATGCCTCCTCCTTATCCCGCCTGCCCTCCAACCCGGCCAACCGATGAATCATCTCCTGCGCCTCAACCCTCAACAGATCAAACTCCGCCGCAACCATATACACCCTTTCCGGCAGATCCTCGGCGGCCGCATACCACGGACTGAGGAGGGGATCCCTCCGATCCTGGCCGGGACAGACATAGCCCCAATCGATCCACCAGCCGGCGTCGCCCAGATGATCGCGCCAGTAGTCCTGGTAGGGGCGGGCGTGCATCTTGTCCGGCGGGGAGTGGCTGAAGTCCACGATGGGGTAGTAGCAGATGGCCGCGCGGAGGGAGCGCCGCAGGGAGGGGAGCTGCGCGACGGCGAGCGCGAGGCTGGCGCCCGCGCTGAAGCCGCCGATCACCACGCGGGCGGGGTCGATGGGCAGGGCGGTGGGGTCCGCCAGCAGGTCGAGGATCTGCGCCTCCACGTCGTGGATGGCCGTCGGGAACGGGTGCAGCGGGATCTTGCGGTAGTCCAGGCTGAGGACGAGCATGCCCGTGCGCTTGCTCCAGGAGGCGCAGAAGGGGTCGTCGAAGCGCGCCGTGTGGACGGCGAAGCCCCCGCCGTGCAGGTTGATGTACGTTGGGAGGAGTGTCGGTTGGCCCGGCGTGTAGGTGGGCGGGTAGAAGATGCGGGTTTGCAGCGTCGGGCGCGATGGGAGGTGCAGGGTTAGGGTTGGGTGGGTGCTGGGCGGGGGCGGGTGGATGAGGTCCTTGTAGATGGTGTGTATGGTCGCGATGAGTTTGAGGCCCCAGAGCCAGAGGAAGCAGTAGATGCGGTGGTAGAGGGGGAGGAGGGCTTTGGGGAGCGGCTCCACCTCCGCTCGTTTTGTTGTTGTCATGGTGAATTATCTGATCCGGGACGGTTGCCTATAGGTTTAGTTGGGAATCAAAGACGGTGCTGGGGTGATTCAAGCTTTTAGGGGCCGGAGGTAGGCATGATGATTCTGAAGTGGGGTGCCCTAGTCGCTCTGGGTCGGATAGGCTGGTGGAGAGCGCGCTTTGCAACACTTCATTCGACTGAGCTGGATTGGTCGGCGCATGTGGGTTTTAGCTCAATTGTATCGGCACCTCAACATTTCATATGATAATTTTAGGCAGAATTCTCTGGAAGAGGCCCCTGAAAAGTGCAGTGGAGAACTTTTTTTCGTTTTCCTGCGCGAAGGACCCACTTGGGCAAAAGAGCGGCCCCACTTCATTTTTGCCAAAGTGACAGGCCGGAAACAATTGCATCGTGTAGATCTTAGGGGTGCTGATATTGCCTGTAGGGCTGATAGTATACCCCAGAATTCGATCGATGGGGTGGTCGCTTGGTAGAGGCTACGAGGCTCACCCATAGTATACTGTAAAGAAGTGTCATGCTCAAGGGATAGTTAACTTATTAGTGCTGAATCAGCCGACTCCACTTGAGCACACTGATCTGGTCAACCACCACGCGGCAACTCCAACACCATTTTTTTCATGTGCTTACACATTCACGTAGTACAGGATCTAAATATCTAGGAATCCCATTAGTCATACGATCTAGTCAACTAGTTATTTATCCCAAAAGTCTAACGAACGACTCAGAGAGCCCGGTAGACAGGCCCTTACCAACTAGCAAGCATGGTGTAGGAATGACATACAATACATTAATATAATCCAGACTAAAAAGACAAGACGCAGATTCAATAAACAAGGCACAACCAATAAAACCACCCACACCTATTCACAATAGTCGAGAACAAAGGCAAAAAAGCTACAACTTCGCCCTCCTCCCCTCCTTCTTAACCCTAGCACCGGCCCACTCCATAAACACCCCGACCACTCGTTCAATCTGCTCCTTGGTGTTATCCGCATGCACCGTGAGCCGGACGCGTCCCAGCTGCTTCGGCACAATCGGATAGTGCACCGAGTCCACCCAATACCCATTCCCCCGGATATGGTCCGCGAGCTCATTCTCCTCGCCGCCCGGGGTGATCAAGGCAAAGATGGGTGTCTCAAACGGACCCGACCCCCAGTTCTCGGACCCGGGAATCTGAATGATACCCTGCTTGCTGACTTCGGCCCATTGCTTGTGTTGAGTCACCATGCGCTCGAAGTAGCGCGTGTTCTGCTGCAAACGACGGCGTCGCTGCACTTCTTAGTGCTGATGGTAGAGATAGCCGCGGGGGAAAGACTCACCTGCTCGCCCTCCTCGCTTGCGACCAACTCATAGCCCGCGCGCACAGCCGCCACAGTGACGAACGATGGCGCGGTCGAAAACACGATATTGCGGGCATAGTTGATCATGGACATACGCATGGTCTCCGAGCAAAGAACAACAGCTATCAACAACCAGTTAGTGAAATTCTCGAAGTGATCAACCAAAAGGGAGCTTACCCCCCGTCGACCCCAACCCCTTGCCGCAAGTATGCACCCGGATCCCAATCTCCTTCTCCAATCCATAATGACACACCAGCCCGGATCCGTCCCGTCCAATCAGCCCGTTCGAATGCGCCTCATCCATGGCATACACCACATTGCCCTGTGGGAGCACCTCTTGGGAAATGCGCAGCATCTCCTGGATGGGCACCACATCACCATCCATGCTATAGAACGACTCGACGGCCACAAAGACCACGCTCTTGCCGTCCTTGACCCCCTTCTGGTCATCGCGGAGGGCCTCGAGGGCACGCCGGAAATCTTTGAGGTCGTTGTGCGCGAACGACCGGGTCTGCGCGCGACCGCGTCGCATCCCGTCGTGGATGCTGGCGTGGATGTATTCGTCATGCACGACCACATCATCGGGACGCGGGACGGTCGACCACAGGGCGACGTTGGCGTCGAAGCCGGAATTGAAGAACAG
This sequence comes from Aspergillus fijiensis CBS 313.89, assembly GCF_003184825.1. Taxonomy (NCBI): domain Eukaryota; kingdom Fungi; phylum Ascomycota; class Eurotiomycetes; order Eurotiales; family Aspergillaceae; genus Aspergillus; species Aspergillus fijiensis. Next base: position 319,944 of record NW_024468981.1, read on the forward strand.
GCCCGCCTCAGCCTTGTGGAAACGGGCCAGGTCTCGCTCAATGTCATCCAAGTAGTGCGTTGTGCCCTCGAAGATGCGCGTCGAGGTGCTGCCCACGATGCAATTGGGGTGCGCGTCCAATTGCTCCAGAAAGCCCTTGGTCAGCGCCCGCGAGGTCGCGATGGATAGGGTATCGTTGGACCCGAAGTCGACCAATTGGTTGACCATACCGGGACTAGGAGGCTGCATAAGGCGCTTCTGGCGCTCACGCTGCTCCAATTGGGTTTGGAGCTTGGAATTGAGGACCTTTTCGCCGGACATGTTCTCTGGTATTCAGGCTGGAAGTGATGTTTCCACTTTTCACTGTGAGCGATGCTGTGTTTGTGGTTCCTTCTACAGTCCACCTTGAGATCGAGTGGGTTATATAGTTTTGCCGCCAGTAGAGGACCCTACCCCTCGCCTACTCTATCCCGGCTAATGGTCGGCATCGACGACCGAAGTTTCTGTGTTGGAAGTACACATCCATTGAGTATGATTGAAGTCATCCAAACCTTTCGACCAGAACCACATTAGACCCTGGTGGCGAGGATTGGCGGGAAGTTGCGTCAAGATAAGGTTGACAGATTGTCGAGAAGCTGCAGAGCTTGGTCAACCCACGAATCATGTCTAGTCATCTTCAAAATCTTGTTTCTTCAAAGTTCTTCACAGCCTGAAAACTAGTGTTGATTGTGGAATGACATCAGCCTACATGCGAATGTCTGTGCCACGCCCCCTTACTGATTGTAAGGAGCCGTTACCACCTTCCCTGTTTGTGTTCTCGCCCGTGCAGAGTGTGGTTCGAAAGCACCAATCTGAGTCATGTGAGCGATTTCTTATTCTGGACTTCTCTGTAAGGGTGATCGGGGAAGAGATAGTCATTCATCGGATACTGCCCCCGCGCGCGCCCTTCAGGAGGTTTCTCAGCAGGTCACCTGCGGTGTAGCGTCACGACTACCTGAAGCGACCGCTTTTCCCGACAGGCTGGTTTGACACCCTGTTGATAGCACCTTCGGTGCAATAAGCCATCCAGTCGAACTTGCCCTGCAGTGGGGAAAGCAGGTTGTCAGATGTCATTGTTTATAGTCTGCCTTAAGGTTCATGCTCGTGAACGTTTCTGGCATTGAGTGACGTCTCCTGTCTTCAAGTGTGGCCCTCCAGGCTTCAGTTGCCAGAAAGCTGAAGAATTAGACGCCGAGATAGCAAATTCTCCGTAGGGTCACATACGTCATTGTATGGAAGCGTGCTGCGTCAATCTGAAGAGGATCGTGGAGAGTGACCTTTGGTATGGGGACAGACCAGGCTCAAGGATATAAAGCCGTGTCAAGGGCGGTCGAAAGTGAGGAAGAAGCACAATCACCGACGAAGAGCTCTTCAAAGGATATTAGCATTTGCACAAGACTATAACAACCCCGAACAATTAAAACAACCATACTTTTACTACAATATCACTTGATCCTGAGCCACCAGCACAACCATCATGGAGAGAATTATTTACGACCACGCTCAGGAGAATCCGGATGCTGTCGCCGTCGAAGACGAACAGGCATCTCTGACCTACGCCGAGCTGCTCGGAGAAGCAGGTCATCTGTCGTGCGAGCTGGGAGACCTTGACCCCGACGAGCCTGTGGGTATTGTGCTGGGCCCTGGCATCAACCAGGTTGTTGCTCAGCTGGCGGTGCGCTTGGCTGGGGGAACATGTGTCCCACTGGAGCCATCAATCCCAGAACAGCGCATCAAGGACCTTTTGGAAGAAATCGAGGTCAAAACGATCCTGATTGAAGAGGATTCTTCGCTGAATTGGCCCGACCGAAAGCTCATTCAATTCCCAAAAGTGACCGGCGGAAGAACACTGGATGAGAAGCTCCCCAAAGGGTTCAAGGACCCGTCCAAACGCAGCCACATTCTCTTCACGTCTGGATCGACTGGAAAGCCCAAACCGGTTCAGATCCAAGCCGAGGCCATCCTGCATCTTGCCAACAAAACACCAACGACCCCCTTGCTGAAGAGCGACCGTGTTGCCGAGTTCAACAACCCGGGATTTGACTTGAGCTTGTATGAAATCTGGGTGACCTTGATTTCAGGTGCCACTATTGTCGCTATCCCGCGCGACTCGGCCATCAGCGCAGGTGCATTAGCTGAAATAGTCTCAAAACACCGGCTAACCGTGATGATCATCACCACTGCCCTATTTACTATCACTAGTACTCAGGACCCGACAACATTTTCGTCTCTGCGACATGTCATTACCGCAGGGGATGTGGCAAATGTGCGTGCCATGAGAGATGTGCTGCAAAAAGGCGCTCCTGAGCATCTTTGGAATGCCTATGGGCCAACAGAGTGTGCGACTTTGGCTACTATGCAGGAAGTCACACTTGAAGAAACTGGCAGAGACCGCATTGGTATCGGTAAGGCGGTGGGAGATTTGGAGCTCCTCTTACTTGACGAAGATCAACAGCCCGTGCATGAGAGCGGCAAGCAAGGGGAAATCCACCTTGGCGGACCACAACTGACGCCCGGATACTTGAACCGAAAAGAGCATAACGAAGAGCGATTTGTGGATATGAGCAGAGAGGACTTGGGCCTTGGCGAAGGCACAGTGCGTCTGTACAAGACTGGAGACTTGGCCGAGTGGCGCGAGAACAGCAATTGCCTGGATTTCATTGGCCGGGACGACTCCCAGGTTAAGCATGAAGGCTTTCGGGTTGAGCTTGGCGAGATTGAGCGAGCGCTCATGTCGCACGATGCGGTTCACTCAGCAGTTCTGATTCATCAGCCACCTTTGACAGAGGGAGAAGGCCATGCTTTGGTTGCCTTTGTGTCGGCTAAAGATCTGGACGAGGAATCGCTCATGGACTACGCTCGAGAGCGTCTCCCACATTACATGGTTCCCAACGCAATTGAGTTCTTGAGCGATTTTCCACTGACACCTAACGGCAAAGTTGATCGTAAGGCTCTGACTCAGCGGCGACTTGACGCCTTGCAGGAGAAACAAAAGGAGGACAAGACAGAGAGCACAGTGCCCAACGGTGAAGGGCCACATGACAAAGCAGGAAAACTTCGGAGACTCTGGACAAACCTGTTACATCTGTCCGATGAGGTTTCTGATGATGACGACTTCATCTCTCTAGGCGCCAGTTCACTTCAGGCTGCCTCGTTGATTAGCCAGATACGCCAGGAATTTGACGTTCAGGTTTCGATGCACGATCTCCACGGCCACTCTCAATTCAAGCAGATGCTAGATTTGATCCAGCCTAGCGAGCCTCGACACAACAAAGCACCTGACGATACTCGGGTATGGAAGCAAGATGTGCTTCTTGTCGACGACATTGACATGGTGCCTCAATGGGAGGCCGAGGGCGAGGGTCGTGTGTTCATCACCGGTGTGACCGGGTTTGTGGGCGCCCACCTCCTGTCTAACTTGATGCAACGACCAGGAGTGAAGCAGATTGCATGCCTCGCGCGTAGCAGGAAAGACATAAGTGCCTGGGCTCGGGTTCAGCAAGCTCTTGAGCGATACGACGTGTGGCCTGACAAGCTTGAATACACGCAGAAGATTCTCGTGCTTGAAGGCGACCTCACTGATTGGCATCTAGGCCTCGGACAGGAGAAGTTCACATGGCTTTCAAACTGGGCATCAGTGGTCTTCCACCTTGGAGCCAAAGTCAACTTTTGCGAGTCGTACCGAGAGCACCGCACGACAAACGTCGTTGGCACCAGAAACATCCTCCACCTCGCCGCCGCAGGTCGTCGTAAGAGCTTTCATTACATATCTAGTATTGATGTGTGGGGGCCAACTGGAAACATCCTGGGAACAGAAGAGATCTACGAGGACGATCCCCTTCAGCCACACATTCAGGGCCTTCGGTATGACCTGGGTTATGCGCAGAGCCAGTGGACAGCGGAGGCGATGGTGCGCCGGATGAGGGACCGTGGCTTGCCGGTGGCCATCTACCGGCCAGGTTTTGTTGTTGGCCACAGCCAGACAGGAGCCATGAATCCCGATGATTTCGTGGCCCGCTTGTTGATAGGCTCCATCAAGGTCGGTGCCTTTCCCCGAGTGGTCGATCAACGTCTGGAGTACGTGACAGTCGACTACGTGGTTGACGCAATGATGGCCATTGCGACCCGCAATGAGAATTTGGGACGCTCGTACAGCCTGCTGTCACCGGATGTCAGCAAATCTGTCACGGTCGAGCAAACCTGCGACGTGCTCAAGGAGGCAGGCTATCCCCTCGAACTACTCGATTTTGAACAGTGGGTTGAAAGGGTGACCCACAGCGATGCAGACGGATTATTGACGCCGTTGATGCCATTGTTCCAGGAGCGGGTGTTGGGGCAGTTAACGCGATGGGAAGCTAGCCAGTACAGTCCGGTCTATCGGTGCGACAACGCACTTAAGGCTCTCAGTGAGAATCCAGAGATCAATTTTCGACCGTTTGACGCGCACTTGTTGAAGAAGTTTATTTCTTTCTGGGACCGGAAGGGATTTCATCATCTTTGAAGCGATTGGTCTTGGCGCATTTGAGATTCTATTGAGGCAATGATCTTGTTGGATTTCATGTCAAACTTAACATAGCTTTGAGCTTGAAATTTGATTAAATTGAACCACAGGTCCCATCTTGCCTCCTCGGCGGGGCACAAACTGATTGATTGTAATTCGGTGGAATAGACTGGATCCAATTAAAGGGTTAGATTAAAGGTTTGGGAATGTTTGCGCTGTCCACCAACCTACACCGTTTTTTCAAGCCCCTTATATGCAACGGGGTGAATGGGACGGGACAAGTCACGCATTCGTAGACTAGTCTAAATTAATATTGAGCATTGACTCGAACCAGCTGTCTTCTTCAAGACATAGCCGACCAATACTTTGGGGGGGTTTCTGAAGAACTGGGTGAGCCGAAATGCAGCCGATCAGCGAGTCTCTGTGGTAAGGGCGTGGCTATTGCCGAGAGGCGTAAATTCGAGCTCACACAACATACCAAGCCCATCTTCATCACAATAGCTTGTGGTTGGGTGGGATTGCAAATGATCTCAACTGAAGTGGAACACATGCTGCAAACTCAGACATGTGCCCAACCGTTGGCGACCAGAACTTGCATTTCATTGATCAAGCAAAAATCACCGCTTTCTCGCTGCTGAGGATGATCCTTCTCCCACTTCGCGACACGACTGCGAACGACTTGCATCTTGAAAAAGGAAGAGGTCGTCCAGCGGCGAATCCGATTCTCCCAGAGAGCCACGGCAAGATTTTGCAAGGACAACCATGCCCGAGTCGGATGCACCGCAGCATACGCTTCTGAATTGTACCCGACGCGGACCTGAGGATTTAGGTAGACTCCGTGGAGTTGAGACAAAGGGTTGTCAGCGTGGATGAGGCAGCACTCTGAGCCTTCAAGGTGAGATAGCGAAAGGGAGTCAGGGACAGCACGGAATCGCAGTGGTGGAGAGGACACGAAAGGCGTGGCGGGCATTACCACTAAGAGAGTCAGTCTGGTACAACACCAGGCGCAGATGTATCACCTACCCATCCCGTTCCAGCAGCTTCTGACTGGAATTGGCTCCATGCGGATGAGTGCTCGACGCGAGCTGCTAGAGCGGAAGTATGGCCAGGTCTGCATGACGTGCTCATCGCTCTGGGAATCACGCAGAGCGAAGGTATCGTAATATAGAGGGGGTTTGGAGAAGTCCAGGGAGCAAGCAGCCCCGTAGACCCCGTCATTGGTATTTAGCAAGGTCGCTACATCGTCGACCTAAAACTTCACCCATTAGTCACACACTCGTCGGTTGCTGCAAGCGTTGGAGTAGGCCATACCGTAAACACGACATCATTCAGGAAAAGCACTTTGTCAAAAGTGATCCCTTGTCGCGCCAAGTCTTCCAATGGTTGTAAAGTCCAGTTGCGTAGCCGAGCCAAGTATGGAATGCGTCGAAGCTCTGTCCGTCCCCGCGGGGTCTTAATCCAGCCATCACGCCCGGGCGGAGCGGAGATTTCATCATGATGTGTTGTGTCGGACAGAGTGATGTTGCGTCGCACACCAAGTCGGTCTAGTCTTGTATCCAGCTCGCGCAGAGCTCCCTTACTGTCATCCCAGCTACCACTTTCCAACACGCTCACAAAGACGTTCTCAGAGCCAAGGGTCCGGACCAAGTCAACGACGGCGTCATTCCAATGGCTTCGGAGGATGCGCTCGTTGTTCCAATGAGTACTGGCGATGAAGATACGATCGGAGGGTAGCGGGGGAGGAGGGCGAGCGTCCACTAGGGCGATGTGGTGGTGAATCGAGAGGACCTGGAGCATTGTCCAAATCACTAAGCCGAGGCCCACGAGGAGGGCGACGCGTCGGCGGAACCCATATCGGCGGCGGGGAACCCAGCGGGGACCGGCCTTGGAGGAGGCAAGCGGGGAGATCATGGGGACATTCTTTCTTCGCGAGAAGACAGTCAAGAGACGATCAAGTAGTGACAGTAAAAGGAAGCGTCATTGAGGTCCATTTGTGTCTGGTTCATCGGTCTGTCAGACCGATACCTGGTGTTGACCAGGGACGCCAGGAGCGAACGAAGACTCGGGATCAAAAATAGAAACCAGGGGGGAATCCGCCTTTCGCGCTAATCCTATTTTTGACAACCTGGGATTTGCGACCGGAGCCTTCTGCAGCCTGGTTGATCAGGCATCAACCCCTCAACACGACGTTTTGCCACAGAAGTGGTCTCGCCATGTAAGTCTGATAATTCTTTTTGCTGCTCTTGAAGCTAATCAAGATGACTTATTATATCTGGAATCTCCTTACCAAGTCCAAAGAAAAACTACATTTAACTTGTCGCGAGGCCTCATGTCAATATTAATGTATATATACGAGCGGGTTTACCGGGAATCTGTTGAGGTTCACCGGCCTCAATGATTCGTTGCCATCATTACAGATAGATGTATAACTAAGACGCTTCTCTAATATAAATCATGCAAATTTTCTAGAATGCAATTGAGAGGCTTATTGATGATAATCCTCTCACGCTTGCCACTTGAATATACTAGAGCAATGTTGATCGAGACCGAGGCAGCCATGAATGACGTCATGAATTCAAGATATAGGTTAATCACCTCTACCAAATCTTCAAACATGCCTCAGCGACAGCAGTATCCTCGTAAGGCTCGTATAGTATTTGGCTATAACTCGTAAACTGCCATCGATGACTGGAGTTAGAATGCCTTTTACTCTTGCTTGGAGCCAATCAAATCAGATGTACCGGAAGCCGAGGTACTGATCACTAATCCTCTCAGATCTTGTCTACTGGTATACAAAGAAACAAGCCCGTCCATTTGTCAGCCCTGAAGGTATAGTCGTGGTATATCAGGCTCGTAGACCGGCAATAGGAAGTAGTTGCTGCAGACCCATCTACATCGATACAATTCAATTCACTTCAATTCCTTGCCTCGTCTTAGAAAATGTCGCTTGTCCTGATTACCGGTGCCACCGGTTTCATCGGCTCCCAGGTGGTCTGGGATGTACTGAAAGCTGGCTATCGCGTGCGGTTGGTCGTCCGTCGTGCCGAGCAGGCGACCAAGCTCGAGCGGATTTATGACTATGCAAAGGAATTAGAGTTTGCTGTCGTTCCCGACTTGACAATTGATGGATGCTTCGACGAGCCACTACAGGGAGCGGATTATGCTTTGCACCTGGCCTCTCCACTGCCTGGTGCCGGGGATGATCTCCTAAGCCCTGCTGTACGAGGAACTGTTTCGATCCTGCATTCCGCGCTCAAGGTGCCAAGCATCAAGAAAGTTGTCGTGACTGCCTCGGCGTTGTCAATCATTCCGTTGGGGCCAACTAGAGATGGATTGATTGTGAAAGGTGTGGCTCTCTTCCAATGAGATGTCTCGAGCACTAGTCCCACTGACACGTTTTGTGGTAGAGACGACGGAGGTTGAAGATGTCGACCCAGCCCAGGTTGCTTCGTGGAACCCATTGGATCAGTATCACGCCAGCAAGATCGCGTCTTACAAAGCGACGCTGGACTTTGTGCGTGACCAACATCCCAAATTTGATGTGGTTACTCTGCATCCGGTCTTTGTCTTCGGCCACAATCACGCACAGGAATCAGCCGATCAGCTAGGCGGCACTTGTGGCATGCTGTACCAGGCAATCACAACGGGGAAGCTATTCGCCACTCAGTACCGGGGTGTTCATGTTCACGACGTTTCTGCTGCGCATGTAAAGGTTTTGGATAGCTCTATACAGGGACTGCAGTCATTTTTGTTGGCCGCACCACCGAGATCATGGGCAGATGTTGAGGCTTTTGTTCGTCAACATTATCCCGATCTGCCCATCGGTATCCAGGCCCAAGAAGGACCAAGCTATGTGCTCGACACATCAAAGGCCGAGAGAGAGCTGGGGTTGACATGGAAGGGAATGGAAGAACAAGTGAGCGATGTGATTGACCAGCAGTTGGCTTTTAAATAAGCGTCCGTCTTGGTGCATGTTTCATGTCTGGCAAGAAAGATGTATGCGAGTGAGGAAAGCGACTTTGGAGAAGTGGATCTGTAATGATTATCATTGTAATTTTTGTTCCTGAGGTTTATTGAAAAGTGTGTAACCCGTAAACGTTGAGTTTGTGGCGCTGTTCACAATATTGAGTGCAGGGCGGGGTAACCTACCAATTATTTAGACGGATTACTCAGCCGAGGTAAGTTAAGTTATATTCCTTGCAAGATGACAACAATTCTCCAGTATCGGAGCCACACAGCTCTAGAATCTCCAAGAATACTTAACCCACATCACATATTTGGTGGGAGACAGCAACGGACAAATCCAAAATTGAGAGGCTGCATGGTGGTATTTGACGTGAAAAAGATTGGTTTGACGCGACCCCACTATAGTGTCACATCGGCCATTTCCCGCCGGCTCTTTCTCCACATCCACGCAGACTTGCCCTTTTGATTCAAGCTTCTCTTCTGCATTTCTTGAACATTATCTTGGCATCTGAATGTAGTCCATTTGTTAGCAACATGCATCCAGCCGGGATTGCTCCAACCGGCCAATACGCATTCTTGGGAGGCCCACGGGCTTGCCGATCTCCTGCATCGAAAAGGCAGGGATCTCCAGGGACAACGGCCGGAGTCTCTACTTTCCATTCTCGTGGTCATCAGCAATTCTCCCATTGGTGTCAGGACCGTCTGTCAACGGGATTGACACTCTCCAGATACCCGGATTTTGTCCGCTCTGCGCGATGCAGATGGGTACGATAGTCCGTCGGAGGATGCAGGTGCAATGAGGCCTTCTCCATCCGTGCATTCCAGGCAGGCACGTGGGAGAATCATGGAGGGACAGCTGCGATTCCTCAACCCGCGACGGGTTGCCTTCGAGGATAAATAGCAAGACATATTCCTTCATGTTGATCATACTGTCACTGTCACCATTAGACATTACATATCATGCATTTTAGTGCCCTTGTCGGCCTTCTGGCCTTTGCGGCTGCTGCCTCGGCCCTGCCCGGTGCCTCCTCACGGCACGCCCACTCGCACTCATCCATCAGCAACCTCAAAGACAAGGTTAAGAATGTCGTGGTACTGGTGATGGAGAACCGCTCCGTCGACAACCTTCTTGGTGGACAGACGATCAAGGGACTCGAGAACCCCATCAACAACGGTCCCTTCTGCAACCCTTACAACGTGAGCAACCCAGCCGAGGGCACTGTTTGCAGCGCGGCGTGGGACTATGACTCGGTCACCGACGACCCTGACCACGCGGTGTACGGCAATAACATCGAGTTCTACGGGACGTTCACGCCGGACAATGAGGCGATCTCCTCGGGCGCATTGACTCCTAGCCAACAGGGCTTTGTGCACGAGCAATTGCGGATATACGGTGGCAAAGCCAACCGCACCCAGCTGTCCACCCAGGTTATGAACTACTACACCGAAGACCAGGTGCCAGTTCTCACCCAGCTAGTGCAGAACTATGTTGTTTTCAATCACTGGCACTCCGATATCCCAGGTGTAAGTCATCCAATGCGGCATATGTAATACAGCAATGCTAACTCGCGTGCAGCCTACCGATCCGAACCGGGCGGCTTTGACCTCGGGAACCTCCTACGGCCACGGGAGCAATGATGATGCTTTCACCGTACACGCTTTCCCGCAGCGATCCATCTTCCAGCAGCTGAGTGAGACACATCACACCTGGATCAACTACTACGATACCGCGGGCGGCACGGGTCCGGATGCCGAGTTCTACGACTGGACCTACACTGCCAACCGCACCAACCAGGTCCAGCCCTTGGAGCAGTTCTATACTGACGCAGCGGCGGGTGATCTCGCCGAGTTCACGTACCTGAACCCATCCTGCTGCGGCGTGGGCACCAACTCGATGCACCCCAGCGGACTCATCTCAGATGGAGAGAAGCTGATCAAGAAGGTCTACGAGGCCCTGCGCAATGGCCCGCAGTGGTCAGACACGTTGTTCATCCTTAGTTTCGACGAGACCGGTGGCTTCCACGACCACGTGCCTCCGCCTCTGGCTCCTGCGCCAGACAACCTGACCTACACCGCTACCACTCCTAGCGGCGAGGAATACACCTTCCCCTTCAACCGCCTGGGCGGCCGTATTCCGACTTTGCTGATCTCCCCGTGGGTGGGTAAGGGCTACGTCGAGCAGAAGGGTACAGACGTCGAGGGCGAGACAGTGTCGTACTCCGCCTCGTCGATCCTGCGCACTCTCGGCTATCTCTGGGACTTCGAGCCCTTCACCCCTCGTGTCGAGTATGCGCCTTCCTTCGATCATCTGATCCAGTGGCGGGCTCGCAACGACACTCCTGCCACCTTGCCCGAGCCGGTGCCTTTCCGCAAGTGATTAGACTACGTACAGGGGAACGATTACGATAAACCATGACTGCATGAATGAGAGTTGATCATCGATAGAGACACTTAAAATAAAACATTGCACTCTTTCATCCACGGAATAATCCATAGCATACCATAAACCCATCCTATTAGAACCTAACCACATCCATCAACCCCAAGAAAACCAAGCCCTGACACTAGTAACTAAAGCGCTGCCTTCCCGCCCGCGTTCCCCTCTCCCCCCTCAGCAAACGCCCCCTCATACTCCACCGCCCGGTTCTCCCTCGCCCACATCTTCTCCTCCTCACTCCGGTACGGAGGCGGAATCATCCCGTTGATCTTCCACAGCCGCCGCTCCGTCTCCTCCACGTGGTACTCCAGATCAAACCCTCTATCCAGCACGTGCTCCTTGAAGACCTTGTCAAGCCAATTAGTCGTGCGACGATACGCGGCGTCGCTGTCCGGCTGCACGACCGCGATGTGCGTGACGACCGCCCGTACGAAGGGCCTCTCGGCGTTGGTAGCCACTCGGCCTCCCACGTAGACATCCTCCGGGTTGAGTTCGTGGAATTGGATGACCACGTAAAAGGCGGGGAGGCCGATGGCGGTGTATCGCTGTGTAATGTCGGTCGCGAAGCTGGATTTCGCTTCCGGGGTGAATGTCCCGGGGGGAGAGTAGATCTGCCAAAGAGGCATTTTTGTAGTCGATGCTGGCTGGGTCTTGAAAGTGGGTGGTTTGGCTCAATTTGGGCTGTTTGAGTATAGATAGGTATAGTTCGGGTGATAAAATAGTTCGGTTGGAGGATGAGATCTGGCTGGGGGATCGATAAGCTGCTCACTGTTATGTGAGATGGGGTCTTTTATCTGATGGAGGTTTCCGTGGCTGACGACTCTTGAGTTTATTGTTGGTATTCAAACTGATATGTAAGATTAGTGATCGACACCGATCAATGCGGTTGGGGATGTGCTGATTGGCGCGGACTTAGTGATTAGTGAACCAGTCCGTCGGGGTCACCCCGCCTCAGCGGGATGATTAGTGAACTGATGTGAATAGGTCGCACAAAGACTTCAGTTGGCTTCAACACCACAAAGATGGTGGGATTTAATCACACCCATCGCCGGAAAGCTCCACTAGTCGAGCCAAAACTCATCATCATCAATCTTCTATCGAAATGACCGCCCCCCTCGTCTTCATCACCGGTGCGACCGGCTTCATCGGCTCCCAGGTCGTCCTCGCGACCCTGCAGGCGGGATACCGGGTGCGCCTGTCCATCCGCCACGCCTCCCAGGAGGCCCCGCTGCGCGCCCGCTACCCCGACTTCAGCCCCCAGCAGATCGAGACCTGCATCATCCCCGACATCACCCCGCGTGACGCCTTCACGCCCGCCCTCGATGGCATCGACCACATCTTCCACCTGGCCTCGCCCATGCCCGGCCGCGGATCCGACCTGCAAGCCGACTACATCGACCCGGCCGTCAAGGGCACCGAGTCTATATTGTACTCCGCGTTAGCGTTCCCGCAGATCCAGAAAGTGGTGGTGATGTCTTCCGTTTTGGCGTTAACACCCCTGAATGCCCTCCGCGAGAAGGAGGTTTACGTGACTGGTACGTCCGTCCCTTCCCCCCACCAAATACCTATCCTCCCCCTTCCCATCCTGTTCTGTTCTAGAAGAAAGCAAAAGCTAACAAAATCAGACAACACCCACGAGACCATCCCAATCGACCTCCCCGACCCAATCCCGGAAGGCTTCTCAGGCCACGGCCTGAAATACAGCGCCTCCAAGGTCGCCGCCCACGACGCGACCCGCCGCTTCCTGGCCACCCAACACCCGACGTTCACGCTGATCACCTTTCACCCGACCTTCGTGCTGGGCGAGAGTCTCATCCAGACGACCCCGGAGGAGATCGGGGGCATGAACGCGTTCTTCTGGAACACGCTGCAGGCCGAGAGGCCCGGGATGGCGAACGCGTGGGTCGACGTGCGGGACGTGGCGGCGGCGCACGTGCGGGCGCTGCAGCGGGAGGTGGCCCCGGGCACGGAGGTGCTGCTGTCGGGGCCGACGCCGGGGTCGTGGGGGCGGGTGGCCGAGCTGGTGCGCAGGCAGTATCCCGAGGTGGGGTGTCGGTTGCAGGGGCCGTTTGAGCGGGGGTGGACGGTGGACACGCGGACGGCGGAGCGGGTGCTGGGGATGGAGTGGCGGGGCCAGGATGAGATTGTGGAGGCGGTGTTGGGGCAGCAGCTGGCGTTGAGGGGGGCAGCTTCCGCTGCGTTGTAGGTGTTGCCCACTGACTGGGTTTGGGGATCGTGGTCTGGTGTTTGAATCGGTGTATACGATAATGATATGTGCTTTTATAATGTAATCTAGGGGCGGGCACTGCTTTTACAGATAATTGGATGTATCACAGAAAGTATGATGAGTTAGGGGTCTATTACTCAAATGCTATTATTGTGGAAACCAAATTCCTTATCATCCCTGGTCCCAGACTTTCTCCTTCCCCCCCCCCCCCCCCACCGAGTTCGCTTCACCCACTGTACATTTCACTGCGACGGTGTGAAGCCAGACGGAGCCTATTTCCATCATTAGCTTTACGGACTCGGGATCTGCCAAAGAATCGCTCACCTTAGTGCTAGCTCCGCCTGTCCGATGAGGATAGTGGAACCTCTTGTCCGGGGTTATAGTTTGATGTCATTTCGCGCTCAGATTTGACTAGTCGTGGACCTGTGCGTGTTGTTTCTTGGTTGCGAGAACTGGACCGCTTCTTGAGGAGAAAAGGGAGCAAGAGACACATGATGTCAAAGGATAGATAGGACGATCGATGTCGTTGTATTCTGATCGGGTGAAGTATATGATTAAGGCAAAATTTAAACCAGTGGAGGTGCTTGTGAAGAGAGGATTGCTGTCTAAGCAGAAGAATTAGGAGGTTGTTCTGTTGATGGACTATCCATGTAATTGTAGCCCCTGGATAGACATTTATATATTCGAATGATCAGTCTACAGACCCCTCGTATATCACAGTCATTACTCCTATTGTTGTCGAGGCTCAGTTCCCTGACTGATTACCGATTGGGGTAATCAAGGCGATACCGAAGGGGCCGGCACTCTGATTGGCTGGTCGGCGCCAGTCGTGTTGTCAGCCTCATCGCAACAACAGTGGGGTCTGTGCTGACACCCAAGCCGTGGAAGCTGAAGCTTAGTCTTAGGTAGTCCCGGCAAGCAAATTGAACGTTTCAGCCTGGAGGCCGGACAGCCCGTCTGTTGGGGCGCAGCGCTCGCAGTCAGCGGGCCCCCGCCCAACTCACCGCTTGCCCAATCTGGTAACCACCTCGGTGGTCGGACGGACGATCCGCGACCACGTGGAGTGGAAATTTGGGTTGTGCCTACAGACCGATATCTCTCCAGGGACTATCTTGCAAGAAAGTGGACGGCGGTCGGGGAAGGGATTACACTTTCACGGTGGTAGGGTACATGCTCATCGTCATAGTGTGCCTTACTGCAGCAAGCCTTGCTGACAGTGTGAAGGTTCCGTCTGTAACTTCCAGACAAGCGCCTACAGTCGTAAATCATACTCGTGAAGCGTTTTCAGGTAGCTTCGCAACTCGAGGAAGGCTTGTTCCAGGGTGCCCAATGGTGATCCATGATATGCATCTGTCGTTAAACAAGTGGTTTGATTGGCTTCTGAAAGTAGTCACATGACTGGAGCTTTCCTGAAGGAAGATTGTTGAGGGCCTGAAGATTCAGGCTGTAGGTCTATACATGCAAACTTGCTTTTCGTATTGTGTATATGATTGACTCAAAGATGCTTAGAATGTACTTGAGAACCATTATAGAAGGCACACGGATATTCCTAAGAAGGTATGTGAGCAGGCTATATTGGAAAAGGTATTTGAAAAAGTGAAAACAAGGGCCCTGGACCCACTAGGGGGGGGTAAAGAACAATTTTGACCAGCGGGAGTCACCTGCAAGTTAAGACAGGAGTGGATTAGGTCAATTGGATTTGGGAACATGCAAGTCTATAAAACCAATACGGTACATTATCGACAAAAAATCAGACGCATGCCGCAGACAAGCAAGTGAATCACAGAAAAATAATACTATCTTTGTTCGCGGAAGCGTGGCATGTTCAACCTTTCCTGACGTTTCTCGTCTGCACACCTACAAGCACCATCGAGAAGACTGTAAACGCTTCTGGTAAAAAGACCAAAAGCACCCGCACTGCCAAGCTTCCAGTGCTGGAGCTGAGGTCTTTCCGCTGCGTGCACACCGCGATCAACTGATATATAGCCCGAATTCCCACGAAGAACAGCGCCAGAAAAGAGCCTTGTAGAAGCTAACAACCGCCACGCATTAGTAAGGAATCCACCTAAGCGAGAAGAAATACACACCGTAGTACCAGCATGAAACGAGAAGGCATCCTTCCGTCGCTGCGATGGCAAGAGCAGGAAACACGCCCAGATCACCTCCAACCCCCATACCAACACCATCAATCCGGTGCCTGTCTTCCAGTGATCGAGACTGTCCGGCTTGGGATGGCCTTCATAGATGTTCAAGGCACCCACAATGGCAAGCGCAAGAGCTGTTGCCATCAACCCTGTGGCCAAAATGACCACCGCCCAGCCGACCCATTGTTTTCCGGGGTTGCGGTAGGCTCGTCTGTTTCGAGAGACTGTGAGCTCATGACTGATTCGTGGATAGGATGAGGAATGCTCACGCTTCATGGAGGAGGCCATCGATTGCTAGGATGAGCGGCGAAATGCCCACGCCCACGATGATATTCGCGGCGAGGCTCTGGCTATCGTGTACTCCTATCGCACCTCCCACGATACGAGCGATGCAGAAGACACTCAGATAGTACCATGCCAGAAGTCCACCTGAGCGACGCGTCCAGACAATGTAAAAGACCAAAGGCAAGAGCACCAGGTAAAGGACCAGATCGGCTACAAAGATGGCGTTCATCGTGCTTGACAACGATATAGATTCGTGGAGAATGTGCTGCAAAGGAAGGTCTGGCTCGAAGTCTGGGCTATAATCGATTGTGATCAGAGGTGGTATTTAAATTTGACGGCCAGCAGCTTTATCATCTCCAGGAACAACTCACTTGAGGCAGCCCGCTGAAGTATCAGCCCCTTGTCATCACTCGCAACTACCGTGTCGGGAATACATTGCGGGGGCTTCATCTGCACTCAGGGCTGTGTGGCTTGGACACCTCAAAGCTCGCTACCAGTTCATCATCGTGCAGGAGTTTTGCTGGCTACAAAGCTTGATCAGCCACAATTTGGTCCGCCAGCAAAGTGTAAATCACAGCCACGTTCATCTCAGGACCTCCGTAGATGTGATTGGTCAGAATTAGTTCATGGGACTTGACAAGGGCTCAGAAGTTTAAGGGTAGATAGAAATCAGCACGATGGCTGCCTAGCCAAAGTCGGCATGTCCGGCCAGTGTACGGAGTAGAATGTAGACTACAATCAAGCCCGTTGTTTACAAGGCTGAGTGTAAGAGTGGAAGGGCGCGCCCACTTGCAATCCAAGAAAAGCTTAGCGTTCGTCGTGTCCCAAAGTCAGCACTAGTCCTAATTCGGAAACCACTTCGATATCTCCCAATTTGGAAGGAGCGCTGACTGCCCGCGGCCCCGCGGCGGGGAGAGCGGCGATCACGGGCACGTCGACTCTTGTTCTCTCGATCCTCGCATCCCTTCATCTTCTTTTGTCAGCCGTCCTCCATCTTCCTGAGCTTGCGTCGGGTATAAGACTTGCCAAGTCTCTCTAACAGGTTGTCGTGCGGATTGCTCACTTAGGAAACCATTTCGGTCCCGCCATGGTCTACCGTGGGAAACCCAGTGCAGCCTGTTCCTCGTGTCGGGCCCGCCGGCTCAAGGTATACCTTCCACAACCATCCCCTCTACCGGAGCTAAGAGAGTTGTAGTGCGATCAGAAACGCCCCTCGTGTTCCTCCTGTCTGCGAGCCAAGCGGATCTGCACTGGATACCGCGATGTAGCCGCTCTTAGTTTCCACGATCAGACTGCCGAAGTGGTCGAGAAGGCCAATCGTCGTCCAGAACCGCATTCAGAATACAACGTATCACCTCAGGCAAATGCGTTCAAAGTTGCATCATCTTCCGACGAAAGTGCTTATGATCTTTTCGCACTGCAGCCCGTGTCTGTACCAATAGTCGATCAAGGCATTGCTTATGTCCTGACCTATCATGTCGGATCGGCTCCTCGTTCGGGATCTGGGCATCTGTCGTTCTTACCCTCCCTATTGCAGCAGGAGCCGAGTCCTGCTGTCATGGCGTCCATAAATGCGATGGGACTGGCAGCACTAGGTAACATCCACGGCAGTCCTCACCTTATCCGCGCGGCACGCCAGCAGTATACTATCGCGCTATCGGAGACAAATACTGCCCTGCAAGATACCATCACTGCCAAGTCTGATGCCACACTCGCCGCGGTTCTTGTCTTGGGACTGTACGAGGTGCGCCCCCCAGCTTTGTATCGATTCCATATTGTCGTTTGCTGACCTTGATTCCAGATCATAACCTGCCAGAGCCATTCTTTGATGGTGCGCTGGGCAGATCACATTGAAGGTGCGATGGCTCTTATTAAGCTACGCGGCTCAGAGCAGCTACGAAGCCCGGTTGGACTCGAACTATTCACACAGTTGCGCGGCCAATACGTGAGTCCATTCCTTTCGTGAGCTACTGATTATGATCTTGATGATTAACCGACCGTGCAGACTTTGAGTAGTTTATACCGGAAGAAGGCGACTCCAGCATGGCTGATAGCCTTGTCAGAGGAGACAGTCGCCATGCGGGGACCACACCAGTCCTCTATGGAACCATTCTTCAAGTATCTGGCCAAGGTCAGCGAGCTGTGCGCACAAGTGGGTCGTAAAGCGAAGACGCCCCATGAAACTATTCAGGAGGCACTGCAATTGGATGCTATGCTGGCTGCGTGGGCCTTGACCGTCGGTCCAGGCTGGCAGTACTCGGTGCTCAACGCCGCAGTCGCCGGTGATAACAAGCCTTCTGAGCAGCATATTTACGGCGATTACTACCATGAGTATCCTGAGATTGGCATCGCTGTCATGTGGAACACGTATAGATTGACGCGGATCGTTGTTCATGAGGTGATCGCTGCTGTCTGCGAGCGACTGTGGAGGCGATCGAGAGGCAACAACAACGAACTCTGGGCGACCATTCGCCAGAGCGCTGCAGTTACCCGCCAGCTAGCGGAGGAAGTATGCGCCGGTGTCCCTTACTTCTTCGGTTCGGCTCGCTCTAACAAATCGCTAACTGAAGCATCCGGATTGATCCGTCTACACTGGACGTTGTTTGTTGCATCCGACTGTGTTGGAAGCACTCCCCGCATGAAAGCCTGGATTACGAGTCGCTTGAAAGAGATCGGTAGACGAACAGGAGTTCAACAGGCACTGTCTATGACAGATTACCTGCTTGGAGACGTGTCTCTCAACTGGATGAAGCAAGAACTGCAGGCTATTGACAATTTTCAGGAGCATTCCCAAGGTCACGTTTCATCTGAACCTAGATTGCTCGTGAATGTGAGAGGGATGAAAAAACACCAGTCGAAGCTGAACCAGTGAAAGGCGGAGCATTGGAAGATTGGTTGGAATCTGGCGTCGGCCAAATCGCGTCCGACGTGACCTGTATCAGTGCAGCGCTAATGGTTAAGAATTGTTACCGTTGTTTATCGGTGCTGAGCTGCGGATGAACACTTCAGGTTATTGATAAGCTCGACTAGGCCTCTGGTTGGAGGAGACCAGCCGTGCGGGGAAATCGGCCATCTTCCCCGCCCCTACTTAAGGTCGCATCTTCCTGCCACTTCAACCCCACGCATCACAAGAATGGAGAAGTATTTATTAAATCATTATATCCTGGAGCGGGAACGAGCGAAGCCGCTGCATCGTCAACGATGGCTGCGTGCAGTAATAGGTCTCATTCTTGTTGGGATGGGCACCTATTCCTTCTTCCGAGTACGATCCCCTGTATGGCCCCAAGTATTCGTTCTGACCGACAAATAGCGCTTCACTGGTATGATACAAATGCAACCAGCCGCGCGCAACACCTCACTGGACGACTTTGAGGCATGCTCGATTGACAATTTCCGTGGAACGGGATACCCCTTCCTTGACACCGCTGTTCCAATGACGGTGGAAGACTTCGAAGATCGCCGCGACCGCTTGGCGCAGGCCCTCGTGGCCGACGGTGTGGATGCTTTCGTGGTTGAGCCGGGATACACATTTAAATACTACGCCAACATCAGCCAACCTGAATGGGAAGTTTGGGAGGTGTGTGCCATGAATCTTGAATGCTGCCATGTGTTTGCGGTCCGCTAAAACCTTAAAGCCAGAAGAGCGCCCTTTCTTGCTCGTGGTGCAACCAGAGCATCTTCCCTCGGGCAAAGTCAAAGCCAAGTCGTCGTTCCTCTGTCCGTCGTTCGAAGCGGAGCGGGCACGACTCTTAGGGATGCCATTCGCTAAGGCGATCGATATTATCCCGTGGGAAGAGCACTGGAATCCGTATGAGACGCTCAAAACTGCCGAGACATTCTCGCGCCTTCGGGGCACACCGCGTCTAATGGTCGATGAAGAGATGCGGGATTTCATTCAGCGTGGGCTCGGTCGGGCTGGATTCCACGTGGTTGGTCTCCAGGGCGAGGTGGAGCGGGTGCGACAGATCAAATCGGAGAAGGAGATTGGAATTCTGAGAGCAGTGAATACAGGAACAGTGGAGGCGGTCCGGCAAATGAGAAAGTGTGAGTTGGAGAGTGAATTCAATCTTGCCACAGAATCCAAATACTAAGTCGACACAGGTCTATCTCCTGGGCTGACCGAAAGCGAGATCGCACGCGTATTGGATAAGACTCTCCTTTCCGCGGGATTGGAACCATTTTTCGACATTGTGTTATTTGGTATGGAATCAAGAACACCAATGGAAACATGGAATTGGGCTGATGACTGCGATAGACGAGAATGCCGCGAATCCTCATGGTGGAACCAATGGGTCAAAGTTGTTGGACGCGGAGACGTTTGTCTTGATAGACGTTGGGTTCGTATTCAGCTCCGCGGTGCGGGGAAATAGTCTAACGCTCTCAGGGCCCATCTGATGGGTTATTCGTCTGACATCTGTCGCACATTCTTTCCTCCGTTCCTAGAACGACCGGCATCGAGTGCTGCTGTACCAGATTGGATGAAGGAGAAACTCGATGTAAACTCCCTTCACTCTTCCTTACTCTTTTGGTTGCATGACACTAACCGTAACAGGTCTGGGATATCGTTTTCGAAGCGCAAACCAAGTCTATCGACCGATTTATCGTCAATGCCACGGCGGCTAGTGTGGATATTGCCGCTCGTACTGTCATCAGTGCAGCGGGATACAGCGATGCGTTTACCCACCGCGTCGGACACGGGATTGGCATTAAGGGTAAGTTCATCTTCCCCGCATGCAGCGTGCGGAGGCTAACATCCACAGCGCATGAGAGTCCATACCTCAACAAGGGCAACCATGAGACGGTCCTCCGAGCGGGGATGACCTTCACCTCCGAGCCGGGTGTGTACCTGGTAGACAAGTTTGGAGTCCGCCACGAGGACATCTTTCTAGTGCGGGAGAATGATACTGCGGAATTGTTGACAGGACAGCGAGCCATCGGTCCATGGAATCCATGAGATGATCGACAGGACACTTGACGGGCCACGGCGGGTGTGCGATGCTGTTGTTGGTCAATTTCGGTGGTGCTGGGGCTGCTGCATTGATTTTGCCACTGAAATGGTAAAGGGGTGCTCGGGTTGCTGCAGTGGATTCTTGGCTCGCTTCCTTCTGCTCAGTAGGGATAGACCATCGGGAGGCCTGAAGTTAATTGAGGTCGTTGCCACGGATGGATTTTTTGTGAGTGTCTCGAAGTAGAGGCGGAATAGCACGCCTAGTGAACTATCCAGGTATGCATCATATCTCTGCGGATGGTAATCGGTGATTTCTAACTTACATTGCCACTCTGTTGTGTGAGTAGGCTGGCTCGTACTAGTACGTAATTGATGCCTTGTAAATCAGGCGTGAGAATGGGCGCCCGAAAATACGGCTAACCACTTCTGTGGAATAGTGATTATATAATGCTTGGCGCACAAAAAGTTTGAGTCCTCCAAAAGAAGAGGGGTGGCAGCAGCAGCAGGATGGATCGACTAAAATCTTAATCCTCTGCGGAAGTGGTAGAGATAGAGGTATAGGACTGGACTGTAAGACAGAAACTAACTTTGATCAGAGTGCTCATCAGAAGTCAGTTCTGTGGATGAAGCTCAGGGCTATGTTTTGCCAAGCATCGCTTGACTCTTGTGCTGCAGCCTTCCTCCGAAATGCTGCGCTGTCAGATTCACGTTGAGTTTTGGTGACCACTTGTTTGATGTCCCAGCAAGTCCAAAATTGGGCTGTCAAACAGACAGCCCTGAATGTAGCTGTGGAAGTCCGAACGCGGAGGGAGATCGGGGTCTGCAGAAAGGAAGGTGACTGGACAGGTATGGATCGGCGCCAATCGGTCGGCAAAAAGCAAGCTAAAAGATTAGGCTGGCCCTGGCAGGGTTAGGTTCCTTCGCCCCGGATTTTTGTCAAACGCACCCCACAATTTTAGGAAGAAAAGAGTGTTGCACGCACGTCTTTTCGGAGCTGGCTGGCTGGCCGGTCCATGGATCGTGGGCTGGTCACCTGAGCGGAGAGTCCCTCCCGGTGAATTTCTGCTTCTTCACCTCCGCGTCGGTTCACTTCATTTCCTTATTACTTGCCATATTACCATGCTGCTGAACTGACCGCAGCAATCAAGTTGCCTTGAAAATGGACAGTCGCAAGCAGAAGAGGTTCGAGCTCCGCGCCTCTGCCTGACCCTCCCCCCCTCGCAAACCATGGCCAACGACTCCGCGCCCATCCAGGGCATCGCCGGCCATTACACCGGCGACAGCTTAGCCCTCCAAGCGACGCTGGCGACCCTGCTCGGCTGCGCCCTGTACAGCGCCCTCGAACTCGTGCTGCTCATCTTCGTGACCTTCCACCACTACGCGGGGCTCTACTTCTGGAGTCTCCTGATCTCGACCAGCCTAGGCATCGTGCCGCAGTCGCTGGGACTCCTCCTCAAATACTTCAAGCTGGCGCCGATCTACCTGTCGGTCACGCTGACGACCTTTGGGTGGGCGATCATGGTGACGGGCCAGTCGGTGGTGCTGTACTCGCGGCTGCACCTGGTGGTGCGCAACGCGGCCATCCTGCGCAGCGTGCTGACGATGATCGTCGTCGACGCGGTCATCATCCAGATCCCACACATCGTGTTCTCGTACGGCGTCATCGCCGACGACTCCGGCAGCCGCTACATGCGCATCTACACCATCTGGGAGAAGCTGCAGATGACCGTCTTCTTCACACAGGAGGTCATCATCTCCGCCATCTTCCTCGTCCAGACCGTCCGCCTGCTCACCCTCTACCCCAACCGCAGCAAGCGCCGCTCCCTCATCATGTACCAGCTGCTCGGCATCAACGCCGCCATCATCCTCATGGACATCTCCCTGCTCGTGCTCGAGTACCTCAACATCTACATCATCCAGGTCTCGCTCAAGACCTTCTTCTACACCATCAAGTTGAAGCTGGAGTTCGCGGTGCTGTCGCGGCTGGTCTCGTTCGTGAACTATGAGCCCGAGCAGGACTCGGCGATGACGGTGCTGAGTTAGGGGTTTCGTGTATCATCGGTTCCGGTAATCGATGATAAACATAATGCATATATCAAAAGTGGGTTGTCTCGGTTTCAAGAGCTGGGGCCTTCAAAACCTCATGGCTGAGGTCGGGCCGGTCGGGTTCAAGATGATCACGATGTCCAGCCACGCGCACTCACCGTGTGCTTCTATCCTAAGTTAGGTTTGGCATATGCTGTGATTGCGTGAGGAAAATGCCTTTTGTCGACAATTCAAGTATCGCTTGATGGTGACATCCATGCTCGACTCACCACCCACTCGCATCATCTAACGTCACCACTCTGAGTTTGAAACGGTAGTTAGACTACCCTTGGGGATTTAACCTTCCCTGCTCAGAACGCTTCCTGCATGGCTGGAGATCAGCTGGCAGGGCAGGGCAGGTCATGGTCCTGACTCGATATTCACAGCCAGGCGTGAAGCGCCTTCAGGATCAGATCGAATTTCAGTTCATTGCTATCTGCCTCTATCGAATAGATGTACTACATTTGTCGTCGAAAACATGGCACTGGGCATTAACTGAATGAAACCTGAGGCAATAACCTGAGGCAATTAGATTCGAAATGGTCAGTCTGTTATGGAGTCAGGAGCGAGTCAGAGACTTAGATACTTGAGTATCACATGAGCACTTGATGAGGTAGCGTTTGACCAGTCTATAAATTGTTGACAGGTGCATCCATGTATAAGGGAGGGAGAGAGACCAGAGACAATAAATACTAAATATAATACATACTTTAATCCGTTCAGGCTAAGTTCTGAGCCGCCTGCTCAGTCCCGCTGTGATTTCCAAATACGGGGTTTAAATTATCAGTACCAATTGTGATAGGCAGATAAGGATGCTGTACAAATGGCGCGTTGACGTGATATCGATCATCGCGGGCGCGTAAACATCTTCTCTGATTTGCGGTCCCGAACACGCTATCAGCGCACCCCGCCGCCAACGCCGGGGATAGAAGCACCTGCTGCCCATTCAGGAAAGGGGCCGCGACAGCCCCCCATGCAGCGGAGGGGGATAACCCAAGAACATTGTATCCTTGTGTCCCTCGTAACACACCATGCTTGGGCAGTCTTGCTTTCCTCCAGTCCACGAATCTGTACAGACGGACGCTGCAAAAAGACGCTGTTCTCTTCGAAATGACCAAGATATTCCCAGACGCAAGACCGTCCCCTCTGTGGGACAAAGCTCTAAAGAGCTACCATGAAGAGCTTGCCGCAGACGATGACTATCGAACAATTTTGCAGACGGGCAGTCTCGAGGAACTCCTGGCGGACGAACAGATCTTGAAACCCTTTGGGCCCCACGGTCGGAAGGCGCTGGAATCCATGAACCGACTCAAGCCGACTTTCAAGATGCTGAATGACTTCTCGGTGGTGCTGGCTGTCTCCCTTGGTGCGGGTACGGCGGTGACCGCTCTGGTTTGGGGGAGCATCCGCATGATCCTAACGGTATCATCCCTACTGATATACAACGGGGCCGATGAGATCCAGTTAATTAACGGAAGGATATAGCTGGCATCGACCGCCGACAACATCTTGCACGAAGTCTCCGATATGCTGGAAGAGCTCAGTCTGACCTTGCCGCGGCTGAAGGCCTACGAGAAAAACGTTCCCATGGACTCCGACCTGGAGGAGTCACTCCTCACAGTTTACCAGGAGGTCATATGTTTTTATGCTCGCGCAATCCATTTCTTCCGTTGTCAGAAACACGGTAGGTCGATTGTCATCCTGTTTCCTTCCTTGCTTTCCTCTGGCCCTGTGTGTGCGTATGCGTCTGCTGGAGCTAACTTTCACGAGCATTCCTACTGCGCAACTCGTGGTCAACATTGCGAGGAGACTTTCAAAAGACTGTCCAACGCATCAAGCGTCTGTCTGCAACCATTGATACCGAGATAGAGTTAACGCGCATGCGGCAGAGCAATCAGAAATACCACGAGGTCCTGGAGTTGATGGAGACTTTGCATCCGCAGCAGAGACAGACCCGGTCGAATTCCATTTTCCAGATCCCGTCGATCGAGAGCCCTCGGTTCTGGGGTAGAGAAGACATTCTCGCTCTCATCGATGAGGCGTTAGTCTCGGGCCAGTCGGATCACTCCTTTCGGTCTTTTGCCCTCTACGGCATGGGAGGCGTTGGCAAGACACAGATCGCGTTGAAATACGCCAATGCTTCACGGGCGAAGTTCGATGCTATATTCTGGGTCTCAGCCGATAATCTAATCACGATCGGGCAGAGCTTTCGGAGAATTGCGGATACCCTGGGGCTTTCGGCGCCGGATACCGAGCATGATGATAATTCTGTCATGCTGGCGGTGAAGAAATGGTTATCCACCTCAGGTATGTTCGATTGAGGATCGTTCAGCTTTGATATAGAAATAGAGAGTGACAGTATTCTACTACCAGAAATTCGTTGGCTCTTGGTGTATGATAACGCTGACGACCTCGATACCATCGGGCATGCTTGGCCTGCGGGCTGTTTCGGATCCATCCTACTCACCAGTCGGGACTCAGCCGCCGCTTTCACTTTTGCTTCAAAGGGATGCCAAGTCAAACCGTTTGACACGGTGACTGGGTCCAGAGCATTACTGAATATTCTTGGCTTCGATCCAGACTCGACTTCCAATCAAGAAGATGCCATGGCTATCGCCACCACGTTAGGGGGTCTCCCTTTGGCGCTGAATCAGATCGGCGGTTTTATCCTCCAGCGGAAAGTGCCATTGAAAAGCTTTCTGAGTTTGTACGAGCGGAACTCGGCCAGTGTGAATGCTAAGGGCGGAGCGAACATGAACTACAAACACACCATAGCGACAGTCTGGGAAATGGCCCTTGATAGACTCTCTGGTGATGCCAGGTTTCTGCAAATGATCCTCTCGTTTCTGGACCCTGACAATATAGATGATGCTGTCCTGAAGGAAGGAGCCCAACGATTGGAAGAACCGCGGCTAAAGTTCATTCTCGACGAGATCGAGTAGGTGTTTTATCAAAAAATTCGCTCGGGTTCCACTGACCGTTTGACAGACTGTTGGACGCCCAGAAAGCACTGTTGCAAGGCGCACTTATGGACAAATCCAGCGATACTGGAATTGTTTCTGTGCACCGGCTTGTCCAGCGAGCAGTCATCCAACGTATGAGCATCGAGGAACGAGAGGCGACATTTGCGGTCGTGGTTGCGATCCTTGCGGCTAATTTTCCGGATACCTACAACGCCGATTTGGGCCACCAAGTCAAATCGTGGACCTACTGCGAAAGAAGCCTACCGCATATCGAGAGTCTAGTTAAGAAAAGCCAGCATTTCAAAATTTCGGAACATAAAAGCCAGAATTTCGCGGAACTCTTGCTTCGATGCTCTTGGTGGGGGTTCAACGCCCTGGATGCCCCATGTGATTACTGACTTCGACGCAGGTATCTCTACGAGCGCGAGCGTTATACCATTGCCCAATCGTACATCACTGTGGCATTGACGAAGTTTGTCAATAAGCACACCCTTGCCTATGCCAGTGCAATCGACCTCCAAGGCTTAATCAACCTTGACATTTGTCGTCCTGGAATCTCCTTGGCGGCGTTTCAGGAGGCTTATGAGATACGCACCTCGTTACTGCCCAAAGACGATGTATTTCTAGCAGCCAACCAAGTGAACCTAGGCCTTGCATACACAGAACTAGGAGAGCTCGAGAAGGGGCGAGAGTACCTGCAGCAGTCCATTGACGTTCGCCTGATGCACAATAGCGACCGTATTGGAAACTCGTATAGTAACATGGCGAGCTTGCTACTCCGCATGGGAAAGCCCGACGAGGCAGAAGCTATGCTCAAGAGTTGTCCGGCGTTAAAGGATTTCTCTGATGAAACATTTCTTCGGACGGGGAATCCGCGCTTTTCGGGGTTAGTACATGCTTCTTCAAGACATCGCCGGACTCCTCGATCTAACAGAAAATAGGGATATGATCTTGCTCGGGCGGATAAGACTTGCACAGGGACGCTTGGATGAGGCACTCAGATTCTCCTCCAAAGCTCTGAGCTTCCGCAAGGAATGCTTGGGCGAGCGTCTCAAAGTTTGCGACTCGCTGTATCAGGTTTCTGATCTGTTCCAGAGAGGGGGAAACACCGGGCTCGCAATGTAAGTCATGCCGAGGCATTTCAATCCAGTCGTTCGAAACCTTAATACTCTACAGCCAATTTCTGGAAGGCATCATTCGAATATCTGGTGGCCTCCCGCAGATCGAAGGAGCTGGTCATCGAGTTCGCGCCCACTATAAACTCTCGGGAATCCTGAAAAGCGTTGGCAATGAGAAGGAAAGTATAGTGCACTTGGAAGAAGCGCGAACTCTCGCAAAGAATTGCGACAATGGCTTCAACGCATCAACTTTAGCAGAGAACGAGGCCCTCTCGTTCAACAATCTGGTTCCGTGGATGTTGTGGTGAGCTACTGGCAATTGACGCCCGCCTAAAGGCCGTTCAGGCCATGTCTCAAGTCCAATGAGAATAGACCAAACCCGTAGTATCTTTCTTATTCGCTCGAGATAGCCAGTGCTATTGACCGGCCAACGACATGAAGCCGATTGGCGCCCACCCCTGTCATGGCTGCATGCGCCAGTCGATAGCTTAGCGTTAGCTTTTGTGGCGGAGAAGTCGGCGAATTAATGAAGCACTTCGGTAATCAAGAAAGAGGGGAACCTATTGCCGCTTTGCGGCACGACTCCCTGTGATTTATGTTTCAAGAATGGGGTTACGGCCCATTTCTGTCGTGACCCACTGATTCTCTTTGGAGTATGCCAAAATGAAAACATCGTCCGACTTTCCATTGAAAAACATACCGCCTCTCCATTCTTCAGGCATTGATACTGACGGTCACTTGGTTAAGAGAGTACTTGAAAGGGTTACCGTCATTAAGGCTGGCCCGTCTGCCTGCTCACTGAAAGACACTGTCCTCCCCAATGGACTGAAGCCTGATGCACACCATGACAGTCAGACGTGGTATGCTGCTTGGCTCGAAACTGAAATACCCAGGCTTTCCACCGAGATATTTGACATCTTCCACACCACCCATGAATATTGCACCGCTGAATCGCACGGGACTCTGTTCACCCGCACTCTTTCGAGCATCGCAGCAGCCGCTACCCAGAACAGCCCAATCACCATCGATCAGATCATCGGCGTCCTCATTGATGACGAGCTACTATCTCCAGAGACTGTGGAACAAAGTCTAAACCACGTTCGCTACTTCGTCTTCACGGTCTTAGGCTATCAAACGACCCTCTTCTCGGCCGTTCCATTGAGTCCCAACTCCGAGCCACCACGTCAACTCCGCATAGCCGAGGACTTCGGATGCTGTAACTACACGCATGCCACCCTAGTCCAGGAAATCCAAGCCTGTGCACGCGAGCCTCTGAATGAGCTGCTCATGGGATTCGGGGTCCTTTTGCCGTCCCGCAACCTCTGTCTCGCCGAAGACCAAGGCATCCGCTCCGCATTCGAGCAGCAAGTCGAAGTTGCCGCCCAAACGTTCAACGCCCACGCCCTTCAATCCATCGCAGGCATCAAGATCAAGTGGACCACGTCTCTCTCCTGCCACCTGGAGTATAACTCCACGACCCGCGAAATATCCGTCTATCGCTTCGCATCATTCTGCCAGTTCTGCCTCGCCAGATACCAAGGGGGCAAGGGCAGGGGAGTGCTCCACGCCTGTGCCACGACGAGCCGCTACATGTGCCAGTGGGCGACCGAGGCTGACACCAATCAGTTTCTCCTGGAGATCCTCCGGTCGTATCGCCTGTTATTTGGCCAGAACAAACAGTCGCGCCGCCTGTTCCGATCTATCGATCCCAATCTCGGCCCCAACGGCAACAGCGGGCGGGACCCCCTCCTGTCGCAGCTATGTGGCACTCGGCTTCTCGACCCGAACTTGCTAGATCTTGGGGAGGAAGAGAGTCCGATCGTAGAGAAAAAGACGTACTGTCTTCCGATGGATTTTCCAATCCTGCGGTATCGCCTGGTGGTCCTGTTGCGGTGCTTGGCGGCGACGGAGCCACGTGGGTGGCGACAGCTGTGGCGCGATAATCGCAATTCCGCCAACTGGCTGACCTTTTGGGCGGTCATTGCGTTCGGGGCGTTTGGGTCACTGATGGCGCTGCTACAGGTAATCTTGCAGGCGGTTCAGCTTTGTATTTAATGGTTATCTGTCCTGATCATGGAGATGAATGGATGTAAAATGCGTTACCTTCATTTTTTTCGTTGCATCAGGGGGTGTACATCCACCATCCAGACATAACGGAACCCATTTGTTTGATAAGTGGGGACGCTTATCCTTCGTAGCAATGCTTCTTATCTCTGCGATGAGACCGACTATACCGCAAGAGGTATAAGAGCAGGGGGGCCGACGCGTGCGGGGTCGAGACAGAAAATGGATTGTCGAGCTTGACTTACCTTCCACCAGGTCAATCACCTTCGCATCAATGCGACGCTGATCACCAACTCTCACGATGTCAGCCACGCCCCAGGTATTCCAGCTCTCAGTGGCTTCGGCCTTCCAGCGCCTCAGCCCACAACAGAAGCTGTACGCGCATTACATGGCCAAGTGAGCAGTGATTCTTCTCAGCCCCGGGCCACTCGATCATGCCACGCACACTAACTAACAGACCTCCAGACCAGCATGGAGCGGCACACGCATCATTCTCCGCCAGGTCTCTCCCGAAGCCAACGGCATCTTCGACCTCATCGTGGGGCTCTATCAAAGTTGCGACGGGGACTGGGATGCGCTCGGTCGTCGCTCTCATGTCGCCGATGGCGACCTCGAACTATTTCTCGATTATGCGGCGAATTTCCTTTCCAACATGGGGAACTATTATGTGAGCGACAGCTACCTGGAAGCGATGACCCTCGCTGACGCGGATACCAGGGTTCCGGGGATCAAAAATTCGTGCCGGCGATTCCTGCCGCCGAGCTAGCGCGGGTCGTGGCTGCAGCAGGCGCGTCGTCGGTAGCTGGGCTCTGGGAATCAGTGCGGGGGGCAATGTACCAAGCTCCACCGGTGACTCTGGGGCCTCCGGGCCCGCTGACGCAGAGCGCGTACTATCCCGGCTGCGAGCCCGAGTCATTTGAGGCAGACGCTGCGTCCGCTGCGAGCGTCATGGAGGACCAAGCCATCCTCCCTGAGAACACCCGACTGTACAAACAGCGGGCCTCGTCCGGGGAGGCGAGCCTGGATATTCTGCGAGCATCACTGCAGGACAGCGAACCAGTTTGTCTCGTGGAGCGCGATCCGGTGGAGAGTGGAGCGACGATCCGCCTAGTGGGCGGGGATCACAAGCACGAGCTGGCGCGTATCGTTCACTTCCTGGACCAGGCCTTGGTCCATGTAGCCAATCCATTGCAGGCAAAGATGATTCGACAGCTCCAGGACAGCTTCCGCACCGGCAATCTCGACGCGTATAAGGATGCGCAGAGGACCTGGGTCGAGGACCGTGCCCCGTCGGTCGAGACCGTTCTCGGGTTCGTGGAACCCTACCGGGATCCGCTGGGCGTCCGAGCGGAGTTCGAAGGTATTGTCGGAATCGCCGATGCCGGGGAGACGCAGAGGCTGCGGCAGCTGGCGCAGCTGGGGGCCAGAATCATCCGCCGGTTGCCCTGGGTTCCGGGCGTGGCCGCCGACAATGGACCCTTCGAGAAGGAAGTCTTCGAGGCGCCGGACTTCTCCAGTGTACATAGTATGGAAATGCGATGATTTCCGCGCTTCTTTGACATGGACATTTGCTAACTCGAAGCCAGGTCTAGCGTATGCTTCGAGTATTGTCTTTCCGGGGATCAACTTGCCCAATGTGAGTCTTTGCACTGTTTATGGTGCGGGTTGCTGACCGCATGCAGTACAACGACATTCGTCAGGAGTCCGGATACAAGAATATCATCTTCTCCAACCGCATGGTGGCAGAAAGCCAGCGGGCAAGGGGCATCCACATGGTCGCTGAAGCGGAGCGGGACACGTTTCGGACCCATCGCTTCCACGCTTATTACGTGTGGGTCGTCCTCCACGAGATTTTTGGCCATGGTTCAGGGCGATTCCTGATGGAGACGGTGCCGGGCCGCTTCAACTTCGACCCCAAGAACCCACCGTCGCATCCCGTGACGGGCGTTCCGATTGCGACTTGGTACCGGCCCGGGCAGACTTGGACAGGCGTCTTCGGGAGTCTGTCAACCACGCTGGATGAATGCAGGGCGGAGCTGGTGGGGGCATACCTCATCGACGATGAAGATATTTTGGCTGTATTTGGGTATACTCCGTCTGCACCGATACAGCCCGAGGATGGTATGGCACCACACAGAGACACTCGCCCGAAGATGAAACGCTCATGATGAGACTAGTCGTGTACAATTTATACCTGCAGCTAGGTATCGATGGACTCCGCGGACTGGAGAACTACGATCCAGACACAAAGGTACGCCGTCTTTGCCAGATGCGAGTCCCGCTCATACTAATTCCCATGAAACAGAAATGGGGCCAGGCACACAGCCGTGTACGTTTGCCCTTTCTTACCGCACTCCCCATCAATCATCCCCAGGAGCCCCCGTTTATCCACCCGCATTCGAGGGCGGCCGAAGGCTAACCCCAGATGCAGGCTCACTACGCTATCTTTCGCCACCTCCTCCGCGACACCCCCGCCCTCTACACCATAGCCTGCGACCCAGAGCGCAAGTCCCTCACCATCACTCTCGACCGCCCTCGGGTCCTCCAAGAAGGCAAACCGTCGCTGGGCCGCATGCTGCTGAATCTGCACATCTTTCGCTGCACCGCCGATAGCACCGGTTGCAAGGCATACTACGAGGATCTCACCCGCGTGGACGAAGAGGCGCTGCAGTGGCGGGCGATTGTCCTCGCCAGACGGGATCCGCCGCTTACGTTCGCGCAGGCCAATACATTCCTCGAGGGGGAGATGGTCACGCTCCGTGAGTACGATGCTACCGCGCGAGGAGTGGTTCGGAGCTGGGCTGAGCGGGAAGTGCATTAAACGGAGGTGATCTTCTGGCTCGTGGATTCTGTCGATCTTTCTGGTTGGATGTATTCTCGGATTCATGGTTCTGTATTTTGTAAAGCAGATATTCGTCGAAACCAGGCGACCAATCACCAACCATCATCCTCTGCCGCGTTACTCAGGGCGAAATTGCGATCGGAAACTTCCGTCGGTACTGGTAGTGACAGACGGCTGTCATCCCCGCATCCCTTATATTCTTGGCTCACGGTTGGGTGTGGCTGGCCTAGTTCCCGGGCGAACGAGCGTAAATGAATCTGGTATGCATGAATGCAGGCGCGTTGCTATCACACAACCCGCAGATCGGTTGATCAGTCGGGATGCCCAATTCCTCGATTACTAGATACGGCACTTAGGTTCAGCAGCATGCATTCTGCGTACCCAGATCCGATAGACCATCCATGAACGATACCACCGACGTCAAACCGACTAAGGGAGGGGATATCCAATCTGTTAGGCGCTGCCGAGAGTGGCAGCAATCATATAGGTGATGGCTACAGTGGATGTATGCTCGGACGAGGCGTAGACAGGAGTCCTGTGAGGACGGTACCTTGGCCTCCGCTAGGCTGGCATCGATCTCGCCACATGTTAGTGTTGAGCGCCCGCCAATGGAGTTGGCCTGTCGCCGGCAGCGCATCGGCGGAGCCGAATTGGGAAGGCGCGCACTTTCCCTCGGAGTATAAACCCCCCCTCGCCCCCAGATTTTCTCTGCAGAATCTCCTGCCCCAGGCATCTCCCCAGCGTACCGATTATCCACCCTAAACATCCGCAACAACGCACGAGCAATCGCATTCCGCGTTCGCATTGCTGAACATTCCAACGCTGTCTTGACTAACACCAACATGTGTAGGTGTTGGATCCATCACCTTTTCCAGTTTGTAATTCTTGCTTTTAACTCAACATTATAACCGCCGTCTAGGCTGATTATAGGAATTTCAAGTCTCAGTCATCCCGTGGGGGGGTCTAACCACTGTGTGTCCCAAAGCGCCCACCCACCTTCGCACCTCCACCCAAAAGATACCGAAACAGCCGGGTAAGTGCACGCATGGCGTCATCCCACTCCCTCTTCTGACAAAGGTTGTAACCCCGTGTAAAATGCACCTCAAAGGTTTCATCCCCAGAGCAACCTCGCGAATGAACCCTGGTCACAGCATCTCTCGTAAAAGCCCCACGAGCAATTTGAATACCATAACCATGAAACCCAACAAGAAAGACTTCTTGATCTTCCGACAGACTATCATCCTTCCCCACACCAAGGTTTTGCGCAAGCTGACCGAGCATCACACTGAGAGTCTCCTGCAGAAACTCATCCCATGCTTGGCCAATCCACCACTGCTCCACAAAGCCTAAATTATCACCCGCCTTATCAGCAGGGATGGGAAAAGTCACATACGCCAGTATAAGAGATGATCGGGATACCCCTCCCTCGAGGACCGACAGTCATCTCGCCCTCCGACCTGGCGCTGTACTGTGTACCGCCAATCACGTATCTCAATTTCGAGGCGTGAATCGAGAACCTTTGCGGTCGGTCGCAGGGATTAGGAAAAGGAGATCCAGTCCATCTTGACATCTGGCGAGCTGCTCACAGGACTTCGGGGTCTTGCTTGCGCACGCCGTCCAGGCTCGCGTACACGGTCTTCATCAACATCCGTAGAATCATGCCTTGCGACCGGGTAAATTCCAGGTGGTCGTGTGCAGCCTTGACCTCCCAGTTCTTCAGGGGCAACGTGATACCCGCACTCGGAGTCAGGGCACTCTCGATTCTTCTTTCATCCTGCAGGGAAGAGCGGGATCGGATGGTCGAATGGTAAGAGAAGAATTCGTCGAACAGCATAGACGACGTCAGGTCTTCGTTGGGCCAGCTGTCCAAGCAGTCTTCCTGCGCAATGTTGGTGTGCTTAAAAACCCAGGGAGTCAAGGTTTCTACGTCCCTCTCTGAAGATACACGTCAGTGATGTCTGAATCCATCGCCAGATTGTAGCGCCACCACCCCCTGGAACCCGTGTACCTTCACGTCCGATGTCTACCACTCGAGGAATCAAAGTATCGAGAGAGACGATCCTGGAAAGGATAGTCGCCGACATGCCAGATCCGATGTGCTGGCAACCCAATTCTAATCTGGATGGGAGTAGGAGTCTACCTGGTTGATTGTGTACTGGTGCACCAACAGACGGTCACAGAGCCAAGCATTGGCGCGACCATGTTGACCCACTCCACCGAGAACAAACATGACAAACAACGCGCAAACCGGCTGCTCCTCGCAGCCCGGTTTTGTGTCGGCTTTAGCTCATACTGGTTTGTTGAAATCGAATTTGCGTTCTCTGCTAGTGTTGGGACTCTGGGAGAGGACCGGGATTTAGTTCCTTGGATGTCTCCGTGAAGAAGCGAGATAATGGAAAATAGAATGCAGGGTAGTATTGAGTCCAAGTAACTGTGGGAAGCCCCATGCATCGGCACCGGACCACTTTCGCAGTGTGGATCAAGCGTCCATCCCCGTCTCTTAGGCCCAGCCTCCTGAATTGACTGCCTGCGGTCGCCATGCTCAGGGAAGACTGTACAGTTGCTTTCGAATTTCCTCTTAAGTCGCTCACCTGCTATGAAGACCACGCACTCTGCAGTATTAGAAGGGTAATCAATCTACGTTCTGATCACAGTTAAGTCCAAACTGATGTTCTGCATCGTGCAGGAGGAAGGGCGCCGTCGAACCCTCGCCCATGGCGCCGATGGTACACGGGACTACCTGCACTAGAGGTTCGCCATTTGGGATATTGGTATGACAAGCTCATCCCGGATGTGCGAGCAGCTTCAAGAATAACTCCAATATGTATTTTAACTGCCTCCGGAAGATCTCTACCTTACAAAAGAGCTCTCGGGCGAACGATTTAAACGAAGGTCACGAGAAACTCAATGCGAATCCGAAGAGACGCCTGAAGATGCACTATCATCACTAGCAAGCAAACATCTTCGTCGTGCTAACATTGATTCGACTCCACTCCTTCCCCCTTACCAATGATTCCAAGAACCGACTCGGCCAATACACATGATACAGCACGAAGAACGGCACTGGATCCCAGACCGTGTAGGTCCCATCCCGCCAGTGCACGAGATGCTGCCACAGCGTCTCGAGCCCACTCTTTACCTCTTCTACACTCCCCTCTCCGGACAAAAGAGTGAGGGCTGGAATGAGTAGGAGAGTAACCAGATCATGCCCGATCCAGTAGTAGCTATGCGTGGACTTCGCCGTCACCACCAGGGGCTTACGCAGGCCCAGCTCCGACTCGAAGCAAGACAGGTACGCCTCCGCCATGGCTGCCGTCTCCTGAAAGAGGACCACCGCCGTGTGCGCACGTGGATTACATTCAATCGGGTAGAGTCTTGCATCCTGCCCTTCACCCTCGACCAGGAAATCGAAGCTCAGATGTCCCGTGAATTCCTCGCCGCCCTCCTCGGCGACGCGCTTGGTGAATTCGAGCATCTTCGTGTTCAGGGGCGAGTTCGCAGGAAGAGGGGCATAGTGCATAAGCAGGTCGGAGGAGGGGCAGGAGACGAAGGCCTTGACCTCTCCGCGGACGACGAGGGAGTGTGTGCAGTACTCCGGACCGGTGATGTATTGCTGGAGGATGTAGGGGTTGGACGGGGAGATGGTCAGCGTCGACAGGTAGGAAGCGGTGGCCTTGGGCCCCGCAGACAAGGGGAGCAGCGTCATCATCTGGGCTCTAGCCTTGTCGTCGACCCCGATCGGTTTCAGGATGAATCTCTTGCTCCCTCCTTTGGGCTTCTCGGTACCGTTCCGTGAGGTGGACTGGGTGAGAATGTCCTCGACTTCCGCGGCGGATGTGCAGCGATGAGACTCCGGGACCAGCAGTCCGATGCTCTGGATGTACTCGATGAAGGCGTCCTTCTCGTGCAACTTGTTTACCACGTCACTGTCGAACTGCACCGCGTGAAATTGTTTCCCCCTTTCCTTCTGCGCCGACCGCATGACTTCGCCATCCTCGATCGCGCCGACGACGCTGCTGCAGCTGATCCATAGGTGCACGTTCTCTCTTCTGATCAGATCCAGCAGCGAGTCAACGTATGGCTTCGTGTTCGCGCCCTGTGGTGAGCTGAGACGGTAGAATTGAGCGATCGCTCGAGAAAAGCGGCCTGGCGACGTGAATGGGATGGGTTCCGTGTCGGCGGCGATGATGCGGTGCGGGGTGTGCTTTGCGAGAAGACGGGCGATCGTCAGGCCCTTGGTCATGGATATCCCCGTCACGAGAATGGTTTTGCGGCGGGAGGTCGTGTGTAATTGTGGCCGTGTGGCTTCATCTTTAGAGACGTAAATGTAGAGAAAAGAGGCAAGAGTGATCGTCGCAGAAATCGGGAGGCAGAGAACACTGAGGAGGATGAGGAGGATGTTCTTCGGCTCGTGGCGGTGGACAATCGCGGGCATGGTGGGAAGGTGGCTGGGCAGGTTGGCCGCGTGCGGAAGACGACTCGATGCGAGGGTAGCGGATGGGGTTTCTTCATATACTTTCTTCTACTACCTGGGATACACTCACTAGACCTTGCTACGGAACATACACATAACGTCATCGTGACTCTTATGAATTCGATGGCTCTTCGGTGGCCGCGACCGGTGCAAGGCAGGGTATTTAGGGACCCTGCGGATAATATGTCCGGAAGACACAGAACACACACTGAACATCGCTTTCATTCCTATCGCAGTACGTGAACTATTGCTTTTCTTCGCCTACGCATCGTGTAATCTCCACACCGTCCTACACTGACATCAGTGCATGTTCCTCAATTTAGGAAGAGGCGGTCTTACCGGCACACCAGTGGGCTCAAAACTGTGAACCAACCGGCTCTCGTATACCAGATCCGGATTGCCGGGACTCTGGTTGAACTTCATCTCCCCATACCTCTTCTGATATTGATTCACGGTCTTTCCTGGGAGACTCTCGCGCTTGACCGCCGCTCCCAATTTCCGCCTCTTCTCCTCCACACTGTCCCGGACGTACTCCAGGTACGGTGGATTTCCAGGCTTGATGACATTGTCAGCAGCCAGGACAGAGCCCGGAGTGATCAGCTTCAGCTCCTCGCACAGCTTCAAATCCGTGGTGTACGCCGGCTTGTAGTGATCCAGAAACATCAGATCGATGTGTTTAAGCAGACTCTGGGCGTGCAGGCGCGCAATGGAGGCATCGCTGGAGCCGACGACCACTTTGACCACATCCGAGAGACCAGCCAGATCAACCAGCGACATGATCACCGCCGCAAACTCCGGGTTCATCTCCAGACTGTAGTAGCGTTGGCCGCCGGCTTTCCGCACGGCGTTGCCGAACAGCACGCAGGAGTAGCCAACATAACCACCGAGTTCAACCTGTGCAAGAATCAGTACAATTCACTCTCGCTGCCGGTCGCGCCATCGACATACCATGACTTTAGGCTTGACCTCTGCGATGAGATCGCAAACAATTCGCCCCTTATCCTCTCCCACGTTCATGAGGTACTTCTTCGTGCGCCCATACTCGTCGATCGCCTGGAGCACCTTCTCCGGGGAGCCGCGAATGTTTTCCAGGTCTGGGTGCGAGTACACAAAATGGAGGAGCTCGATCTCGCGACCGTCGTCGAAGAACCCCGTCCCCTCCTCCTGCGGTGCGTATGCTTTGGCCTGGTCGAATTTAGTCATTTTCGCGGTGTCTTGATGGGCCATGATTGTACCCGGTGATCGTGCGCCTATATGGGAAATCTCCCCACAACATCTGGATCCAAGCCGTCGATGGTGTTGTAATCAACGGGATAAATTTAGTGTGCTGTGTACGTTGCACCAAGGAAAAAATTGCCAAGCCAGCCGGATGGGGGCAGGGTCTCAGTCTGCGAACAGGGAAAACCAGGGAACCTCGAGTCATGGACTGTCGCCGGGAGACTGCAAGGGGTAAAAGCCGGACATTCCAGGCCCTCCTCCAGTGGCCGGAATCTGCCCCGGGCGGGGTGAGAGGGGGAGGAGGTGGTAGAAAGCAGGGCGGAGGGGGGAGGGAGGAGGGAGGATCGGCGTGGGCCCCGATCAATCGATCAGCCCTCCCGATCGTGGTTACCAAGTCTTGACGTGGGGAGGATTACATTGACTCTCTTGTCGTCAATGACTCCCGGAAAATATCAAGCTTATCAAGGTTAGATCTACGGGTCCCCCCTGGTGGTGTAACCTTATCGCTGCAGAAGCGGACGCTAAGGCCGGAAGCGGCGCCTACTCTTGCAGCAATTGGCTTAGTGGGCCCGCTTTTCAATGACTATGTCATACATACCTATGAGACTCCAAGCCTGACTTGCTCCGAACAGTCCCATCCCCCGAGTGAACCCGATCGATCGATGCTCCCTCACTGAAGTTAGTGTCTGTTCGAGGTTGGTACGCTCCATTGACGTGATCGTGGTCTGGTCGCAAGCAGAGGGCCAGTCCGAGGGAAACGTGTTCCACCCGGCAACCTGAGTGGCAGGCGAACAATCGTTATATATCCCAGAACCTCCGTGTCAATATTTGGAAATTCATCAACTTCTCTCAACTCCTCTTTCTCGGTTGTGCTTCATTCAACACTGCTGCAACCATGTCAGATCTCAAGGCTACGGTCTCCGAGACCAAGAACGGCTTCCACGTCGAGGGCTATGAGAAGATCGAGTATGATTTTACCTTCCTCGATGGCGTCTTCGATCCCCAGAACACTCAGTTGGCGGGCCTCTATGAGCGCTGGGGTCGTTGCTTGGCCATCATGGACAAGAACATCTACGATCTCTACGGGGAGCAGATGCAGAAGTACTTTGACCACCACGGTCTGGAGCTGAAGATCCACCAGACCATGATTGGAGAGAAGGCCAAGTCATTGGGGACTTTTACTGAGATTGTCGATTCGATGACTGACTTCGGGATCATCCGAAAGGAGCCCGTATTGGTTGTGGTATGTCCGATCCAACAATCTGGACATTTTAACGCAGTTACTCATTGACGATCAATAGGGCGGAGGATTAGTCACCGATGTTGCCGGGTAAGAATCACCACCAACATAAACATGACCTAATGGCTAATGCACCCATACAGATTTGCCTGTGCCGCCTACCGCCGCAACACGAACTACGTCCGCATCCCCACCACGGTGATCGGCCTCATCGATGCCAGCGTCAGCATCAAGGTGGCCGTCAACTACGGCAACTACAAGAACCGGTTGGGCGCCTACCACGCGCCGATGCATACCTTCCTGGACTTCGGGTTCCTGCGCACGCTGCCCGAGGCGCAGGTGCGCAACGGGTTCGCGGAGCTGATCAAGATCTCGAGCTGCGCGCACCTGCGCACGTTCGACCTGCTGGACGAGTTCTGCGAGCGGCTGATCGCGACCAAGTTCGGGCGGTCGCAGGACGAGACGGGCGAGGTGCGCAGGGCCGCCGACGAGATCAACCGCAACGGCATCTTCGAGATGCTGAAGCTCGAGTCGCCCAACCTGCATGAGATCGGGCTGGACCGGGTCATTGCGTACGGGCACACCTGGTCGCCGTTACACGAGGTGAGAATTCCCTTGAAGCCTGGCGAAGCTAGCAGAAAGAGAGTGTTTGACTAACATTGTGCCCTCGCAGCTGGCGCCTCCCGTCCCCCTTCGCCACGGACACGCCATCTCCATCGACATGGCCTACTCGGCCACCTTGGCCAACATCCGGGGTCTGCTCAGCGACGCCGAGCACCGGAGATTGCTGAACCTGTTCTCCCGCGCGGGCCTGTCCATGGACCACGAGCTCTTCAACGAGGAGATCCTCGACAAAGCCACGCAGGCGATCCTCAAGACGCGGGACGGCTTGCTGCGCGCCGCCGTGCCCTGCCCGCTGGGCAGCTGCAAGTTCCTGAACGACGTCACCAACGAGGAGATGTTCGCCGCGCTGCGCCGGCACAAGGAGCTGATGAAGGAGTACCCGCGGCAGGGGGCGGGGATCGAGGCCTACGTCGACGCCAGCGACACGGGCTACACGATCAACAACCAGCCGGTGGATCCGCAGATCCACGCGCAGCAGAAGATGGTCGACGGCGAGAAGAAGACCAACGGTGTCGTCGCCGATGGGAAGAAGACCAATGGCGTGGTCGACGAGAAGAAGAACGTGTTCAGCGACGGCGTGATGAACGGGTTCCGTCAGATCGCGGCCAATGGATACCCCAATGGGCTGCGCAATTAGAGGGGCATTTGGTTTAGAGAAGCCGGAGTTTTGGGAAGCAGGCTGTTTTGTGCATGATAAACATAAACCATTGTAAGGGAAATGGGGTGTTGCTTAATGGAGATGAATTATATAGGTCAAATACGATAAATACCTAATGCATCAGTTTTCTGCTCGGTTGATCAGGATGATTGTAATCAGTTTCTCTGACCCACGGTCCGTACTAGTTTTCCAGCGAAGAAACCCGAGCACGCTATGAGTTCGGTATCATGCAGTTATTGAAGCGCGCCGCACAAGCCCACAGCAAAACCACCGCCCCCCCCCCAAACAAAGCTCCAGCCCACGCACTCCACCACCCCGTTTCCCACCTACTGATACGCCTGAATCGCACCCGCAAACGCCGCGGCAATCTGGTCCAACACCAACGGCGCCAACGCCGCATACGTCGCCGACAGCTTCTCCTGCACGGCCTTGCCCAACTGACTCGACAGGAAGCTCAGCTGCTCGAGATCCCACTCCACCAGAAAGCTCAGCGATGCG
Organism: Aspergillus fijiensis CBS 313.89; assembly: GCF_003184825.1. Classification (NCBI taxonomy): domain Eukaryota; kingdom Fungi; phylum Ascomycota; class Eurotiomycetes; order Eurotiales; family Aspergillaceae; genus Aspergillus; species Aspergillus fijiensis. Next base: position 360,254 of record NW_024468981.1, read on the forward strand.
ACGCCCAGCAGCCCGTCATCGAACTCGGACTTCTTGGCGACCAGGTTGGCGAGCGTGGAGGCGATGGTGGGCTCGAGCGCGACGAACGCCTGCGCCACGCTCAGGGACTCCGCGTCGGAGAAATTGGCCGACCGCTTGGCGGCCACGACCGCCGCCTTCAGGTCGACTTCCAGCTGGATCGTCTCGGCTTGGATGTGCAGCGCGCTGAGCGACCCCTCCAGGCCGCCGGGGTAGGCGCTTACTGTCGTGTTGAGGGTGGTGAGTTGCGTGGAGATGGTGGTTACGGCGGCGAGAACGGAGGAGGAGTCGCGTGTGGTCAGCTGAGGTTGGGGAGAGGCGGGGGTTGCGGTGGCTGGGAGAGGGGGGAGGAGGAGGGTGAGGAGGAGGATGATCGGAATGGTGAGTTTGAGCATGTTGGTTGGTGGTGGTGCTGGCTTCTTGTGGAGGGGTTGGTTGCACTTGAGGTGGGAAGAGGAGAGGATGTGAAGCGTGAAGCGTGAAGCGTGCTTCACACGCACGAGCAGGGCTGTCAAGACCCTTATATCTAGGGCAATGGTGTCATTGTCTAGCTCATCCATTTTACCCCTCTTTTATCGACAGACAGGGATCTTTCAAGGGCTTGCATCCCAGTGCCTCAGCTCGAGCAGAAACCCACCTCGTCGGACATCAATTGCCACTTCACTCACGCAGCACCTTTGCAGAACCAGAACCCTCGTCCTCAACTTCTCGAACGGGTACCTTTCCCGTCATTGCCCATTGCCATTGCCGATCCCAGGTCGCCCCCGCGCAGGGACCCTGATGATTGGCATCCCGCATTGCCGGATCCGGACGAGTTAATATGTGACAGATGTGATAAGATCCCCACCCCGCATGTTGGCCGGGTGGATATAGATTAAAGGCTTGTGCTTGCTTACTTGTGCCTCGGGAAAGCCCTAATGTGGTTGGTGGTCCTGTTGAATGTGCCAGGGGACGATCGCATCATTGCGGGTGGGTTGGAGCATGTGCTTCCGAGGTACAATACAACTGCTCTTCAGCAATCGATCCATTCTTCTACGAAATCTACGGAATACTCCATCGGCTGGATCTGCGCCATAGTAACAGAATAAACCGCGGCACAAGAAGTTCTTAATGAGAGCACGCGGCACCGACTCTATGTCACCGGATGACACAAATAATTATACCCTTGGCAGAATTAGATACCACAACATTGTTATCGCTGTCTTGCCTGATGATGAATACAGAACCGCTCCGCGACCACGGTAGCCACGAATATGCAGAACAGCTTCCCCAATTTTTGAATGGGGTTACTTACTGGTTTGGTATCGGTGGCGGTGTGGAAAGCGAAAGGCATAACATTCTCCTAGGCGATATTGTAGTCAGTGCGACCCGGGAAGGTCAAGGTGGTGTATTCCAATATGAGACAATGCATAATCGGTTCTTCCAGTACACTCAACCCCTCAATCAGTCCCCGACAACTCTCCGCACTGCATTGACGGTACTGCAAGCTCAATGCTAGAAAACTGTAAACCAAATTAAGAGCGCAGTCACAGTTATTTTAAACCGAAACACGGGACTTCAACAAGAGTATAGGCGGCTGCCGGGCAACGCTGATACACTGTTCAGAGCTGAAGTGACCCATCACTCCAAAGGCCGTGCGAGACTGTGCTAACAATCAAGCAAATATCCTCCAACGGCGCGCGTGAACTACGAATGAACCCAACCCAGCGATTCACTATGGGCTCATCACCTCTGCAAATCAAGCAATGGAAAATACTATCCGGTGTTTGAAAATGGAGGCCGCAGGGTTGATGAATCAGTTCCCTTTTGTTGTAATTCGCGGGATATGTAGCCATGCAGAGTCACATAAGAACGAGGAGTGGCAAGGCTTTGCAGCAATCACAGCAGCTGCATATACGAATGATATACTTCGAACCCAGTATTCTAAACCTATTTAGTCTGGATAGCTTACTGCGTTTGTATTATCTGAATATACTTCTATATTTACACTACAGTATTACTGTCTGGTCAGCCTATACCGCGGAGGATGGCTGCGATTTGGTTTCTCTGCGGGTGTAGATGTACTATAGTCTGAATTTGCTGGGAAACAACTGCTATTAGTTTATGCTTTCATAAACTTAATATAACTCAGCCTTGTAAGTAATCTATTTCTATAAAATAACTTGATTACTGTACATGATTTATATCTCACCATAATATCTTTTTTAGTAGATTCACATAGTCTCGATACTACTGTCATTATAGTCATATCCATAGTCTCGATGATACAATAAACTATTATAGAAAATAGAAACTACGGGGTTTTAGCTGGGTGGAAGACTATTAAATTAGCATCAGCAGCAATCCCATCCTCTTTAAGAATCTGGTTCTGAATTTCTTGGGTTTGGGTGTGGGTATCTGGTGAGTAGGATTCTTTAAATGACGAATAATCTCATTAGGCCAAAGCCCATATTGGCATTGCTTGCAAATTACAATTCCACTTCAATGGCTTAGATAGGTAACAGTAATAATAGCATGACTGCCACCAAGGTTGATAAAACGTGGCACTTCGAGGTAATCCTGATTCTGCAGAAGGGGTAGTCTTTGAGTCGACCACCAACGAGAAACTAGAAATCGAAATCCGTGCCTAACAGGAACCAAAAGGAACTTTTCCCAACCTCCGAGCTCATACTTACTAGCTCCAACCCAGCCACCCCCATTGACCCCCAGCAATCCCCCGTTCTGCAAGTTCCGAAAACCAAAACATCCCTCGCCGTCTCTTACGATCCTCCATTTTTGCGCGTCTTCATCATTTCTAGGTCTTAATTTCACATCTCCGTCGTCATTCACAACTGTTAGGGTCTCTTCTTCAGTAATGGAGAGGCGGTAAATCCCCGGTTGTGGTAGCCCTAAATATTTCTTGGATCAGCCTGTGAGCTCAGTAAGCTGCACCTTCACTAATTGAGACCAGCGAATGCTCCATTGCACGTTGTGTACGCTACCTACCAACAACTATCCTTCCAAGTATTTCTTGAATAATCCCTAAGACAGTCTTGTAATTCTCAGTTCTGCCGGGGAATTTGCACATGGTTGAATGATTTCCATCAAGAATAAGAACATCCTCGTTGGGTATATTGAGTCTTGCTGAGCCTTGTGTGACAATCTGTATACTAATGTCAACGAGGATTGCCTTTGGCTCATGTAATTCAACTTCTTGGACTTACTACATCCCGTGAGTAGTCCCCACGATCGTTCTCAATTAGTGTGTAAATACGGATATTTGCCCCGAGAAAAGCGAAAGCGTTTGAAATCTCTTGGAGCACCTGAGATCCTTCTCTTAACTGTTTGATGAGATTGGTATTGGTTCTTCTGCCAAAGGATGCAGCCTGCAGCATGTCTGCACAAATCGAGCCTAATGACGCGACTTCTGATCCTCTGTGTGGTGTCCCAATGAAGAGAATGCCTATAACGCTGTCGAGAAAATCTGCACAAGAAGCCTGCTGACTTCGTCGCTCATTGGCATACATAATTGCCTATAAATGTCAGTAGACATACATATGCTCAAAGTGTATACGGATAGACCTCAGTAGGGCAATCAAGAGACCAGAGAAGAACCGCTCACCTTTTTGACAATGATGCCACCAAGACTGTGGCAAACAAAGATTATTGGGCGACGTTTTTGCTGTTCTGCGTGACGTTCGCGACGTACACGCTGAAGAAGCTGCTCCCCGAAGGTTCTGATGTCGCCAATTGATTTACTTTGTGCTACCGCAGAGTTGTATCCGAATGACAAAATCCTCGCCCCGGGAATGTCGGCAGGCAATAGATCTTTGAGCCAATTGCACGGCGCGCCACTATTAGGTTTTGCTGGTGCCCAAGTCCAGGCGTCTTTGTAATGACCATCAAGTCCGTGAACCGCGATAATATCGACAAAGCTTTCCGCACTCTCAGGTTGAAAGGGGAACAACCCAAACTGTTCCACTATTGGAGTATCACCCATATTTCAAGTCTTATGACGAGATGAGTGGCTCGTAATAGTACTGACACTTATTATTAGAAAGATTGTAGAGACTGCTTGTCGGGGTTGACAGCCCGTCGATTAGGCAAAGAATCAGCGCTGATCTCCATTAGTACTAATGCTTGCCAGAGGCAATATCAATCTGGGCACAGGCGGGTTGTCCCTCATATGTATCTTAAGCAATCAAGATAGTACCACGGCCGAATACCATAAAAAATTCTAAATTGCCCGGTTGGCATAAAAGGATTTTTGCCAATTCACCTAACAAAGGATTATTTTTGATTGATTGGTTGGTTCATCTTGTAATGACCTAGTTATTTTACAACTAGGATCCGCGAAAAGCTTATAGTCACCAACCATGCTACAACAATTTTCATTGAAACTCCTAAAGTCTTCTTGTAGGATTTTTGGTTCGAATCATATACTCTCTGATTATTCTCGTTCTATAACTTTTCTTCAACTCAAATGCCATAATGTGACATCATAATTAGAAAGAGACAAGGACTCTAATCTCTGGGCGGATCATCTTGTATTTTACTCGGTCACTCATTACAAAGAGATCTGGGCTGAACTATAGTATGAGACAAACTTCACTGAACATCGGCCCGTGAAAGCGAATCCGAAAAAGCACCTGTGATCCCATGAGCCGGAAAAGGTCGCGAATTTGAATTATTCGACCAGGTGAGCCACACATGGAACAGTCACTCATCGGACAGATTGTAAGTAGTTCCCAAATTCTCGAGTGCAGTCTGCTATGTCTAGATCTTTAAGTAATATAGCTAGATTAAATCTATTTTTATAGTACTATAGCGACTGACCTCACCCAAAAGCTTCCTATAGTACTTTAAGTGCTCCCGGTCTTCTTGGTTAGGGCCAGGATTGGATCATTCATACCGCCGGGGCCTTCTAGATACTAAGTATCTAATCTAGTCCCCCAATTAGCCATTATCTACTGTCTTGAATTTTGACCAACTGCGTTGTCATACACATGTATACTTTCCAGAGTTCATCAAGCATAGGCTACTCGCTATTCACCTACATTGCAATTTTTGGAATTACTTCTCATTGACATCGGAATCAAACAAAGAGACTTGCCTCGTTGACATCAATCTAAAGTTTGGTATCGTATAGATAGTATGGTTTAGCCTGAATTTGAACACGAGGGCCTGGACCTGTTATACCAAAAGAATGAAGAGTCTAATTTCCTTGAAGGATGTTCCAATTTAGACAAGATTTATCGTGCCACGTAAGGTGAAACTGATCATGTTATTTCTATTTGTCGCAGAGCTTCTGTCATCCGACCATCAAGCGCCCCATCCTACCTATTTTCCGAATTCCTATCATGGAAACAATAGCCTGGACGTCCTGTCATGCGTAACTTTTATCATGTCCAAAATTCAAGCACAGCTTGAGCATGCCCCTAAGTATTCTTGCCCATGGATACAACATAACCCAGCGGTCGTGATAGAATCTCATAGGCGGCGCGTACCCAAGATCATTGAATTACTTTATTTTCTAGGTAAGTGGTTACATGGCTGGTCTTCCTGGAAGAATGAGTATAAATTTGATGACCTGAAGCCTGTTGCACCGACAGTTTTTAACTCCCAATAACTATCCATAGTCATTCAGATCTCATGGAAATGAGAACATGCAGTCACAAAATGTCGACGACTTGGCATGTGTGCCAACCCTCTCTCCGTCACCGTCTACTTTGTCGGCGGCCGCGAAGGTCCGCCCGAAAGGGCCGGAGTGTGGAGCTGCAGGCATAGGACACGCAGGGAGCAACTCCGACCATGTTCAAAATGGCTTGCCAATTCGCCAGGCGGATCCTAGTGCCGATGTTCTGGTGACGGTTCAATCTTTTCAATCTTTTCTTTCCTTCATTGTTGGCATATCGATCTTTGGTGCATCCATTTTTGCCACCATTATCGGCCAATTGCAGGACCCAAGACAACTAAACCCCCATGCGTACTTCTCTATGCAAACAGTGAGAGTTTTTGTGGCCATAGCATGGCTTCTTTTCATCGCTGCACTGGGTGTGGCGGGGTTCTCGTCGAGTGTTCTCATCCTCGAGCAGGAGAGGAATGCCAATTTGACGGGAGATTGGCGCAGAAGATGGAACAAACCTGGTTTAGTTGTCTCACTCATGCTACAAATTCTTGTCATTGGAGCATTCCTCTTTCTATCTCTAGGCCTTGTTGCCTATACTGCAGCTGTGGGGTGGACTGCCGTCGCAACTAGTATTGCGGCGGCGGCTGTTGCGATATTCCTGCTGGTCAAGCAATGCGGGTTAGTGTTACTACAACGTACACAAGGGAACAGACTGACAACACTTTGACAGAGACAAGCTGTGATCTAATTTTCTTTTCTCTTTTTTCACGACTTTCTCAAGAAGCAGTGTGGAATTCCTGTGCAAATATGTGTCAGGCATCTCCAAGGACAAGACTTTCCAAAGCTTTATCCAATGCTGAAAGGTACAACATCGCGTATGATTCAGGGGGTAAGCTTTTCACCACTGGCACAAGGGAAAAGCGGAAACGAAAGAAGAAACAAAAGTTATCATCGCAGTAAGGAACGAGTTTGAAACAACCGGGCTTTGTACATCAGTACCAGGGAGATTTGCACGGCACATGAATAAATTCCGTTCATCCGCGAAGCAAGAAGTTGATTTATCCTCCGAAAAGTAGGCGACGGTTTTTTCAAGGTCTCCAAGTAGGAATGAACCGGGACATGCGTCAGAATGTGTTGCCCATTGCCCAAAAAGTTCATCCGCTGCATTGGCCCAAGCAACTGAACAGGTCCAAGCATCCTGTAGGTACCATTCAACAGCACTGTGAGGATTACCCTCCAAACCTGCTAGGTGTTTCCAGACTAGCATAATGGAAGCTATCCGCCATTTGTCCCAGTGTGATTGTGAAATATTAGAATGAATCCCATGGAGAACAAGGGTCATAACATCCAGGGCCAGGCCATGGTAATCATAAGTCTTCACGACTTGTCGGTGGTAATAGCCCCCGCATGAGCTCATGTCGTATCGTCTCGCTTCGCCTCGCATTCTAACGGAGTTCAAGTCTGTTTCCAGATCCGGTTCCAGAATTTTACCCAGCCACCTCTGGGCAAGATCTGTTTCATTGTTGGATGCATAAATAATTGTCATCAGCAAAGCCACCCTGGCGTGCATCATGACGAGAAAGCATGATTCCAATCCTGGTAGATCGGCCTGTAATGCCTGCTTTTGGTCTTGTAGCACAGTCCAGTAAGTCTTCAGATATTTTAGAAGCTCATCTCTGTCTGAAAGGGACTGGGACAGGGAGCCATAATGGTCTATAATGTAAGACATTATTTCAGGCGGTGCTGTTCGCCAAGTCCAGGATGATTCGTTGCTCACCAAGAGTTTTCGAAAAAGCTCTCGCGCTGTTTCTAGTGAGGTATATAGAAACCGATCCACCATTCCCAGAAGTATGTATGAAGGAGGGTGAGTGATCAAAAGCACGGCATCAATTGGCATATCAAGCTGGGTGTAGGCTGCAAACATATCCATGTTCCAGTCCAACTGCTGATTGAGCGTAATACCATCCCTGCCCACGCAAGCTTCATAGCGCCTTTGGACCCAAAAGATTGCGTTCTTGGTGTAAAAACTTTGCAACCCCACTGTTCTCTCCCTTGATCTCACTGCTGCTCTGGTACAGGTGATTGATGCATTGCAAGAAGGGCTAGTGATGCCAATACCCAACAGGGCACCGGAAGTCCCTGGATGATTCTTTCCCGAGACTTGCTTGCGCGAGTTCAAAAGCCAGCGGTACCATGACTGCGAGAGCTCAGGATTCCACGTCGCCAATGCGAATGCGTAATCCCCGATGATTTGCAGTACACGAGGGTGTTTATGAGGGACTGTACATAGTGCATGACATAGGCTCCATTGGAGCATATAATACCGGGTGACGTCGGATGGCATATGGTCCCGTAGGCGATACAACTTTTCCCAGTCTGGAATTGAAGCGGTTCCTGGAGCAAGTGCTCTGGTCTCTAAAAACCGGAGCGTTTCCTCAGCTCTACCCCATAAGAACAAGCACCACCCGTACAGGGAGTTCGCCGAGGTTTGTATCCACGAAGAAGGCATAGTCACCCGTGAGAGTTCTAGTAACGATTCGGGAGCTGAATTGCATTTTGAATTCGAGGCATGATAGCCGAAAATAAAGCCCACGTGAGGCTCCAGCTGGGAATTCTGTATTTCAGGGGATGTGGAAAGAGAGGTTCTATACAACTTTTCCAGGACCTCATGTGCGAATGCTTCTTTCTTCTTCCCTAGCCGCTCGCGAGCCCATAAGTGGACGAGAGGCACCATGAACATTTGATCGCCATAGCCAGTACGCTTGAGGAAAGAATATGACAGTAATGTCTGTATCGACTCATGTAGGGCATTATCTGTGGAAATTAGCTGCTGTCAGAACTTGTCGGGTGGGACATATGACCTTTCCCAATTGAGAAAGCCTGGAGAATAGCTTTATTCAGGTTTTTGCGGGCGAGAAATCCACATGAGTGCAATATTTCCAGGGCATTGGAATCTTGCCATTCTATGGCCCGGTAGGAGATTTCCCATGTAGTCAAAACCGTGTCATTCCTGTATCCCCAAGCAAGCCGCGCCTCGAGGAATCCAGCCAAGCAGTCCGACTGGGTTTTCCTTCATCAGATCCAGATAGTGCTCAACTGTCTCATTTTTGTTGACTTTCAGGTAAGACCCGGCTTGCGCGATGGCCAATGGAAGGTACCCGAGAAGATTGCTAAGAACCTTCGCAGACTGCACCTCTAAGAAAGCATGAGTATATTGCTCCGTATTAAGTTCATGCATATAGCCTCACCTTCGCTCTTGGGCTTCAGAGCTAAGCCTGATGTCTTCCTTAAGAGGTCGACACACTCGGACTCATCCATCTCCAGCACTTCAACTGATTTCCAGGTGACAGTAAGGTCAGTTCTTGTAGTTGTGATTAGCACCGAGCCCCAGGGTTTCACTGGCAACAACTGGCGAAAGTCATATAATTCAAGATCATTGACGTTGTCGAGTATCACCAGCCAGTTTCTATTCTCGCTATAGGATAACCACTGGCGAAAGGCATCCCTCAGGCGTTCGAATCTGCTCTTTTCGTAGCCGCTGTCGTATCTCCAGTCTTTGTCTCCTGGTAAACTGAGTGCCTCCTTTAGTGTTTGAAAGCGTGGATTATCGGTCTCGAATCCGTTTGTTCTATAATAGCTTGTTATCGACTTCAGGATATCGCGAATGCTATAAAATACTGTCTCTTGAGTCGAGCCATCGATCCAGAACGTAGAGCTAAAATTATGCTCGGTTCGATAGGCAAACTCAAGCGCGATCTGTGTTTTCCCCACGCCTCCTAGATTGAACAGGACTAAGGACTTTTGACCATCACTTGCATCGCTGTGCAGCAATTCAGACATATTTTTAAGAATATACTCCCTTCCAGTGAAGCTAGGATTCCGTATTTGGGGAAGTTCGAGGCCAACTCGGAACTCCATTGGTATTGTACCTATATTAGTCGAGCCTTCTTGGAATCCAAAACTATCACAATGGGCTGATCCCGTTGACGACTTTTTAGACGCTTGGATGGCTGCGTTAACTAGAATCCGGAGTCGTTGACCTATGATCTGCATCTTGGCATTTTCGATCGAGTCATATTTGACAATTGTTAAATGATCGCCATCAAACCGAATAGGTTCCGCGTTGACAGCTCCTGGAACAACTGCGGAGTTCTTTGGAACCATCTATGATGAAGATAGTCAACAACCGTGAATAGATTGAGCTGGAAGTCATACCATTATACGAGGTCCTAGAGAATGAACAGGCGTTGGAAGAGTCTCATAGAAGAATACCGTTTCAAAGTCTCCACTAATCGCGTTGTAGGTATCTTGGAGTTCATCAAGAAATGTTGAAAAACTTCTTATATCGTCTAGTAATTTGTCGTCTGCATGTTTTCCCTCACAAAAAGCCATTATTCTCACTATAATTTTCAGAAGAGATTTTTGGTCAGCGCCTTGATGCGGGGTTCCCATGTACAGAACACCATAGGTGGAATCCTTCACAGCCTTGTGGTGCTCAAGGTGCCCGCTGCGCCCCCTATCGGCGTACGTCAAAGCCTATTATGAATACTATTTAGCTTCAATGGGCGCGAAATGATATTAGAAACAAGAAATGACTCACAGTCTTTATGACAAGACCCCCAAGACTATGCCCAATAAAGATTATTGGTCTATCGGCGGTCTGAATATCAATGCGTTAAATTTGCAGTCAACATGAAGCATCTGGAACTACTACCTCCGTGTCTCTCCTCAAGTCAGATAATCGACTGACTAGACTTCGCCCATGATCTGAGATTCCGGGAGGGGAAACACTTGTGGCTTTAGCGTTTCCTTCATAGCTAAAAGATAGGATTCTTGCGTTCGGAGTGAAACTGGGAAGGAAGTCATATAACCAAAAGGCACCGTTCTGGGCCACCCAACTATTTTTCCAGTGTCCATCCATCCCATGTACAGCGACAATACTAGGAATAATGATTAGGACCGAGTATTGAAAGATATCCCAGGAAGTTTTATACTCACTCTACAGATGCATTGCTGGGGCTTATGAGAGCACATAAGCCAGGTGGCTCGATGCATTCATTCTCTCCATTATATACTCCCTGCTGTGCGTTGCCAACATCCACGCTGTCAGCTCATGGGGGGGAACTTATACTTGGTCTACCTACCCAGAGTCCGCTTAGAATCCCAAAGACGGGAGTCATTGCGAGGTATCAGCTAGGCACAGTAGAAGAACTCCTCTGCGTGTAGACAGCTGCCTGGATTTGCCAGCGAGTTTACGAAAGTAAATAGCCCTTTGGGATTCCCGGATGTATTATATCAGCATTTGATGTAAATTAATTGTGTCTTGAAAAGTCACTTTCACATTAGAAACTTAACAGCAGCTTATATAGGATCCTTATTATCAACTCGGTGTTTGACTGCATAGTGAGGTCATACTCAGTCTTCGGCGATTCTATTTGCGTTTCTCGCTCAATTGCCACTAAGTAAATTGAAAAAGAATTGAACCAGTAACTGATGGTGCAGGTTTTCATCGCCTTTAGACGGTTAGGTAGAGCGATCCGGCGGTCGCCAGGTCAGTGATCCAAAGGTTAAATGTCGTGTAGAATTATTCTCGACTGCTCTTTTTCCCAGAGCTGGTACGGAAGGGTATAAAAGAGGAATTAGATTTTTTGGTGAAATAGTCTGTATTTCCTATGAACAAATAAACTCCTAGATCCAAATTATCTGAGTCGACAGTAAACATGTTCTTAACAGACTCTTGGCCGCTACACCCTAGCAGGGTAGAACACCCATCGGTCGCGTTACGGGACTTGCGGAAGGAAAATTATTGTTAGCAGGTTGGACCACTCATCCTTAGATTCACAGGTGATTTAGATTTAATTTTATGACCGAAATCATAAGTGGCGGAGTGGTATCCTTATATCTAGAACAAAGAAGTGCGGGGACAAGGTTTCTGCCCAATTTTGAGGATCTGCATCTGGAATTCGCATCCAATGTTGAGACTACTTACAGATCGGTCTAGACTTAATGATATTTTCGCCGGCAGTGATTTTGTGTCATCAAGCCGATAAAGGCAAGTTCAGCAACTCAAAAAGAAAAAAAAAAAAAAAAAAAAAAAAGACAAAGCTTCGGTCGGTCAGTACATATCCTATCAAGTAATGCTGAATATAAGCACGTGATGGGATAGTAGGCTTCAGTATACGCATATCAAGCTCGTCTGGTAGAAGAAAATCCATTTTGTGAAGGAACAAATTGGACTTTTCTATAGGATGGTTATACAGAGCTTCTACCCTCACTGGTGTGATCTTTTCAGGGGCCAACTGCTTAGATTTAGAGGGCCTCAACACTGCCGAAGAATTAAACATTGGACCTCAATTGAAAGATTGCTTATTTACTGCAACCAGCAGCTTGGACTATTTAGAAAGCGGTAAACTTTCCATCATTCAGAATATTGTGGATCAGATCCAGTGCTGGTTCAGCTAGATTAAGTACCATCTTTGTTGTGTAACTGCTACCACTGGTCGAACAAACAGCAGAACTTATGTCACTTATATCTGCAGATTGATTCCGTACACCTTGCCTGATTAGACTTCTCGGTCTTGATCAAGTCTGGGTTTTTTAAGGCTGAATTCCATGATGGAAGCTGATATGCGTCCATTATGCGGAGCAAATTGTGGTCCTAGTCAGCCTATGCTGCTCGAGCGAGGACCGTACAAATTATCTGTCTGCTGTATTCCATGGCCAAGATACGCATTTTATGTTGTGATTCATCAAGTTGCGCTTGGGCAAGCGACTCCATCTTCCTCATCACATTGAAATCTAGTTCTATTTTCTTTTTGTCTACCCGTGGCCTCGGATTCCCAAATCCAGCGTTCCCCTCCAAAACCATATGACCTAGAATCTTCGCCCCAGGTATTGAAATCTTTCTTCCATGAATCGGTGAGCATACCACCGAGCCAGTGCATCCGCATCCCTCACTGCTCCAAGGGAAACCCATAGCCGACCAAAAACGCCGGCTCATCGATGCTATGGTGCTGGTAGCTGCACTCGATCGTCAGCCAACATCTCGATCACACCACCTCATCAACACATACCTAAGCACCCCAACCGCACCCGGCTCCAACATCATAGACAAAGGAAACTCCATGGGATAACCCAACCAGCGCTTCGTGAACGCGCGCAGCGTATGCCCATGGGCAATAAGCACCACATCGGCAGGCTGCTCGCCATGCATATTCCCACGGTGCAGCTCACGGATCTCCGCAATCAGACTATCGATTCGAGCCGTCACATCCTCTGGCGACCTGCACGCACTGCGTTAGCACCCCATCCCTTTTCCCCCTCTCCCCAGACTAAAAACATAAGGAAGGAAAACATACTCGCCCCCCTCACACCCATCGCGCCAGATATCCCACTCCCGCTCCCCATCCAACCCATGCTCCTTGCGCAGGGCCCGGATCTCCTTCGTCAACAACCCCTCATACAGCCCATACCCCCACTCGGCCAACCGCTCGTCGTTCTCCTGCACCTTCCCGGCGGCCCGCAGCGCCTGCCTGTCGGCCTCGGGGAACGCCAGCTCGAAGGTGTGCACCGCCCGCCGCCGGGGGCTGACGAACACCCGCGCCAGCTTACGGCCCGGGTCCACCAGCTTGCCCGCGCCCACGAGGATCTTGCCCGACGCGGTCACCTGCTTGATCCCGTCGGCGGTCAGCTCGATCTCGCTGGTGCCGGTGTAGCGGCCGCTTTTGGACCATTCGGTTTCGCCTGGTTTTGTTAGTTTGTCGTGCCGTTGGTTGGGAGTAGGGGGGGAGGTGGAGGGGGCCGGGGGGGGGGGAGCTTATGCCCAGCGGGGCGATGAACTTACCGTGGCGGTAGAGGAAGACCCGCGGGGTACCTGCGTCCTTGTCGGGCATCTTGTCTGGAGCGGAGAGGGGTCTAGTCTAGATATCTAGATGGATGGATGTGGTGGTTCAGCTGAGGCTCAATGGGTTACGATGTCAAAACCTGGGTTGGTTTTCGGACGGGCGAGATTGGTTGACGCCATTGTTGGGCTTGTGGGGGCGCAAGGGCTTTATGTAATCCATGATCATGGATCCGACTGGAGTTCGAGGTTGAGTGGGGTTCACCGGAGGTTGTTTGTGTACTAGCTTACTCTGGGGATCATGGTGGGCAGGATGCATTGTGGTTTGTGAAATCGATTGACAGGATGTATTTCGGGGCTGAAGTATAGATAAGGTACAGTCGTAAAAACTCCGAATTTGGGATCTCTGCATGTTGTTCATGCCAAAATCATGCAATGGAATTTTCCACAAAAGTGGGGGCAGGAGGGTGCAAACTAGACAAACAGGGGATTCGGATGACAGCAATGAGGCAGCCAAGAAGGGATCATCACTAGATGCATCTTCGGAGCAAACCCTCTGCTACTGCCTTTCTCATTTCGGCATGGTTACTCCGAAGAATCTGGACCAGGATAGACTCAATATTCTGTAGAATAGGCCCCTGGCTCTGTGTGAGCACTTCTGTCGCCAAAAGCCTTACTTGTACACGGTTGGATTGCTCAAGCAACCGAACTGTGGATCTGAGGGCCTCTACAGGTAGTGCCCTGTTGCCTGACTGTAGTGCCTCGAGGACTAGTTCATGGTACTGTTCATGCTCAGGGTTGAGGAGTGCTACTATCACGCGGGCTGGGCATTCTGGGTCAAAAATAAGCAGAGGGACCAAGTGAGATTTGCAGTTGAGTAATTCCCATTGCAGTAGCTTATCTTCGAATTGGGATATTATCGCTGGGATGGCAGAATCGCTGCTGCCCACAGCTAGCTCACTGAGGCAATGCGTTATAAGCCTCTGGTGCGCTGCTCCGACCAAGTCGCGTGGTTCAGCTTCGAATTGTTGAAAGATCCCTCTGACCAACTCCCCATTCGACGCCTTGGGCTGCCAACAGTCCTGCAACAGACCCACAACGAAGCGCCAGAATATATTATAGTGTGCATTATACTTTTCTGTCTGCAGAAAGAGGCGAGGTGGTATTGTTGGAGGGTCCTTCCTTGTCAGACAGTTACAAGGAAGAGGCTTGTCGCGTGTCCAGTGCCTGACAAAATAACGTGCCGCGAAGTACTCTTGGAAGGTCAGATGCAGAAAGTTGTAAGCTGTGTCGGCTATTGTGAGCATTGTCTTCCGATGTGCGCAAGAATGATACTTTGCGGCGTACACGTTCGCTCATACGTGGGAGCTCTTCCTCATGCTGTTTTAATAGTCTGCATATAGATGCTCGGTCTTCTTTTTGAAATTCAATGGTATCATTAGCAAGTCCATGAAATGCAAGGCCCTCGATGAGGTTAATTTCCTTCGCAACGTAATTTTCAATGTCGAGCTGGTGGATGTCTTCTACTGCCCCTTCCGTGAGCCGGTGCCCTTGATCGTCTCGGATACCTAGCTGTAGGATATCCTTTCTCCAGATCTTTGAGACGATTGATTGATAGAGACTGGTCATTGTCTGCGGTCTGTCGCCCCAAATATTTCGCTCCCAGCTGTAGCACAATGCGTCTAGCTGGATCGGAATTCGGACGAGGCTTTGCAGCAGAGCGTGATCCTGTAGAAATGACTCAATCTCTCTTGAAACGCCGATGTCCGGCACTATCTCTGTGTTGCGAATGTATTCCTTCACCTGCTTGGAGCGGAATCCAATAGCCTCCAGCTCCAGATCAACGGCCCCGATATCAATATGATCAGACGGGCGAGGTCTCGTCGTAATGATGACTTGTGGCTGCTCTAAAAGATGGGACACAAACTCGTGCATCGGCGTGCCCATGTCCCATTCCCGCGAGACCTCGTCGAGGCCATCCAGGATGAAAAGCACCCATTCACAGACGCAAGGTTCATTGACAGTCAGCCATAACGCGTGAGCCTGTGCTTTGCCATCAGGCTGCTGTGAGAAGTATTCCTCGTAGAACATGTTTTCCGTATTATATGCAGTCATCGTTTGTGATTTTCGTCTCAGGTTCCGCGAAGGAACCCAGAAGACCCAATCGAAAAGGTCCTTCCACAGGTGATGGTGAATGAGTTCGAAAATAATCTTTTTGCAGAGCGTCGATTTCCCTACCCCAGCCCGTCCTTCGGTCAGAATGCGTTTCGGCTTCGGAGGTGTCTCGAACGGTCGTTCGGGCCGGGACCGTGGCTCTAAAAGTGCCAGTAAGGTGATCACTTCCTCCTGGTCATCTTCTTGCACTTTGAGGCGTGACTGAGTGAGAAGAAATTCTGACGCTTGCTGACGTGTTGTGAGCGCTTCACCACTGCCAGGTTGATGAAACAGTGGCTCATTGGGAGTGGCTGGCCGGAAATGTGTTGAATCGCAAGGCGCCTTCCTTCAGTGTAGAAGGCTTCTAGGGCAGCGGCCACCGGAGATAATTGAACGGTAGCTGCGAAATCTCTAATCAGCAATCCTGTGACGTGACCATGGACATACGTATGCTTCACTTACTCTTTGATGCTTCGAGATACGATAGTAGCTCCTTGGCGACGGCGGCAGCAGCGGCGACGGCATAAGGATGCCATACATCGTTCTTGTGCGAGTCTGCATAATCAGAAACCCCGCGAATGACAATGCACCGGAATTCATTCATGAGTCCTGCTGCCTCCATTTCAAAGCAGATGGCGCTGATCATGTCCCGCTCCCTCGCATTTTTCATGACGCGGTCGCCTGATGCAATGACTCCGTAGTGGATGACGGGCTGTTTTGGATCGCTGCGTTCGGGTCGGAGAATCTCATTTTGTCTATCGCAAGACTGGCAAGTGGGTTTGTTGAATTGATGGTCGTACTCAGACTTGAACAGAACATCTAGGTCAGACGACGGTCGCTTGTACTTGAAAGTGCGGGATACCGCTCCAGAATGTCCCCAATATGTTTAGAAACTAGGTTGGACCGCACAAGATGATCCGACCGCATTTGCGGGACGGTCGCTAGCCACTCGTTGGGAGGAGGGCATAAGAAACCTTTGCGTTGAAACCCGGTCGTAGTCTGCTTTCCCAAGTCGTATTGCACAACACCACCCTGCGTGTCGGATGGGACGCTGACCACCACGTCTCCCAGGCGAACATCGACAGTAGAACTAGGTACGCCGCCTCCAATGCCCACGAGCAGTCGCAGCTCTACCGACTGGAAGGTGCGTGCTAGATCTCGTGCGACGATTGCGGCCGAGATGATGCCTTGGTAGCCGGCAGGCAAGGATGTGATAGCCACATTATGCTGGCTCAGTTGTCCAAGGACGTAGCGGTTTGGGTCACCTTTCGTCGCCGGAAGCTGCTCGTGTTCTTCGTCGAGCATGTACCTCACTGCGCTGAGCTCAACTTCCAGCGGAGCGAGGAGCGCGACTGTATATGCATTATGTGATAGGCGTTTCTTCCTGGGTTCCATCCTGCTCTCACAAGATGATGACGATGAGGTGGAGGAGGGGGAATTTAGTCAGACTTTGCGAACCACCGAAGGGTTCAAGATGGCAGATTAGGTTGAAGTTCGAAAGGGAAGGCGCATTGGGCAGCATTCACGCCGCGGATCTGCAGCCCTTATGCAGCATAGCCCCCCGCATTCGTATAATTACTGCATGTGCTGTACAGTACTTTTGTCCAGTCTGACGTCTCTGTCAGACATAGCCAGGAGAACGAGATCCGGATGGCTGGTGTCGACGCGGGGCAAAGATCTTGGAGATGCCACCCGAGGAGTTGTCCTTGTTCTCGTGATACGTGAGATGTGAATTGATGAATCGAGTTGCTTCGCATTCACACAGCCACGCTGTAAGTCATCCCTCGAAACATATTCGAATGACCAACTCGCTAGTGGCGTGTCAACCATGTAAAAAGCGGACGCCAGATACTTCTTTGACCCATAGTCCTTCAGGCTGCGTGTTGTACTATCATCTCCGACACATACGAATGCTTCTTCGCAACAGGCAGTAGATGTCACATCGCGAGGATCCTTTCTGATGGGCCACAATCGTAGGCGCTTGGAAGATTACTGGCCAGCCCAAACAGAGCCTAGTTCCGGCGAAGCAGTTCCTTGTTAGGGGCAGATCTGAGCGACGATGGTTGCCTTCTAACTGAGGTTCTGTATGCCATCAGCCCTCGCGATCGGTACTGACCTATCGGGGGTCGAGGAGGAGTTTTAATATGAGATGAGTGCGGGGGAGAGAACTTCCAAAGAAATCATCTTCTTTTCGATTGGCAGTCCTACCGTCGAAGCCTTCAAGCCACGCGTGGAGGCTAGAATATGCCAGGAAGATAAATTTGGACATCGGCGGACAAGCGCGAGTCGGGTCCCCGGATTAGCCGACTCCTTTTCCGTGTTCGCGCTGTCACTGCAGTCAGTCCCTGCGCCTTGCACATTTCCTTGAATGGCGACTTCGTATTCATTCCCCCTGTAAATATATTTTCTGGATCAACGAATGATTGTCTTTACTTTGCGATCGTCGATCATGAATCGGGTGAAGATTCTCAACCTTTCTTTTCAAGATACTTGCTGAGGTTCACAATCAGAAGAGGTGGGGTGTCCTGCTTTTTGCTTGCACTTCAGTTCCCATGCCTTGTCGGCTTGTCGATCTTCCTTTTGTGCGCGAAGAACAATTCCAAGCCACTGGATTGCCCCGAATGGTTCGCTGGCTGTAAGCCCCTGTCCCCTTAACAGCGCTTGGAGATTTGATCGGTCGATCCGGAGATTAGTAATCGTAATCCACTCTAGGCAGTCAACCCCGAGGGGTAATTCCCCTAAACTAATCTCCGACTATCCATGAAAAATGTCTTATTCAGTACACCATCCATATATAGATATGTTCGCAGCAGCTAATCATGGGCGCTTTAAAGTATTTAAGACATTCACTGGCGCCAGTGGACTAGTGCAATAACCCCGAAGCTACTTATGCTATTTGCATCGTGCAATTCAATAGTCCCAAGGGACCTCGGGTATATTTAGTGCAATCGCAGCTATGTGTCTCTGGGCTGATCGCTTAGGGGTAGCTCGGTGATCGACTGATGGCTGATCCCGCTATGCGCGCAATGCAGTCTTTGGAGAGTCAGATGCAAGCGGGAGAGTTGTGTTCCGACCATGCAAACTGGGATCATGTGGTGTGGGAGTGGTTTTTTGAGCGGTTTCTCCGAGAACACCATCGGGCAGGGCGATCGACCTCCCGGATTTATCCTTAAGCGAAGAAAAGGTGATTATCAAGCGAACTGTGGGTGAGTCTGAGACATGCCTTGAACTAGGATGCATAGTGAATCTACCATTGTTGAAGGTGCCTACTGAGTTCCACTTGTTAGCGACAAGTGTGTTAGTCGCGCCGGCTTCTTGTCTCTGTGTCTAAGAAGACTCGAGCCACATGGTGGTCTCAACATGACTCATTCATTATCAATTTGGCATCGCCCGTTAGTTCACTTCGCTCAACATTTGGACAGATGTCTTCCAGGTTCGCACTCATAACTATACTCTGAAGTGAGCCGAGAGGGCGCCGAAGGGGTCACGGAGAGAAATCCCTCGGAGATGGTAGGAACAAGCTTTGGCTAAGCTTTGGAGATATTACTTTCGAACGAATCGAAGGACGACTTTAGAGTCTATTCCAGGAAAAGATTTATCAATAAGGCATTCGCAGCAATCAATTGCAATTATGCGCACCTATCCTGAGCATGTTAGGGGTATGAACCAGGAAACAAATGGTGCACGAGACCGGAATATGTGGCGCGGGGGGAGCCGAGGTATTTGCGGATCCTTATCAGCAAGAATTGGAGAAATGTGCGCACAGGACTCGAGAAACACGATGGTCTGAGCAGCAAGACAAGGAGAGAAGGCGGTGTTTCAGAGCCAAGTAAGACATTCACCCAAAGTGCGCCAGAAAAGACCAGAAAAGGGGCTACGTCATCGACCCACTTGAGAAAATTCTGTGTTTTTGATAGATGGCTTGGCACAACCACACTTCAGCACAACTACCCCTATGAAGCTGACAACTGTAGGATGGGGTTTTTGCTGCTTTAGGTCAGTTGCAATTTCGCAGAAACCTACCTTTCCAATTGTTATCAACACAACTGACTGAATGCTGATTCACAGTGCCGGGGCGGTGTCGATCAGTCTAATTCGTGTGCCGTGCTGGAATGGCCATGGCAGGACACGCAATGCCCCTGAGATAGTCCCAACGCTAGCAAAGCTTGGCTGGGTTCGCTCGCATCCCACTTCCAATCGTTAATATCGCTGCCTGCATCGCCATGGTTAGGCTGATGGTCCACCTCGCTGGAGCTCTGCTTGAACCACAGGAACGCCTGTAGAACCAATAACCTATCGACTGCAGAATTTTCTTCCTCTTGCGGTGGAGATGTTTCTCATTCTCTGTTATCTCGCAGATCCAGTTGGCCAATGGGGAGGAGGGATTTCCTCCTCTCCGCTAGCCCTATCCCACGCTTCTCGTACCCGCTGTCAGTGTTCCAGTGTTCCCATCCTTGGATCTGCTATCTATCGCACGATACTGGTTTAGTGTTCTCACTGCACAGCCAACTCCGACAGAACGAGTTACCGTCCGACTGCCGGCTTGCCTTCCCCCCGATAATTCCGTGCTCGGCCCAAGGTCCCCGAGGAAGATTTTGACTGATTTCTTGCCCCATTTGTCCCACACGTTCCCCCTTTCCTGCTTCCTCCTTGGTTCGCTGACCCCAGTGGATTTGATGTCATGTGGACATTCGTCCCCCCCCCCCCAAAGAGCGTATAATTATAATGGATTTCCCCGCCCCCCGGCACCGTTTTCAGAACTGAAACGTTGCAGCGGTTTCAAGAGTCCTCCTCCCCCCCTCACCAACTCTTCCTTGCATAGAACAGTTGGTTGCACGCAGTGTCGCCTCTGTAACGATGCGCCACGTCTCCACGCTGTTCCTGGCCGGTCTGGCCGCACTTGCTTCGGCCTCCACCACCTGTAGTGCCGACAACAAGTGCCCCGAGAGCGCACCCTGCTGCTATAGTGAGTTGACAACCACTTCATCTTTCCCCCACCACGCTAACAACCATCCACAGGCGGAGTATGTGGTGTCGGAACCTCATGTCTGGGCACCTGCGACCCCCTGATGTCGTACTCGCTCGACTCGTGCACGCCGGAGCCCATCTGCAAGAACCAGACCTACAGCTGGAGCAACCTCGACGACACGGTGGCGTACGACCAGTACCTCGGAAACTCGTCGCAGTACGAATGGAGCTGGAGCGGATACCCCAAGGTCGAGAACGGCAGTCTGATGCTCACGATGCCCAACCAGACGACGGGCAGTCTGATGACGCTGAACCACTACATCTGGTACGGCAAGGTGTCGGCCAAGATCAAGAGCAGTCGCGGCGGGGGGGTCATCACCGGGTTCATCCTCATGTCCGACGTGAAGGACGAGATCGACTTCGAGTTTGTGGGGTACAACCTGTCGAGTGTGCAGACCGACTTCTACTTCCAGGGCGTTGAGAACTGTACGTGTTGTCTCTTTTGCGTGAATGGGCTGTGACACGCGCTAACTCCTTCTTTCATTCCCCGCAGACACCAACGAGGTCAACGCCGCCGTCTCCACCGGCAACACCTACAACACCTGGCACACGTACACGATCGACTGGACGCCGGAGCAGCTGGAGTGGCAGGTGGACGGGGTGACGATGCGCACGCTGACCAAGAACTCGACGTACAACGCCACCTCCGGGATCTACATGTACCCGCAGACGCCGTCGCGGCTGCAGATGTCGCTGTGGCCCAGCGGGCTGAGCAGCGAGGGCGAGGGGACGATCGAGTGGGGCGGTGGCCTGGTGGACTGGAACAGCGCCGACATGGAGGAGTACGGCTACTACTACGCGCTGTACAAGGACATCACCATCGAATGCTACAGCCCGCCCGCGGGCACCACCGTCGACGGCGACGTGTCCTACGTCTACACCAGCGACACCGGCCTGTCGGACCAGATTCTCGTGTCCGGCAACAGCACCGTCCTCTACAACCTCGAGGACACGGGCCTCAACATGACCGCCGGCAAGCAGACGACCGCCACCACCAGCAGCAACGGCACCTCCGAGTCCAGCTCCGGCTCCTCCACCAGCACCAGCTTCAGCGAGGGAACGACCTCCAGCAGCGTCGCGAGCTCGTCCTCGTACGTCCAGGGCTCTTCCCTTGCTGCCCTGAGCGCGGCGATTCTTTTCAGCTTCTTCTAGGCGAGGATGAAGTGGACCGTCACTACCCACCCTCCTTTATTTTTCATCACCCAGGGGGATTTCCCCCCCCCCCCCCTTTTTTTTTTCCCCCCCCGGGGGGTTTCCCCCCCCCCCCCCCTTAAACCTCTTCTAACCACCCCTTTACGATCCTTATATATATACTTTCGATTCAAGCATGGCGTGTACGGCGACTTTTCAGATGAGCCAATAAACTGTATTTATATCTTTGAAAGACTAATGGTAATCCCATGAGATTTATTCTGTGCAAATATAGAAGAGCAGACCAGTCTGTCGGGTTCGGCTATGGTGGATATGTTAAGGGTTCGCGTGCAGGAACATATTCAGTACGGCGTCTATCTTCATCTAAATGTCTCTGAAGTTTGGGAATGTAGGTAATATAGGTGAAGAAATGTTCTCGATTATGTGAGGATCATTCAGAGGCGCAACTCGCGTTAAATCCACTCCTTTTGTCATCAGGAATCCCGGGTACAGTGACCCGACTTGATCACTCCGAAAACACTACGATCCCTGAGACATGGGTTCTTATTGAAGTAGTTGTATGATATCTATCAGTGTCTCGTGTGTGTGTCATTATTGATACTTCCCTTCGTGACCTAGTCAATCAAACTTCATACAGATCTGGCTATATATATATCCCATCAGTGTCTGCATGGAAGAACGTTTTTGGGGAATAATCCCCAATGACTTGGTACGCCGAAAATGCGTGAAGCTGGTGCACTTGTGTAGACCTACTCCACACAATTAGGACATGTTGCTGTGTGTGTACGTTTACTTATCGGCTACTCAAAATCATCTACTCTCGGCCTTTCCCTGGGCCTTACTATCACTAGAATGTGAGCAAGTACTTTGTGAGTTCATATTCCGATAGGCTTAAGGCTCCCAAGCAAGCGGGAAGACTGCCTCGGTCTGTGATCATGTACCAGGGGAAAGAAGGGGAAGGTCCCGGAAAGCGTGTAGCCAATGTATCTGATCCTAGAGCTCGAACATAGTATCGTTGAATGAGTTTTCAGAATCGACACATTGACCTCGTCAACTCGTATCATTTATTCATCAATTACCTCCACATCAGCACTAGGCACTGTACCTATCTTTCCCACCCCACCAATCCCAAACCCCTCACCACACCACCATCAACATAAGCATCGCACATTCATTCAGTTAAACATAAATCACGTCCCAACCCTCAAGCCTGAGCCCCCTGCCGTCCCGCCGTCGAAGCCGACCACGTCTTCTGCACGGGGTTCATCATATTCATCGCGACCGCGTGCTCCCGCTGCGCCTTCTTCTGCCAGTACCGTCCCAGCACGAAGGCAGCCACGCCGACCAGCGCGGCGCCGACCACCGTCCCGACTACGATTCCTGCGATGGCGCCCTTGGAGAGGCCGCTGGATCCGCTTTTACCACTGCTTGACGACGACGAGGAGGAATCGGAGGATGTGCTCGACGACGAGGAAGAGGAAGACGAGGACGAGGACGAGTCAGTCGAGGTCGCCTCCGAGACGTTGAAGCAGGGGATGGAGGTGTCGAAGGAGGCAAGCGGCACGTAGGTGATATCGGCGCAGGCGTAGTAGGTCTCGTTGCCGTCGTTGTCGAAGTCGGAGACGTACTTGAGCTGCAGGGTGGCGTTGGAGCCGGTGGTGATGGTGGAGGGGGGGTTGGGGACGGAGTAGCATTCGTGGCCCGGGTCGAGGTCGGGGAAGTTGCTGCTCGAGACGATCGTGCTGAAGTCGGAGTTGCTGGTTGGGTCTGTGTAGAAGGAGTTGTTAGTATTTGGTGCTTTGGAAGGAGGGGGAGGGGTTTGAGAGAGAGGGGAAAGGGGAGCGTACTGTTGTCATATGAGATGGCGAGGTTGACGGAGTAGGATTCTGTTTGGAGGACTAGGGAGACGGCGCCGTTGGCTGGGGCATGAATTAGTTTGGAGGTTCGTGATGGCTGTTCATAGTCTGAGGGTGCATACTGAGAGGGAACTCGGTTCGGTTGGTGACGCCGGCTGAGGAACCGCAGGGGGCAGTGCGGTCCTGCGCCGCGCCCCAGGCACGGTCTGGTGGCCACAAGAACGCAGCGGCCCCCATGTCCGTGGCTTCTGCGGCGAGGGTGCCAGGGATGACGAGGCTGGCTGTGGCAAGCAGCCCGGTGATTAGGGTGATGGGAGACATTGTCGAAAGTGTGTGTGAAGGTGGCAGGTGATGAGGGGTAAATGCTCAAACCCTTGGCTCAGAGGAAGGGGATTTCTGGAATAGAAGGATTGCTGTGCTGGTGACCGTAGCCAGCGGGCTCGCATGGCCGTCTTATAGGATCGGCATCCATAGTATCCCTTTCTCGAAAACGTTACACCCGTCAACGGCCCTGGTGGAGTGGTTGCAACCTTCGCTGGAAGAACTCTTCGCAAACCCATGTGATAAAGATCCGCAGTGGATTGCAAGACGACATGTGCAGGTCGGAACTCCCCAGTGAGGTTCCGACCACCGAACCCTGGCTTGACCTGTCCCGCAGAGTGGAGATGACAACACCGAACCCCTCCTGCAGTGTCACCTCGCCAGGAGACACCAACCGGAAGAGGAAAGCCCGGCATCAGATCATATCAGATTGATAAGATCCTGGTCACTCCGTTCCCTTCCGACCACAAACATCCTTGTCCCAATCCAAGAATTATGTCCGAGGACAAATTGAGAGATGGGTCACGCGGAGACTTGTTCCAATCACTGCATCGGACGAGGGAACCGAAATTTGCTAGCGTGCTCGGATTTTCAATCTGATAAGATAATAAGTGGGCCGTCAGCAGCCACGGGCCCGACCCAACCACGGCACTTCAACTATTGGCAAGAATTTCCTGTCCTGCCAAGTCCAGGAGTGTTCGAATTAAGGCAGAAAGAACCCTAGGCAGCGCTGGGTGCTGTTAGCCAAGCGGAGAGCTACCACCTTGACCAATTGTTGGCAGCTGGTGCCGCTCCATGCAACCCACTCGACGACTCGGTCACTACATCGCACCGGGGTTTATCCCAGCGCCCGCGAGCTTTTGCCAGGAACCTTACCACTTCTGTCTGCACTAACAGACCCTTACCACGGACGCTCGTTGACCTGCACGAAGGATTCGTCCTAGCCACGGAGTCCGGATAAATATTTCCAAGTCCAACACCAGCAGCATGATGCGCTGCTATCGGTCCTGGCCTTCGAAGCCGAAATGACTCCGACCACCGACGCCAGACTTTTTCAGTCTACACAAGGTATGACGTAAAAGACGATACCACCATGAGTATTACAAAGGAACTTGGATCGATAAAAAAAAAGTCAGATCCTACAGCGCGGAGTTGACTTTTAGCGCCGTTGCCTGCGTGATTAATTTATCGAATGCGGTGGAATGGCCAATCCTTGTAGTATCTTGCCCACCGAACCCACCGGCTGCATCACACAGGGCATCGAGCTAGCCCTCCCGCTAGAGCTATAGTGGGCGATACTTGCGAGGTTGCCCGGCGGGCCTGGGTGCTGGAAGTATCCGGATGCAGGTGGTCCGACCAGTCCCTGCCAGCTCACCCGAGGTGGAGGGTTCGTGATGCAGCAAGCTTGTTGAAGTTGAATATAAGCGGCCTGTATCCTACGCTTCCCTATACCCAGAGTTCCCAACACAACCAATCTTACCCCATTTGGTGTCTGCCATCGTCGCACGCATTCCTTCTCAATCAACCACCCCCCCATCAGAAACAGCCGAAACCTCACAATGCACCGCTTCATCCTATTCGTGACTGCCCTAGCAGCTGTATTCACCCCAACCCTGGCATGGAGTTTCCCACACAGCATCCCCCTGTTTCGAAGGGAGGACATCTCGCCCGGCAGTCCGCTCTACGAATGCCACGCCGATTGCGGTACGTCCCCGCGGATCAAGCCACTGCCTTGAACCCACAATCCAACCACTACCATCCCCCTACATCCCTAACCCAGAATCACAGGTGGGGTCATCCTCATGTTCCAGGACGACACCAACGCCACCTACTGCTCCAACGCCACGTACAAGACCGAGCTCAGCGGCTGCCTGGAGTGCGCCCTGACCTACAACATCTGGCAGTACTACGGCGACGACGTCAAGTCCGCGGCCGAAGCGTGCGGCGACAGCGCCACGCCCAGCGCCTCGTCGGCTGCAGCGAGCGCCACGGCTGTTGCGAACTCGGTATGCGTCCCAGTATTACTTACTTGACGAAAGCTAATGTGCCTGTACGGGGTGCAGACTGCTGCTAGCTCCGGGGCGAAAGCCACCGGCTCGTCCTCGGCCTCGGCCAGTGGCTCCGCGGCTTCGGCGTCGGCCACTTCGATGTCTGGGGCAGCGGGCGCGTCGATGAGCGTGGGCGGGATGCTTTTTGCTGCTGCTGCTGTGGTTGGGGGGGTTGTTGTGGTTTGATTTGTCTCTTCTGGATGGATAGATGGCGGCATGTTGTGGAGTGATGGGTGGGCGGTGTATTATCTCGGTCGCGCTATCCCTCGCTTGTAGTATGCTGAGTGGTTGCTGTGGGTGAGATAAGTAGGTTGTGTGTATGTACTATAGTGCAAAGATTTAATCGAGCTGCTTCCAATAATCATACATCGTTGAAAATGTCTCTCTGCTCTCAAGTCAATCGGATGTGAACGCGGTGCTCAACTAGATGATAGTACCTGTGTTTGATGCGGGAGCGAGGCATTGGACCGGTCGTTGGCTGAGCGGGTGATTGCTGGCTTCCCACTGCGGCGAGGGAGGTGCTGCGAGCAAGCTCTAACCATCACGCATCCGGAAAGACTTTCCTGCTGTTTATGATTCTAGATATGGTTGGTCGAGGGAGACTGATTCGCTATGCGCTCCAAAGATAAAGATAGTGACAATGCTGGCATCTCACCATCCCCTACCATTTACATCCCACTGCCAGACCCGCGAACAGAAGAAATGAATATGATCTATCCCACCATCCCGCTAAGCAAATCTATAAATATGTATGTAAAGAACTATATACAATGGAATTCCGAAATTCTATACCGTGGACACTCCGACACCGACGAAAACTTCACCCCCACCGCGAATAAGGCGGCGGGGGCTCACTCGGCACGACCACGGCCGCGGGCGCTACGGCCGTCTGGCTCTGCTGCCCCTCGCTGTCGTCGGCGCCTCGCTCCATCGAACCGCGACTCTGACTCTCTCCCTCCCTTCGCTCCCCACTGCTCACCGGCCGCAGCTCCAGCGTGCTGTTGTCCTCGCCCGTACTGGCCCCGGCCCCCACCCCCACCCCAGCCCCGACCGCCTGCTTCCCCTTCCGCTTCTTCTTGGCGAGGGCGTGTCGGCGGCGGTAGATGGCGATGCCGGCGACGGCCAGCAGCAGCGAGGCGCCGACGCCGACGCCGACCCCGATGCCGATGTTGCGGGCCAGGGTGGATTTCTTGGCGGGCGCGGCGTCGCAGTGCTCGTGGATGACGCTGGTGTTGGAGGGGATGACCTTGTCGCAGTTGAGGTGCTTGGAGGAGCTGAGGGAGAAGGAGTTGACCATTTTGAGGGAGGAGAAGTCCGTGCTGGTGGGATTAGTCTTTGTTGACGGGGTGGGGGGACAGGGACAGGGACGGACCTGGTGATCTCGCCGGTGACGGTGATGTCGTCGGCGTACTCGAGGCTGGACAGGTTCACGGCGAGTGGGGTCCAGGCTTCGATTAGAATGTCTGCTGTGGCGTTCACCAGGGATGGAGCGGAGATGCTGGCGGGTCGTGTTAGTGGTCATGGTGACGGTGGGTATCGAGATGTAGAAAGGCTACGTACGTATCAATAACGCCGCGCAGTGAAAGGCTGCCGTTCATGTAGCTGAGCTCCGGCACGGAGAAGTTGAGGTGCTGCGTCGTGTGCACGGTGAAGCCCGCGTCGTAGTCGCCGTAGCCGCTGGTGGTCGCTTGGGTGATGTTGCCGGCAGACGCCAGCACCGGTAACGACAGACTGTTCGATGTGAGCCAGATGGTCGGTTGTTGCTGGAAGTAGAAACATACCTGGAAACGTTCCCGCCGACATACAGGCTCGCCGCCTGCCGCAGTGCGGGCAGGTCGATCTTCATTATCTGGCTCGACTGCGTATCACATCCCGACTCGCCGCAGATCGAGGATCCGGTCGTGATGTTCTCCAACTTGGACAAGTCGAAACTAAACACCCCACAACGTTACAAGCTGGTTCAAATAAAGAAGTCATGTGGCGGGGAACCCACCTGATGCCACTCCCCAACAAGTTGAGGTAGCTCACATTCCGCAGATTCGGGGCCGACACGGTTAGCGGGGTGCGGCTCTTGACGGTGAAGACCTCGGCCGTCTGCAGCTGCGGCAGCGAGATCGACCGCAACGAGGAGGCGTAGCTGAAGCCCGCCACATAGAGGGAGATGAGGTCCGGGGCCTCGAGGGAGGTCAGCCCGGTGGAGTTCTGGACGGAGAGGCTGGAGGTGATGTTGGTCAGGTTGTGCACGATGAAGCTGCCCGTGTAGTTGGAGCCCACGACCAGATCCCCATAGAGGGTGGTGCAGTTCAGCGTCAACTGGTCCAGCTGGTCCTGCGTGTATATCACAATCCCCTGCCCGTATTCGTCCTGTTGGGCGTTGCAGTCCTGCGCGGCGATGACTAAAATCCC
The DNA here is from genome assembly GCF_003184825.1 of Aspergillus fijiensis CBS 313.89. Taxonomy (NCBI): domain Eukaryota; kingdom Fungi; phylum Ascomycota; class Eurotiomycetes; order Eurotiales; family Aspergillaceae; genus Aspergillus; species Aspergillus fijiensis. Next base: position 388,685 of record NW_024468981.1, read on the forward strand.
GAGCAACCAAAATGTCAATCATGTGACCTTTACCCAAAAGTGAAACATGGGCAACAAGGAACAAAGAAACAAAAAAAAAAATAATAAATAATAAAAAAAACACGTGGATCATAATCGAGCTTGCTTACGGTTCGCCAAACCTACGGCCACCACCACCACGAGGGTGGACAGCAGATTCATTTCTTCAGTCGGTGTGTTAATTTCATTCAAGATTGGAGGGATCGATGGATGATGTTGTTCATTGCTTAAAGGGAAGGGATTGGGGAGGGGGGGGAAAAGGTCGAGATCCCGGATTTTTCGATTTTTTTGACGCGCGGCTCGGGGGCAGACCCTTTATGTCTGCCTAGGCCCTGAGGGACTCGGGGGGAGAGGGAAGGGAAAAGAGGAGAAGGGGGACAGAAGGGCGTTTCGATTTTCGAGCCACTTTGATTGCGAAGCGGGGCGGCAGGCGGCAAGAACATCCTGACTTGGGTTTAGTCGGTGCTGGATCACTGTGGCGCAGCGCATTTGACTGGTTCAGGGGGAGAATACCGGGTGGGGAGGAGGTGGGAACGCCTGCCTATCGGTCGGCTAACGATGGGCCAAATCCAATAGTTGGTTCCAGTTGGGAAGACGTTAATCCCTTTCAAGCCAGTGAGCAGTCCCTATTCCCTCGTGGGTTTCCCTGGCTGGTCTGGCAGGGCTGAAAAAGTTTATTGGAAGGGGTTCAATGAAATCCCTGAATCGGGTGCCGAGTTTGACGGCCTGACATTTTGGGCCAAGAAGACGGCGATGGATGGTGTGGTGGTGTCTCGGACGGGCGGCTGTGGCTGAGGATGAGGCTTTCGGTCTCCGGAATGACTCGGAGTTAAATACCTTATCCAGTGATGCTGGATGATATCATCAGCGTAGACAGTCGTCATCGATTTTCGAGCAACAGGGCTGCTGCGACGCATATTTATCTGATTGCTGCGGTCGTCCCGACCCTTCCAAGCTAAAGGTTTGATGGCCCACCCTGTCCTAGCTTACACAAGTGATACCTACTCCGTACATACCAACCTTACCCAAGATTCTACCACCAACCACACAATGCAAGCCGCAGTCAACTGGCCTCAGAAGTACCACCCGGGTACAACCGACAACTTCGTCTCCAACGAGGTCTACGTTCCCGGTACAACCGTCGAGCGCGTCTGGGACTACCTAGCCACCATCACCAAATGGGAGTCCTACTACGATAACGTGGGCCAGATCACCCCGCCAAGCTCCGGCCCTGTGCTGCACGAAGGGGACAAATTCTCGTTCTCCACCTTCGGATTCCCCCCGCTCCAGGCCGAAGTGCACGAGTCGGTGCCGCCCACAGACAACAAGCCGGGAAGACTCGCGTGGCGCGCCTGGCAGGAGGGCGACGAGGACACCGCGCTGGATATTTACCATGCGTGGATCGTGGAGAAGACCGAATGGGGGGTGATCCGCATCCTGACGCAGGAGTCGCAGATCGGGAAGCCCGCCGCGCAGCTGGCGACGCAGAAGCCGAACCCGATGTTGAACGGGCACCAAGCGTGGTTGGATGGCTTGGCGGAGATTGCGCGGTCGGGTTGATGGTGACAGAGCGCATGATGGGTTTTGTGCTTGTTGACCATGTTGGCCGTCTGCATCTACTCTGCGCTCAGACCGTGCCTTCATAGATGTCCCAATCTAAATAATGTGTAGTAGGATTATTGTGTTGTGATTCTTGCTGTGTCCGTGTTTCGGAATGTACTCGTTCATGTCTAGTATAATCATCTCTATTGAGTGTGAACATTTCAAATCCCATGTCTCCACCAGCAGTGCTCTGCAGAATCTCTCCAGACATTCCGCACTACCACCTCTTCCACCTACAACCCCAGTCGTCATCCTTTTCACACCCGGTCCTCCCGCACCATGTTGCGATACGGGTTATTCGGATCCTGCTCCTCCTCCTCAGCGGATGGGATCGTCTTGCGCACGCGACAAGGGTTCCCGACCGCTACCGAGAAGGGAGGAATATCCTTGGTGACAATGGAGCCGGCGCCAATCGTCGACCCTTCCCCGATAGTGACGCCCGGGAGGATGACCACGTTCCCGCCGATCCAGCAGTCGTTGCCGATCGTGACGGGGTGGCCGAACTCGACGAACTTGCGGCGCGACAGGACGCTGACGTCATGGCCGGCCGTGTAGATGTTGACGTTCGGGCCGAATTGGACGCGGTCGCCGATGATGATCAGGCTGGTGTCGAGGGCGGTGAAGCTTTGGCAGAGGAATTGTTAGCGAGGAGAGGTAACTGAACGAAGACGGTCAGGGCTAACTTGAAGTTCATGAAGCAATCGCGGCCGATGCTGATGTTGCAGCCGTAGTCGGGCATGAAGGGCGGCTCGATGAAGGTGCCCTCGCCGACCCGGCCGACGATCTTCTGGAGGAGCTCGAAGCGCCGCTCGGCGATCTGCTCGAAGGGGACGGACTTGGCGTCGAGGTTGTTGTAGTCCTGGGCCACGCCGCGGGCGCGGTGTCGGCCTTCCAGAAGTTTCGGGACGTTGGGGTTGTATCTGAGCCGTCAGCATCCTTCACCAATGCGCTATCTGCACCCCGTACGGTATGCACACGACACACCAGTGAGCTTCAATGTGTGTGTACGTACAGCATGCCGGAGATCATCCGCTCGTACTCCTCGCACATGGGTACATGATTCAATCCCCGGGCGATCTCGATGATCTCGGGTCGTTTTTCGGACGCAGCGACGGACATGATGACAGTGATCTAATAAACAATGGATTGTCTGGAGATGAAAGGAAATACCCTGGTGCTTGATCTCGTGGCAGCGCGCCTATTTATGGAGGCTGGTCGACCGCGGGGTAGCGACTCCGCAAACCGGGCATCGCGCCTCTCGATTCCCGATCGGGAAATACTCCCAACTGCTGGAGTCGCGGAGCGCTTGGCGCCGATATTTCACCGCCTCACCGCCTAGTATGTCTGCCTTGTTGCCTTGCGGAACAGGCTACGGATTAGCATCCCTCCGCTTAGTGCATAATGTTAGGTTTGCATAAGTTCCGCAGCTACAACCATACCTCTCTTATCACGAGTGGTGCTAGTACTGGACTCAGTCGGAAGCTGCGTCCTTCTAGTAGTAGCGAGAGATGCTGCGAGGCATGTCAAGTAGCACTGCACACGAATGGGACAAATACGCTCTATTAGCGAAGCCACTCGGTACGGCACTTCGTCATTCCGACAGTATACTTCGAAACACATAAACATTCATAACCTACAATAAAAAGGTCCACCACAGCACACCAAAATTGTGCGACTTTTACTCCCTCCACACCAGAACCCCCCTCTCATACAACCCACTGACCACCCCCAACCCCCTCTTCACATCCCTCACAGCGGTCGAACTCGTCCCGAACTCCTCCCCTACGAACAAATCCTCCACCCGCCCCTCCACATTGCCATCCCACTCGGCGACCCAACTCGGCGCCCGCCCTCTCTCGGCAACAGGCTTACCCTTCCCATTCCCCTGGAAATCCACCGCCCAATTCGTCTTCGCCACCTTCGCCACCGCGGGGAAGAACGGATGGCCCGCCAGGATCAGCTTCCCCTTTCCGTCCGTGCTCAGATTGTCCACCAGAAACCTGGTCCGGAAGGACAGCGTCTTCTCCAGATCCTTGGTGGCAGGATCGATCCGGTACACCGTCACGGAGGGCGTCGTCGTCGACGCGACGGCCACGTGGGTGTGGTTGAGCGCTGCGATACCGTTCGCGTAGGGCAGGTGCGCGACGACCTTGTACGTGTCCGTCTGCAGGTTGGCGTAGACCACCGTGCCTCCGGGGTAGGCGGAGTAGGTCTCCAGGGCGGCGAGGAGCGGGGAGGCGCGCTGGGTGAAGCGGTGGTCGTTGGTGATGTAGAGCTCGTGCGGGGAGACGGCGAGCAGGGCGTTGGGCCCGTGCAGGAGCGGGTGGGTTATGGTCTTTTCGTGGTGGAGCGACGGGGCTTGAGGGTTGGGGTCGAGGGTGAAGAGCTCGATGGCCGGGCCGGTCGGGGCGTGGTTCGCGACGAAGAGTTGTAAGGTCTTCGGGTTGTAGGCTAGGCCCAGCGGGTGGAAGGTCTGGCGGGAGGTGGTGGGGAAGTTGGTCAATGGGAGCGGGTGGAGGTTGTTTTCGTCGGAGGTCGCGTCGAAGGTGGAGGCGTAGTTGTAGAGGTAGAGTGTTCCCGGGTTGGTGGCGTTGATGAAGGTTCCCTGCGTTGTGGGGGAGGGAGGTCAGTCGGTGGGATAAGAATGCGGGGAGGGAGGGGCACCGACCATGACGGTGTTCCAGGTGTCGCGGCCCGGGTCGCAGCTTAGGATCGCGAAGCCGCGCTGCGTGTCGAGGTGGACATCTTCGCAGTTACGGATCCGGTCTGCGAGCACGACTTTCTGGTCGGCGAATTTGGAGATCTGAGGAAGTCGGCTGGGATGGTTGTTCACCGTCAGCCAAATGAGGGTGTGGCGGTCGGTCAACCAGCCCAGCAGTACAGCTAGGCCGAGGACGATCTAGGTGATCGGGTTAGAGTGCGAGCGGCCCTTCTGAGCAGGGGGAGGGAATGTACTGTTGCTATACGTGTTGACAGTCCCATGATCTTGGAAGAAGGCTGACAGGTGACAAAAACATGATGAGAGGGGTGGGAATTGACTGCAGATAAATAAGGTTGTTTTGTTGGGAAATTTACGGGTTCAAGGCTGATCGCGTCCCCACCAGGCGGACTAGCCCTCCGTATCCCGCCCACAGCCAGCCTATCGGACTATCCTGTCGGGCCATAGAGCTTCCGTTTGGCTGGAAGATGACATGGTCTGAGGTGAGATTGATTTCTTTGATGCTGGATTGCTAATCCACGGATATCCAGTGGAGACTGCTGGTCAACATCGTATTATGAGTTTGGTTACTATGTTCGTATCGATTAGTGATCGACTTGCCTGGGCTGGGTGGGTCCCTTCTGCTGGCGCTCGATACGGAAGCCCACTGCAGCCATTCGGCACATGGAAGTATGCTGGTAGAGTAAATGATAACATAGTATGAGTGAAAAGATCAAATAGTAGATCTCTGGTAGTACTAGTACATCATACTACATAGTCAGTAGGTCCGTAGTCTATAGCCCCTCTAAGATTATATGCATGGTCCTGACTAAGTCATTCTAGATCTGCTGGTTTTCTCCTATTTCATAATTTTCTTTTCTGGGGGGCATATAATATCTCTTCAGAGAAAAGCGACAGAGGTTTGACAAGTTTGAGTTCTAAATAGATAGGGATAGAGGCTTACGAGAGCACTAAACTACGTATGCGTATACTCTCCAGGCTCCAGCTAGACCCTTGCCTTTCCGTATGCGGGATAGCGTGATCATGGCCTGCTAGTCGATGCCTTAGGCAGTAAGTTCTGAACGTCACGTGACAAGGCTGGGATGGAATCTCATGACTTTGCGAATTACGCAAGACTTTGGAGTACAACTCATCCTAAATTTTTCTTATACCCATCACAGATTGAGGTGTGGATGAACCCAGAAATTGTAAACAAACGTGCATTGCACAGGATACGAATGCCTCAGGCAAAAAGAATGTGGTTCGTCTCTGGAATGGTCACATGATGCACTGAAGCAAAAAAACTCACATAAGGGGATTCCAGGTTACCTGGTTAACTTAGTGGTGATTTTGAGTCGAGCGTACTGCTACCTCCTCAAAGCACTATCGACATGCCATAACCAATTATGCCGCATCAGGAAACAAGAGCGATCCGACTGTAAAAATTCGCATCGAGTGGATCGGTCGGTGGAGCCCTTCTGAAAGTGGATGGCCGAGTCTCAGGTACCAGTCGAGTCGTTCATCATAATAGTCAGGGTCACAGCCTTGTTCCCTTAGACTGATTGAAGAGTCTCTCTTCTTTTTCATCGCACATCCCTCTCTGCACTTTTTTTCCTGCTACACACTAATGCCATTGGAACATCATGGGTCATGCGGGTTTCTCCGCTGCCCAGCCGAGATCCTGAACTTGGTGTTTGGCATGCTTTCAACAGCTGAACTCAGGGCACTAGGCCTCGTCAATAAGGATTTATGCGCACTTTTTGAGCCATATTTCTATTCCAAAATCGATTGGATCTGGCGAGAAGATCACGCTCCTCCCCCAATCACACTACTGCTACGAACAATCATCAGCAGACCTCAGCTAGCTGCTCACACCACCAGTTTCCAATTTCAGAGCCTTCCAGCCTACTGCTGGGAGTGGAATAAGTTTGCAGGTCAAAAGATTTCTGTTCCTGTTGCTGAAATAGACGAATTCATTACATTCGTCCAGAGGACTGGGTCCCATACAGTGACCTTTGGATTGATGGATTAAGCAACGGTACTCCGGATGCTATGCTTGCTCTACTCTTAGCACAACTGTGGAACCTGAGAAGTCTGTCACTTGACTATATCTTCTGCCAGCAGACTAAAATGATTGAGATGCTTTCCAGTCGGCCATCTGCGAGCCTGCGATGTATAGATTGCCAGACTTTAAGCATCTCCAAACTGTGTCTTTCCAGTCCTATGACGATTCCGGCGCTCTGTGCACGGCGTTAAGGTCTCGAGGCCAGAGACCGTTGGGTCAATCACTTGTCCTCCCATTCTTCTACTTGCCAGACGTCCAACGCATTTCGGCCGCAATTCAGAACACAGATAATTTCGCATGGCCTGCAGCCTGCTTACCTAACCCATCCAAGCTTACCTCGATCTATCTGGCCGACATACGGGAAGCAAATATCGGCTCTCTGCTGTCCGTCACCCGCAACCTTCAATCACTTCGTTGGACCTGGTATTACGATTATGGTGTCCTCGATGCTACTGTTGTGCCCATTATCAACCTAGATGGGATCGTGGCCGCATTATCCCGTGTTCGAAATACTCTCACAGATTTGACCATCTTTGCTGAGGCTCCCATTGGGGGTGATGATCCATGCTATCCAGCCGTGAAGGTACAGGGCTCGTTGCGTGAGATGGTCGAGTTCGGCAAGCTCAAGAGACTACAAATTCCGCTAGCATTCCTGGTAGGGTTTGCGCAGGACACCACGAAACGGCTGCAGGATGTCCTCCCACGGAACATCGAATACCTTTCTCTCACGGACGAGTTAGGGCTTCAGAATGAGGATGGATATGTTGAGGAAACCTGGCCGGTCTATGAATGGCAGGATTTCGCCGTTTTGATATTATTGCGGACGTGGCTGGAGGATTGGAGAACCCACACACCCCACCTTCGAGGCGTTTCGTTGGTCTATGAAGAACTAGATACTAATCAAGGCGAGTGGCCTCCCGAGTTAAGGCACCAGCTCACGGAGCTAGGCACTCAAGCTGGTATACAGCTCGAGTTGGTTGAGTGGGTACGGCGTTGGTAAATTACTAAGCGTGCCCAAGTCATTCATAAGCCACTTTCCTACTTTCAGATATTCAAATAATTCGGATTCATTTCAGAAGCAAGACCTTCAAACCTTGCTGTTCCTGTCGCTGTTTGCACCAGTTTCCTCGTTGCTTTCGTCGGGAGAGTAGCAGAGTTGAATTTGGCTCCTCTCTTCAATACCCCCAGCGATCTCGCTTAGGTCGAACGTTTTGGGGGCTTCACTTTTATCCAGAACTTTGAGCCCATACTCCTGGACGAACAAGCTGAAGCCGAATCTCGGATACAGTAACAGGGCTCTGAGAGAAGCCTAATATACATCGCAGCGACCAATCAGCTCAGCAGCCAGTATACGGTAGTTCTTCGGAGATTCTCTTATTACCCTAGGTCTAAGAAGTCATCTCCTGTCAAAACTCGGAAGACTAAAGCGAGACCAAGATGCCTCATCTCCGAGGACATCAAAATGTCTTAGGTGTATGGGGTAGGAAGGGCTATCAGTGGCTCAGAGGCTCGATATTTAGCCTTCAAACTAGGTACACTAGCTGTCACTAAAGCTGAACTACCAGAGACTATTGGTTGCAGTTCCGGAAGACCCTGGCTGACTTACTAGCAAGTATGTCGCGGTGTGGCCCTTAGAGACTGGGGTCCTGGACACTAAGCTTAGTGCCCGGTGCCCTTGAAGTGGGACTCCGGGTCGGACCGTACCCAACCACTGCTGGGGACTGTCAAGGATTCCCGGCAATTATCTATCAGGTTTAGAGAGGACTTAGGGCTAAAGTTCAAAAACATTAGAGCTTGTTACCCGAAACTACGGTATATAATCTTTTACATGAGAATGGATCATTCTAGGTTAAAGTGGTCGACTATGGGGTAAAAGAACTCTCGATTATAGGAAAAAAACAAGTGGAAAACTGAGTCATGGCAGATTGGCGCGAGACGCTTGCCGCAGCAGGTGTCTCTTTCATGTAATCTACCTTGTTCAGGTGAGTAAGTGCACTGCACTTCTAGTCGCTCTCGCTCTCGCTCTCGCTCAAATAGGTACCAGTATGAAAGCACGGCATATGAGCCTTGCAGATGTACACCTCCTCGCACGGATCCGGGGCCAACGACACATTATCCCGGTAGTTGTCATTGAGCAGTTGCCTCTCCAGCGGGCCCTGAAGGTCCCAGATCTGCTCGCGCATCCACCGCGCTTTATCCAGCCACGCCTTGTCGACCTTCTCCGATGGCAATATCACCAGCTGCATGCCCCACAAGCCCTGCGTCATCAGCGCCTCGCGCCACAACCGCGGGCGCCAGTTTGCCTCATAGGCGTGGTGCTCAATCTCCCCGTCCGCCTCGTCCCCGGAGACCATCTTCATGGCGCCGGCCCACATACGCCTCCACCGCCGACAAACGAAGATATGATGCAACACGTGCTGGTCCATGGGCAGGTCTCTCGGGTCGATCGGCGGGGCGTAGGGGCCGCGAGCTCGCGACGGCGGCTCGAACCCCGGATGGCCGCCGTAGCACACAAAATCCGGCACGCAGTACTTGATGTACTCCAGGCGGGTGGCGATGCTATGCACGGGCGTGAACGGGGAGGGCCTTGCGCCCCCCGCCGCCAGGAACGCCTCCATGTCGCGCCCGAACAGCTCCCCGTAGATGATTATCTGGAAGGTGGCGCGGTCGGCGTCGGTGTAGAGGGTGTTGGGCTCGCTCACGCCGCCGTCCCAGAAATTCTCCGTGCTGCGGAGCCACTGCTGCCCGGCCAACTTGTCGATGCGGTCGGAGAGCGGGTTCACGATGTCGAAGCGCGCCTGGTGCAGGCGCCGGATGTCGGCCAGCGTGAGCCCCGCGTGCGCCAGGCAGAACTCGTACAGCCCGTCGATGCCGCCCTGCAGGGCCTCGTGCAGGAGGGCGGTCCGCGTCGCGTTGCCCACGGCCCACTCGCTGGCTTGCCGGGCTGTGGCGGCGACCAGGAAGTACGGGTGCGGCGAGAAGAAGGTCGGGGCCGAGGCGGCCGCGAAGTTGGCACGCAGGAGGCGGCAGCTGGACGAGGCGATGGTCAGGGTCTCAATGTTGTCGAGGAAGGCGGGGAGGAGGGCGAGGATCTCGTTTGGTAGGGAGTTAATGGTGGTGGTCATGGTGGTAGACATCGTGCCGAGAATTGCACGATGCTGAGGGGATATTGCGGCTTCAGGGACGCGCCATTATATTTGCTGTTATTTATGTCCGGAGGCCTGGGTACTTTTGGTATCATGAAGCTCTTGTCAACCACCAACCTAGTGTAGTAAGTCGATAATATTATAAAATCGTTGTGATCCCATGCAAGCTTTCAACGGAGACAAGGTATTGTTTCGAATTCTTCCTTCTGAAGAACGAAACTGCCGCTTATGCTTCTAGCAGCAATGAAACATACTAATCATGTCCATATACTTGGTGTTCAAGTCTGCTTGATCTAGTTGCTGCATCGTTAATTATCGGAATACGTTCAGCAATAATGAACAGTTTCGTGAGGAAACTTTACTTGGATCTTTTGCACAGGCTCACAGGACACAGGAAACAATTCTGGTTCGTGCTGTCATTGGCAATACAAAGTGTTGCAATCTAGGATCTCTATCTACGTACAGGAGTATGGGGTGACTGATGGACGATGTTCCACGCTCGCTGCGTAAGTTTATTTGAGGACTTGCCTAAGATCCAGCGGAGTGAATGGTGAGAGGCCTGAAACCGGAGAGACCTCATAGCCTCTTCTAGTGTCTCTTTCTCAACGTTGCATCTTCTGTACGATTCTCTCACAAGCCTTCGACTTCCATCGCCGGATACACATAACAATGCTCTTACCAACGAAGGCATAGTAACAAAGAAGATTGAAGTGGACAATGAGCATTCTTTGTTTCAACTACTTACCCATACGCCACATTGAAAGACTTGAGACAAAGAAGGAAAACAGCCCACTTCACTCGAAGAGTTATCATGGCAGCTAAGACTATACTTGTTCACTGACTTGTACACTGATTTCCGTGAAGAAAGAAGTACTCTTGTGTTTGATTGTGTTGATCTTATTTAAGCTACGGCATGCCCGAAGTCTTCTGGGTGTTGCACCTCTAACACACACAACTCAACACCAACTTTTCATCATAGCCTTTTCCAATCCCGCCCCAAATCTTCAGAGTGTACAGTCCCGAGTCGAATCCCTATAATTACTACCACAATGTCCGACATCGGGGCCTACTACAACATCATCGTGTTCAGCCTCTCCGCGGGCTACGTACTCATCAGCGGGTTGGGGTGCGTGTGCTACTTCGAAATGCGGGCCCTGGAGGACCGGGTGGGCGAGCTGCGCGACGGCGAGTGGAAACTGCATGCGCGTCTACGAGAGTACAGAGAGTCTATCAAGCATGACGAGGAGCGGCTGCAGGAGCTCGAGGAGCAGGTGGAGGAACTGAAGCAACGGCTGGCCGAGATGAAGGCGACCCAATACCCGATCCGGGTGGCGGAGACCGATGAAGAGTCGTTGCTGGACATCAGCGCAGAAATGGAGGAACGGGCAGCAATTGAGAATTAAGGCAGTGTCAAGGATCCTTCTCTACCCTATCTATCGCCCGGATGCGCTTAGTGCCTTGGTTCGTTGGGACTGCCTGGCAGGTACCGCAATCCGCAGCTTGCTGTGAGCTGTGCTCCAACCACGCTCTTCTAAAGTCACAAGAAGGTGTTTACACAAATTCAACCATTCGACAACATTTTTCTCCTTGGTATTCTCAATAAATTTTTAACCTTTTTGGTCATTCTTCTGTCTCTCAAAGAATCTTCTATGCTAGCCTACATACAGATTTAATTTGACAATCCCGCAGGTCATAGATATGATGCTCAGAATAGCAGCGCCTGTACTTACAGTCCCGTTCCATGGATTCCGACATTATATAGTAGGAAAAAGGTTGAAGGTCATCCTTTCCATTTATTCCCTCGTGTCTGTCAGACTCGCTTGATTGCTTCCGCACATATGCCATGAGCCATGAGATTTAGGTCCCAAGGCTGCGCGTCCTTAGAATAATCTACCATAATATACACAATCAACTCGCAAAAGCTTTTCTTTCTACCGACCGTTATTCCGCCACAAGAAGGAGGCAGAAAACTCTTAACTGCCCAAGCCAGACCAGCCGTCACCTTGACTGAGACATCATTCAACATCGGCTCCCTGGGACAGCCTGAGGCAGAAAGCTGGTCGAGCCTTGACTCGATCTTCCGAGCATTCATCCATGGTTTTTGTGAACCCTATGTTCTCCCTCACCTAAGCATTCATTACTTGGTGTCCACCGACATTGAAATCTCCCTTAGCCGAGCTTTCGCCATCTTTGTTCTGTCCGGGCAAGGCACAATGAATCATCCTACTCAACAATGACCGCACAATTGTCCATACATGTCCACAGCCTGATCCCAAAGAAGAATTGAAAATGAAGAGTACACTTTCAAGAGCCTTTTAAAACTTAAGCAAAGATGACCCAAAATCCTTCCATAACTCATAAAGGGGCCTACAATGGCTTTATCTTCGCTCATGGCTTCATCCGATTATCCCCGTCATCTCAGCATTGACGACCATCTCAATTCCGAAGACAAGTGTCTCAGTCTCACCTATAAAATGGGCGCAAACCACCGATGTTCAAATCCCCATCCATCCCCCATCGAGGACTCAACCGACGTGACAGCCCCCAGACAAACCATCCCACCCAACCACAACCTACGAGCCTATCTGATACACCGATTCAAAATGGTACTCCTGACAGAAGTAACCGAGGCCATGGATCCCCTCGAGGAGAGCCTCGAGAAGTATTCCGAGGCCTGCGTGCGGGTAATCTGGCGGTACGAGCACGACTGCGATGCTCGAAGCGTGGCTGAACTCAAGGAGCAGGTTGAGGCGACCCTGAGTTTGTTGCGATTCTCGTCCCAGTATCTCCGGAAGCTCGCTGCTAAGGTGGATGCTCTGCCTTTGCCCGAGAATCTGTCTCCGCCCACGGCGGATACTCAGCCTTCGCCCGGGGAGGATTCATTGCAATTCTCGTCCCAGTATATCTGGGACCTCGCTGCTAAGGTGGATGCTCTGCCTTCGCCCCGGGAGACTCTGTCTTCCCCCGTGTCTCCGCCCGCGGCGGATACTCAGCCTCTGCGCCGGGTGACTCTGCCTTCCAACCAGGAGATACAAGACTCGATGTTGCCTGACTCGCTGGATCGTCGGTGTGGCGAGAAGATCGATGCCGCGGTGGACGCCGCGGCGGCATCCGAGGAGGACCCTTGGTTCCGCGCGGAGGAGGCACGCCATCGTTACCCTGCACCAAGGGTCCACGAAAGGGGGTACGACGTCTTCGACCGCCGCCGCACGCAGGAGGACTTCTGGCCTCGCGGGTCTGTACAGTGATGACGCTCCGTTGAGGGGTTGTTCCATACGCTAGTACCTCGTTGCTAACACGGCATGATGGACTAGATTTTCAACAATCGAAATATAATCGAAAAAAGATTTTCCATATACCAGTCTTATCTATCTGTTTTTTGTAAGCTAAGTCTCCTAATATTCGAGATTGAGGTCTAGATATGGCCTGCAATGATACTAGCGCTCTATTTAGTTATACGTTTATGTACTGTAATGCCATTGCATTATGGCCTTCTCACGATGCTTTATCTCATAGTTCAAAATCTGTGATGCGGGCACATAATTCTGTCCCTTGTTGCAGTAATTGAAGTGCTCCTGTAATCTCCAATCGTTCCTTTCCATCCTTGCACCCAGTATACAAAGACTATCAAGAGTATCCGGAGTACCCAGTACATACACTACCCTTCATTCAATTTGATCTAAGCGACAAACTCCGGGGTCAATTTGACATCGGTCTTTTATCAAGAACAGATCTTTGTATAAACAGACGGAGTATTCTCCAACACAAACCTCGAAGACTCTTCCAGGCTATCTTGGATCAGGAGCTTATCCGGAGACGCTCGAGACGAAGCAATGCCGATGCCGATGCCGGAACTTTTGCTGAACAATAAAGACCCGCTTGAGCATCAAAGACCTTACGGCGTCTAGTTACGGTTTTTCAAACGTAGCCCATCCATACTCTCGACTATTTATAAAGCCACCACGCAGCCCAATTCGAACCCTCTATCTCCAACCCCAACCCGGCAATAGCACCGAGTTCGACCCCTTGCCCCCACCCCATTCTCAGAGATCCGTCATCGTTGCACCCGCCAAAATGCCAAAATGGGAGAACCTAGCCCTGAGCTCAGCCACCAAAGACCTCGAGCGGGCGCTCCTGCACCTGCGCCGCGTCCATCTGGAATTGCTGCGCGGGACCAAGCCGTGTACCCCGAAGGCGCGCGAGTTCCGGAGGCAGATACAGCTGGCCCGGGCCATCTTCGAGAGGGGGCTGCACCAGACCGAATCCGTGGAGAGGGCGTTGAGCCCCGCGCCGGTCAAGCCTGCCGGGGTCAAATCCCCGCGCCGCAGAAGCCCGCAACGTTCTAACAAGCGTCGTGTTCGATTCTCCTTTGAGATCTGAGGGGGATGCCGTTGGGGCTGCCCTTCCATTAGGGTTTGGTTATCCTTGCTCTCGTTAGTTGGTGTCTTAGTATGACACCGATGGGTGGGGCTTTTACAATCTAAAAAGTTATATGAAATATAATCATCTGTGCACAATATTGTAACGCGATCATCGAGTGTAAATCTTGCTCAGACAAGAGAGACTCATTTCAGGTATCGAAGAAGCTTAGGTGTGAGGATGAGCCTGTCAAGCCGTACTATGGAATTTTTGAACGTAGTGGTCAAATTCGGCATCCAAGTCTCGTAAACAAGCCAAATCTAGCCAATTGGTTTGCCAGTCCGCTACGATTCTTCTTGCACGCCACAAGCGATTGATGAAGTTCCCCTATAGCGTCTGTAGCAAATGTACTGTTCTTCCATGGAAAACCCACCAATTCATTGTTCTAGTGCATTACAAACTCCTTGTAACCCAAGCGTACAGTTCTTTGTCAATGACTCTCCTCCGGAACTCGGCAAGATCTATAAAAAGGCTGACGACACCACCCCGCCAACCCCTCGGTTGATCATCAACCCTCAAAACCGCACAACGGACCCAAACCCACCCAAGATGTCCGAAGCACAGACCGAGAACCTCTACGCCTCCCTCCTCGCCACCGCCCGATCCTCCGTGGACACGGTCCTGTTTCTGGAGACGATCCAGCAGGAGATCGAGACCGGGTACGCGCTGCGCACGGAGCTCCGCCACGAGAACGAGCGCGCGCTGAGCTCGCTGCTGGCGGCGATGCCGAAACTCAGCGAGCGGGGGCCGTTCGTCCGGCGGCTGGAGGAACAGGCCCAGCAGCTGACCGCCGAGTCCGCGTCGCTGCGGGAAAAGATGGTCCGTTCGCGGCGACAGCTGCCGTTGCTCAGGGCCCCCACGGAGGCGTGGCTGTGGACGTACCTGCGCACTGCGGATGCGAGCGAGCTGGCGACGAAGTTAAACCGGGGCAGGCAGCCTGGATTGTGATGGTGGTGGAGATGATGATAAGGGGCGGTAAGTTACCTGCTGCCTACCTCCTAGGTCTTACTTACCCTTCTCTTTCCACGCCCTGGTTGCTAGGAGGTAGTACCTTCTTCTCATGTGATATATTTATTGCATGAGAAGTGCTCCTACGACTGTTTTATCTTGATTATAAGATTATACAACAACTTGATTCAAATACAGAAAGTCGTGCAGAATAAGAAAATCAGCCCTTGATATTATCGAGTTAAATCGATACATAGCTTGGCTAACTACCTTAACTACCTTGAAGTTTCCCCCGCTCCTACAGCTTAGAATTCTCCCATAGCGTCTATAGCAAATGATCTGTTCTTTATCTCGTCCACATATTATCGAGTAGATTTTGGCCAAGTTCGAGAAGTCTCACAGACGCCTTTTCCCAGGGACAATGATACAATGCGAACCGAGCCTGAAGTCTCCATGAAAAAAATCCACCAATTCATTGTTCCTGTATATGGCAAAGCCTTGTAGCCCAAGCTCACAATACTTTGCGAGTGACTCGCCTCTCGGGCTTGGTCAGACTTATAAAAAAGCTCACGACAGCCTACTTCCTTTGAGCCATTGGTGAATCGTCATCAACAACAACAACAACAACAACAACCGACCGACCGACCCTCTTAACCCACACGACACAACAAGCACAACCTACTCCAAAGCCACCCAAGATGTCAGGATAAGAGAACCTCCACGCCACCCTTCTCGCCGAAGCCGAAAAGTCGGTGGACCACATCCTAATCATGCAACAGATGCTGTAGGAGCTAGAGCTCGAGTCCACGCCTCGCACGCAGCGTCATAATCAGACCGAGCAAAAGCTTCGCGCAGTGCTGGCGAGGTGGCCGAACGTCGGCCAGCCGGAGGCTTCCCTCCAGCGGCTGGAAGAGGAAGCCCAACAGCAAAGCGACGAGTCCGTGCCGCTGCAAGACGACCAGATGCTCACCTCCCGGGAACTGATGCGGTTGATCAAGGCTCGCGTTAAGGCATGGCTGTGGGAGAGCTTGTCGCCTTTGGATGCGATGCTGCTGGTTGCTAAGTTGCACGAGGGCCCTGGTCACAATGCCGGTGGCAGTGGTGATGGTGGGGATGGTGATGGTGAGCAGCGGTCGGCGGTAGATGGCATGGAAGGAGATCGTCATGTGGAAGCGCAGGATGATGAGGGGCAGTAGCTACCCCCCCTAGGGCAATACCTACTGCCTACCTAATTCCGTGCAGAACCCACCCCCGGCTCCTTTTCCCTTTCAAGCCCTGGTCACTAGTTACCCTCTTCTGATGCGATAAATCAATCGCGTGATAAGTTCTCTTATGCCCATTTTGATTGAATAATCATTCCATAACAAATCAATCCGAAGACAATGTTACGCAAAATCAGAAAATCAGCCCTCAATATTATCCAGTTAAGTCACTATATAACTACTTTGAGATATAACCATATAACCAACCCCTCTTAGCTTAGAACTTCTCCTTGTGGCGCGCCACAAACTCCTTCCACGAAGTAGGCTTGTCACTCTCATCCAACAGCTCCCGCGAGGGCGCGAGTGACTCCCCAGCGTAGTACCCGGGATCCTCCAGCAGCAGAATATTCTCCAGCATCTCCTGCGCGATCGGCGCCGGCAAGAACGACTTAAACACCTCCTCCGGGATCCGGGCCGTCTGGACCTTATACCCGGTGACCTCGTGGAACTCATCCACAATCCTCTGGGGCGAGTAGTAGTCATCCGCCGCCAGGATGCGTTGGCCCACGGCGGACGGGAAGTGCTTGATCGCCGCCTTCACGAATTTGCCTATTCCCCATCAGCCTTCGTCCCTCATCCCTCATCCACTGGAAGAATCATACCTGTATCCTCCGCCGGATCGAACAACGGCACCTGCGCTTGGGTCATATCCACCGGCCAGGCCAGCGTATAGGTGTCGCCCTGCTTGTTCAGCATCTGGAAGAAGTTGGTCATGTACAGGCCCGCCAGCACGAACGAGGCCGGCACGCCGCTGTCGCGGATGTACTGCTCGATCTCGGCCTTGCCGTCGAAGTGGCTGACGTGGGCCAGGCGGCCGTCGCTGATCTGCGTCACGTCCCGCAGCGAGGAGAAGATCAGGTGCTGCACCCCCGCGCGCTTGGAAGCGTCCGCCACCGCTTTGCCCTGCGCCACCTCGGTGGTCCGGCTCATCGTCTCCCAGAAGTTGGTCACCAGGAACACGGTGTGGGCGCCGGTGACGGCGGGGAGGGCTGCCTCTGTGGAGGACATGTCGCCCTGTTGAGAGGGGGGGAGGTTAGTGATGATGGACATGAAGTGTAGAGTAACTAGGGTGGACTTACGGTGACCAGCTCAACGCCCTGGGCGGCGAGGGCCTGGGCTCCTGGCTTGGTGGGGTCGCGGGTGACGGCCCGGATCGTCCACTGCTTGGACAGGGCGGGATCGGCGAGGACGGATTTGATGACCGAGCCGCCTTGGTTGCCTGTGGCTCCAAAGACGGTGAGGATTTGAGACATGGCGGTAGGATCAGGTGGGGAGAGGAATTGGTTGATAGATTGGCGGGAAGGTACTAGTATGGTAGCGAAGAGAAACTGTTAGTTGTGCTAATTGCTTCCCTGGTCAAGCTGGCCCAGACTGGCCATTTATACTCTTTGAAACGTCACGCCCCAAGGGACAGTTCCCTCCTTGGCATGCCTTCCCCTCGCGGGGTAGTTAGTTAGCTAAGTTATTGCCTGAGTCAGCTCGTACTCTCGGGGGACCGAGCTCATGTAATCGCTCGTATCGCCGTAAGCCCGCATGGAGTGGCTGCAGCACTTTTCCTTAATAATCACGGCGCGGCGGATTTGAGATCAAGCCCGAGGAATTTAGTCAGACACACACGCCCACACTGATTCGATACGTCATGACTGATGCTTACATACCGGAATAACTCCTCTGGAATTGAATCCGCTGCTTCCCCTCAACACACATAATCAATCCAATCACCTACCTACACCTAGAACCCTCGAGAAACTCACCCAAGAAAAAGAAAAATGACCACCAAACTCACCAAACCCATCGCCATCATCGCCGGCGCCGGACCCGGCACCGGCGCCTCCATCGCCCGCCGCTTCGCCCAGACCTACCCGGTCGTCCTCCTCGCGCGCCGCCAATCCAGCCTCGACCCGCTGGTCCAGGCCATCAACCAGTCCGGGGGCACCGCCCTCGGCATCCCGGCGGACGTGACCCAGCCCGGGACGATGGAGGCCACGATGCAGCAGATCGAGGGCGCATTCGGCGGCGCCGACTGCCCCGTCACCGTGGCCGCGGCCATCTTCAACGTCGCCAGCAAGTTCTCCCGCGCGCCGTTCCTCGACTCGGGCGCCGAGTTTCTGGCCAGTCTGGAGGCGACCGCTCGCGGCGCGTCGAATTTCTCCCAGGCGGTCTTGCCGTTCTTGCTGCGCGCTGTCGGGGAGACACCCCCGGCGCCGACGCTGATTTTTACGGGTATGTCTTCTCACGTACCTTGGCGGTCGCAATTGCAATTCGGGGAATTTGGGCGTGCAGATACCATAAGGTATGGGGAATGATGCTAATGATAGGCTGCTGTACAGGTGCAACGGCATCTGTGAAGGGAGGGTCCGGGCTGGGCTCCTTCGCCATGAGCAAGTTCGCCGTGCGCGCGCTGGCCCAGTCGCTGGCCCGGGAGTTCGGGCCCCGGGGCGTCCATGTGGCGCATGCGATCGTCGATGGGATCATCGCGACGGAGCAGACCAGGGGGTATATGACGGATAAGCCGGATGCGAAGATTGATCCTGATTGGGTGAGTGCATTGCTGTGGTTTCCGCCATAGTTACAACCTAGACCCGGGGCGTTGATTGCAATGCTGATTGGGATTAGATTGCGGAGACGTATTGGTTCCTGCATAGCCAGCCCAGGTCTTCGTTCACTCATGAACTGGATCTTCGGCCTTATTGTGAGACGTGGTGAGGGGATACCTTGGGAGTGGTTTGTAGGAGTTGTAAGATGAAGTACCGGTAATAAGCAAGAAACATAGAATATGCTTATTTACAGAAATATGGTTCAATACGACCCTGCATTGCCCTCAGCGCTACTTGCACTGATGATAGTCTATGCAACCGTCAACTGCGTGTTAAATCAACCTCGAAGTATGTAATTCATAGATGACACTGTTGGCTACAAGAGAGACTCTACTCTCTCAAAATCTTCGCGCAGATTCAGTACCACAAACCGGCACAAGGTGGCAGTCCATTGCTGCTGCTCGAGTCTCTCCCAACCCGAGTACTCACAACAGAGTTACGCCACGGCCGACCTCGCTTACCAGAGATACAATATACGCAGACTACAGCCAGTACACCTTCAAGCTCATAAAATCATAGATTAATCATAATAGATCAATCAGAATACCTCCCCACGCTGCCTAAGCCCCGTAAACCCTCCCCCTCCCATAGCCACCCCACAGAGACCTAAATCTTCTCCCCCTTATCCCCGCCCGCAACCTCCCTCACCACTTCAACATCTCCAACCCCCACCCCAACCCCCTGCTGCACCGCCACCTCATCAAACTCATCCCAATAATCGCGCGGCTCCAACCACCCCTTCCGCCCGCGATCCACCCCCCGCGGCCACCACATTCCACACAACCCCGCAAACACCGCAAACGCCACCAACAATCCGACCGGGTACGCTACGAAGTAGAACCGCTCGATGCCCAGCGTCGCCCGCACGCCCATTTGCGACAGGAACCCGTAGAAGTTCGGCGCCACGGCGATGAGATACGCCCCGAAGCCGCGCGGGTTGATCCCGTACAGATAGTAGTAAATGCCCGCCGGGTCGGCCGTGTACAACGCGGGGACATGCAGATGGCCCCGGCGGATGAGGTAGTAATCGCAGATCAGGATTCCGGCGATCGCGGACAGGAAGATCTGGTAGGAGGAGAGGAAGGTAATGAAGATTGAGGCCGTGGCGAGGAGGTACCAGGGGCAGATTGCGAAGGAGAGGACTGTGTCACCCGGACATTAGTTTGGTGCGGGGCTGTGGGGGTGGGTGCTAGAGAGGGGTAGGGCTTACTGGCGCAGATGAAGAAGCCGCGTTTCACGGTGATGTAGCGCGGCCATAGGGCGGCGATGTCGTTGCCTGCTCTGTGGGGGGTCAGTGGGGGTGGAATGGGTAGGTCAGGAGAAGGCATACGGGATCGAGTTCTCGAAGATGGCGGAGAAGACGGTCGAGTAGATGAAGCACAGCGAGATGAAGGCGCAGGCGGTGCGGTTGCCGTGGGTGTAGCGGTCGCCGTCCATGAGTTTGTCCAGGAAGGTCAGCGGGTTCCAGATGAGCTGCAATAGTCAGCATTAATACAGGTTGACGGAGGAGAAGCACCCACCTCGCCGAATATGCTCTCGCTCGACCCTGCAATCACATTACCGATGACGGCCACGAGCAGCCCCGAGACCGGGAAGCTGATGATCTGCCCCAGTATCACATCGCTGGGTTTACGTGCGTATCGCTGCAGATCCGCTGCGTTCGAGATGAAAGTCCCGCAGCTGGCCAGGCCCAGCCACAGAAACTTACAGATCAGCCAGCTTTTCTCCTGTCCGTGCACGGACGAGGACGCACGAAGTGCCGCGGGCGATCCACCTGCCAGGGAAACCACCCACGCCAGCATCGCTAACGCGCCGGCATAATACACGACCACTTTGATGTAGACCAGCATCTTCATCTTCGGAACCGGTACAACCAGGAAGGCGCAGTTGATCAGCCTTTGCAGGTTAGTGGGTCGTTTATCTATCTCTCGAGGAAAGTAACATACCAATACACCACAAAGCAGATCATCTGCGCAGAGGTCAGAGCCGACTTCGGGCCCATTGTGTCGGGAATGTGCGCGATCGAGGGGAAGATTGCGTGGAGAAACACACTGCGTGCATCAGCAAACATCATGCAAGGACAACCCCGACACACTCACTAGAGACACTGCGCACCCTGCGTCATATTCACCCCGTTCCACACGATGGACATGACCGCCCGATTCAAGGTCGGCCACAGCGCGCCCCAGACGCCAAAACTCGAGCGACAGAGCACCGGATACGGGATGCGATACATGGCCCCGGCGCGGCCGTTGATCGCCATGAGGCATCCCGCCATGAACTGCCCGCCGAAGCTGCACGCGATACTCTCCCACATGGTCAACCCCATGGTCATGCCCGTGGAGGCCGCGTAGAGGTTGCTGACGTTGGCCACCGCCGAGAACCAGAACATCACGTAGGTGAACTGCGTCCATGTCCGGTCTTTGGCGCGGGTGGGTCGGATGGAGTCATTGTCGAGGGTCTCCACGAGTCGCTCGTTCCCATCCTGATCGACGCTTTTCACCAGCAGGCGCCGGTGCAGGGTCGCAAGTACCGACATCTTGTTGTCGTTTCTGGTCTGGTTGTGCTCACCCTTGCGACCGCGAGAGGGGTTAAATACCAGTCAGTAGCCACTCTCTGGCCAGGGGTTGGACAGGGATGGTCTCCGTAATACGACCGTAGATAAGAGACAGGGATGGCACCCTACTAGCTAGGTGCAACGGTGATAAGTGGCCCACGCGACCGACTTCACTGAATCGACCAACACTTCCGGCTTATCTGCTAGTCCAGACGTAATCAGCTTATCAGCCGCCAAGGTCGGATGGCGTTTCTTGGACGACCGAGAACCAGCGATAATTAATCTCGCAGCCTTGCGGAGTGGTGGCTTGGCGGGGCGGGGTTCCCCGCGCGAGTCCTCGAACCGGATAAATACAGAACATACCTACCACCAGCACATGCATGCAGACCTCAGCGTGGCAAATCAGCTAACTCGAGTACCACCTAACAGACAAGATTCACCTACCAAGCCGAGGCTGGTCCGAGCTTAATTCACTGTAGTCTCACCATGACGACCGAATGTGAATACACCCATGTCGAGCTGCTGACCTTGAATGGGCCAGAGTACCGCCGCGTGTCGACGGCGCCTCCCCGCCTCCCCACCAAGGATGAGATCCCCGTGATCGACCTCAACCCTATCGACGGTGATGCACAGGAACGCCAGCAGCTCGCTGCCAAAGTGCGTGCTGCTGCAGAAAACACCGGGTTCTTCTACATCAAGAACCACGGCATTCCCGAAGAGCTGATCCAGGAGGCCCTCGCCCAGGCACAAGCATTCTTCCAGCAGTCGGAAGAAGACAAACTGAAAGTCGCCTCCGCCAAAATGAGACTGATGGACGGGTTTCATGGCGTCGGCAGCACGCAGATCAACAAGACCGAATCAAGGGGTAAGCTCAACCCTTCCCCGAGATCACCAACCAGCTGACTCTGAACCTACACTGATCCACCCCCAGACCGCAAGGAGACCTTCTCCCTCCGCTACAACCCCCGCCGCGACCCACAAGCCAACCCCGCAACCCTACCCGCGGACGACGACAACGACGACGACCAGGACCGCGCCCTCTGGGCCGGCACCGCCCACCTGCCAGGCTTCCGCGAGACCACGACTGCCTTCTACCAAGCCCGACTGACCCTGGCCCGCAAGATGATCCGCCTCTTCGCGCTGGCCCTCCACCTCCCGGACAGTTACTTCGACGAGCTCGTCACCCACCCCGGCGCAGACGGTCTGTACGTGCATTACCCGGGCACCCCGGACGCCCCCGCCACCGACGACGCAACCCCCGAGGTCGGGATCGGCTCGCACACCGACATCCAATGCGTCACCCTGCTGTGGCAGGACATGTCCGGCGGGCTGCAGGTGCTCTCCGCGCAGGACGAGTGGCTGGACGCCCGCCCCATCCCCGGCACCTTGGTCGTCAACATCGGCGACTTCCTGCAGCGCCTGTCCAACAACCGCTTCCGCTCCACCGTCCACCGCGTCTACAACCGCCAGGCCGCCTCGCGCTACTCCATGCCCTTCTTTCTGGGGTTCAACCCCGAGGCCGTGTGCCGCGTCGTGCCTTCGTGCGTCGACGCGGCGCATCCGCCGCTCTACGAGCCGATCTCGTGTGGGCAGGTGAGTGCAAGCTTCTCCCGTGTTTATTATGTGAAGAGGGTGTGGCTAAGTGATGTAGTGGCATCGCGATCGGTTGGCGCTGGCGCAGGGGTTGCTTGTGCGGCCTTGATTTTGGGGTTCGGGGGGGCTGGGTTAGTGAAGACGGTTGCAGGTAAAAGCTAGGAGGTGCGACTTGATCTACACGTTTCATCTGTTGTAGTAAGGGGTTTTCGTGGCATGTCTTCTGCGCTGAGCTGGGAGTATGTTACCTACTTTCCGGGTGCTATAGTCCATACTATCTGGTAGGCGCCAGCTCAGTGCTTCATGCCTATCTACGATCGCGAGCCATACATAGTATACTGTACTCTGACCGTACTGATTAGACGCAATCAAAATCGAGGATAATCTAAAACCAACCCCACTGTATATCTCCCCCCAGACAACAAACTTACCCATGCAAACGGAAATCATCGGCGACATCCGAGAGATCGCAGATAAGGGAGATACGAATGCGCCAGCTGGCAATCCATGTGGCACGCTCAGGGACACACGCCAAGCGCGATTCTTCCGATTGGTCGATAAGCTTGCATTAGTTGGCGAGATACCAATTCAGGAACGCCTGTGGTGGTTGTGTGCCAGCAAGGCAGCGGATGTGCGATACACTACACAAGTGGATATTAAGTGGTTGTGGCGCCCCGGAGAATCATGTCTGGCGGGGGTTGTTCTGTGGTCTTCTAGGGTGACTGCGCTGTCTCTGGTTATTACGATGGCCCTGGGAAGTGATGCTCTATGGAGATATGTCCTACAATTCTTCATGTCACATCTCGAGTGGGAAAGCGCACAGCATAATTCTTCTCTTCAGCGATATTAGACTGTGTGCTATTCGCACTGTACCCCTGCTCGGTCAGTCTGGTGATCTATGCGTTCATGTCTGTTGCGACCGGGTGGTATTATGTCTCCGTCGACCGGAAAGAAGTAAGTTCTCTTTAGAGACAGTCTGCTTCGTCAATGTGAAACGCGCGTATTTTGCAATCAAGGACTGCCTCAGGGCCCTATTCGGGAGAATACAGAGCGGGAGATGCTGTCCCTTTCGGGCTGTGTGAAGATGGGAAGAAGGGAGGCCAGACGGAGTTTTGTAGATACTGTGCATTGATTCAAAAATGGAAAAAGTGGACGGGTGATTCTGGTCGTCGAGGCATTTTGGCAAGTTGTTATAGAAGTTTAATTGTTAGGGCTATTCCTTGCCAGTCGGAGTTGCGGTCGGCGGATCCGTCGCGGTAGGCACACGCGTACAGTACAAGGAGATTTTGCATTGGGAGGATCTGGGCTACATTGCGTCTTACACAAACTATGATTTAAACTCGAAGTTATAATGGAAACTTGAAAGGACAAATAGATAATCAGAAGCCAGTCCTCAGACTGGGAAATAAAATTCCATAATCTAGAAAACACCCACACTGCTCCCCAAGGTCAGTAAGAGCCAGTGGTCTTGGATCAACCAGATGGGGGGCTACCCTTCGTTCAGCCTGGCGGCATCTTCCTGGGGGCAATCCTCCTGGGGGGCATCTTCCTGGGGGCAATCCTCCTGGGGGGCATCTTCCTGGGTGGCATCATCCCGCTCTTCGGCCCCCTCGAGAGCCGCTCGTAACCGGGCGAACTGATCCAACGGCTGGTGACGGCCCTCATTCATGGCGATGATACACATCTCGCAGAATATAGGCTCGTCGGGGTCGAGGATCCGGTTGAACGTGCCCGGGAGGTCCCGCTTGTTGCCGGATGCGGGCAGGCAGAGCTCCTTGTTCGGGCGGGCTTTGGCCTTGTCGCACGACAACCATCCGGCGCGGTAGAAGTGCAAGCAGCCGACGTGGCAGCGGTAGACTTGGATGCACATTTTGAATGGACGTGTTGTGGGGGGATTGGGGGTGGGTCAAACTTCGCTATGGTTTCGGTCGAGCTTGACTATGGTGATGGCAAAGTGGTTGGTGTGGGGATGGTGTTTCTGTAGCTTCTGGAGGTGGGGAGAGGATCTAAATAGTGTCCGCGATTGGCGCTCTGGGGAGATGAAGTGTACAAAGAGGTTCTTGGTATAAAGAGTTTGGCATTCGTTTGCCGGCATATTTCAATCTGGACGGTCGGCCGTGATTGGCGTGTAAGGATTGATGGAACATATCACGGAGAATTTTCTTCGTCTAGTTAGCGGGCGCCCGCATAGATCCTACGTGACGGCTTTTCACTCCAGACGCAACTGCAGGAGTGGTGATTAATTGAGAAGCGGAGATATATCTCAAACGCGCGGGTAGACAATTTATGTTGCTGGAAATACAGTTAAGTCTTTACTCTAATTCTAGATGTATATACATAGTCATGCGGTAAACAGCAGCTGAACCATGATAATACCATCTGTAGTGTTTATGATTCCTGGCCTGGTGACAAGTTGTGATGTGCGGATTGCCGTCTATAGACAGATGGCATCATATAAATATTGTGTGGTCCCATTACTCAATCAAGGCAAGATGGCCGAGCGGTCTAAGGCGCTAGGGTCAGGTATCTGATCACACATACGCTCATATGAGCAGTATTCCTAGTCACGCAAGTGGCGTGGGTTCGAATCCCACTCTTGTCATAACTTTTTGCTTCATTCCAATATTGTCTTGCGTCTGTCTTTTTGTTTGTACTGTCGCACATGTCGGCAATTCTAATCCTGGTCTGAAATTTAGAATGCTTTATGAAACGGTAGCCGAAGTGATAGCCTAGTTTCATACCATACTATCTGTACTTGATGTCGGTGTGTTGTTCGCTGCTGGGTCCTTTGGCGCGACCGCAGCAATTACACGGTCGCATGAAGTTTAACCACGTGGCTCAATCTCACCTTTGAAGCTACAGCGAGGATAAATGACATGCTTCGCTTTTCTAGTTGGCTGGACTTTTTATGTGATAGTGAATATGCACTGTACCGACCTTTGACCTGATGTCCAACCATCTGGAAGGAAGTCTTAGCAAACAAGGTTCCGAAAATATATAGCAGCCTTGTTGACTAGCGACAAACCCCTCCTACTTTCTTGAAAGCAAACCACCCATACGACAAAGCAGACTACATAACCCTTCCCAAATTCTACCCCGAGTCTGATGCCATGGTCCAGTCTTTCGAACATAATAAACTACTGTCAATCTTGCAGCAGTCTCCGAGGCCCGCCCGATGATCATCTCAGGTGTCTTGAACTGTCGGACCCGCACACGTGCAGCAAACCTGCAGCTGACAATGCAATTGCTACCTAGCCTTTAGCCAAGACCAAGACATACACTGCCAGGTTAGCTTTTGCCAGACCGTTCAATTGGCATCAAAGGTGACGCCTATGGGAGAGAATCTAAAAAGTCCTCCTTCACATGGATTGTGAAGGAGAATGAACAAAAACATTGACCTACGCAGGGCTCGAACCTGCAATCTCTTGATTCGTAGTCAAGCGCCTTACCATTGGGCCAGCAGGCCAGCTGTTGAAAGATAGTGGGCTGCCAGTATTTATGAGGCAGACATCATGATCAGCACTATGCATGTGAGCGATCAGGTCATTCCTGTGCACCGGAAATGGTTGGTATGAACTCCGCTCCGACAGCCTCCCCATTGATCAATATTCCACAGCAATGAGGTAGTTTCCTGTATGCTTGTCATAAGAATTACCAGTCTCGCTCGCTCAGTACACAGTGAATTGCCAGCCCCGGATCGAAGGCGTTTACGCATAGGGAGCAGGGGTAAACCTTTTCGAGGCTTCCGGCGAAGGATCGAGGACACTACCCTAGGCTGTCGACTCAACAGGATTTCAAGTGGATAGCTCGTGGAAAAGTTAGTAGTCATTTTGCTGATGATGAATGGACTTACTAAGCGGCAATGAAATAAATGCCACAGCATCCTTCACCGAACTAGTGCTCTTGCTATATTATGGAGAACTACAAGGTACTCCATAGGTTCACCCATCCTTATCGAATTCCCTCATATGATATTTGTACCCGCACTAGTTTTGTGTGATACCATGTACAACGAGTCAAGACCTCATGTCGCCGATCACTTCCCAAAACGACTGGTGTTGTGCTGCTCTAAAGCCTGGACCTCATGGCCATTGTCACACATTTGGCCTTGAGCTAGGGCGCTCAAGCCTGCCCTATCGAAGCCAGGGTTGCTGTATCCTTCTTAATCACGGAACCCCTGCCCTGGAAATCTGAAGAATGATCACCTCAGCATGACACATTTTTCACCCTAAAGCTACGTTTGATTTAGCATCTCCATAGCGCAAATCCTGGAGCCTCGTGCGTTCGTGCTGCGGCTCAAGGTGGTCTCGCTGCACCCCACACTTCTTGCATGCTCAACTCACTGCATAGCTTGAGATGACTCCGTGTGAAATCTGAAGGCACATAGACGGCTGCCACCTCCAGTAGTTCAGCTTCACCTTCTTTACCTTACCTGAAGACGCTGATCCGCTCGTGATGGACTTGTGCTGGGGGGACTTGAGTCGTGACGAGGGGCAGGGCACCTGCGAGTGGAGCGCCCGCCAAGCACGGCCGTCTTTAGCACTATCCCAGATAAAGCTTGGGCGTCACGAAGCATACGTATGTCGCCAGGCTCGATCGGGCTATTCACTCGGCTGAGCCTCTGATTTGGTACCTGCAGAGAGTTCCCAACATTCCTCAGCAGAAAAAGGCCCTGAGAGTGGACACAGCCAGGACTCCGGCGGCCTTAGCCGGGGCATGTACTTCCTCTGTGGGTCGGCACGCTTCTGCAGGCTCTTGCTGTATGGTTCGAGACCACCGAAGGATCAGTAGTAGACTCCAATCTTCTGCGAGGCTTTGCTCGGGCTATTGTATCTACCTGACTCTGTTGCTTAAGCTAACTCCGAGCCATGCGAGCAATCCATAGATAAAAACGTCGTCCCTCTATCGATGATCTATTCTTTCCCAAGCATCGCAATAGCCCTCCTCCACCACCACTTGCACCATGAAGTTCACTCTTGCCTCCACCTTGGCCCTGGCCACTGCAGCGCTGGCCATGCCTGCCGCCGAGGCTGAAGCTAGCCTCGAGAAGCGCAACCCCAGCGGTGCCTTCAGCCTCTACGCCTGGGGCGTCACCAGCTCAGCCATGAAGCTCTTCTACTCCGATGGTACATACACTCCAGCCCCAGGCATAAAGGCCCAAGCTGATAGTTAAACCTCCAGGTCTCGCCTACGCCGGCGACTCCAGCGCCTGGCCCTACGGCTCCGTTACCACCGATGTCACCTGTATTTCCCCCCTGCTTTTCTGCCCCTCCTTTTAAGTGTGACTAACCCCCCGCAGTCGAAATCGCCGACACCGAAATAACCACCACCGCCACCACCGACGGCGTCACCCTCGACGCGGACACCCTCTTCTACATCCGCCCGACCGCGAACGAGATCACCGAGGTCGGCTTCACAGGCAACGGCTACGACACCCCCTCCGACGCGGCGACCGACAACTTTATCTTCTACGGCTCGTGGCTGATGTGGGAGGAGGACTCCGGCGTCCTGACCGATAGCTTCCGCCTCAAGGAGACCAACGTCTCGGGTATCTATCAGTTCTACTTCGATTACTCGAACCTGTACCCCAGTGGGTACTCGATCCCCAGTGTTATGGACAAGGCGAGCTGAGTTGGGGAATGATCTTGGGGATTGGTGCGGGGACAATGGTACTGGTTGGTGCTCTTGTGAGAGTATCTATGTGCTTTGCAGTCGGCTCTAATACGCAATTTGCCGGTCGCTCATTGTCAATGAATGATATTTATGCTGCTATCTGTGTATGGGTAACATAGCTGATTCGATGACTTCATCGCTAAACTTGTGACCAATCACCTCCCTGCGATGGGTGTAGTGTGGCAGCATACCCAAGCTCCCAGTAGTCCCTAGTAGGGCGTCCCTACACAAGCCAGCAGGATACAGTACACGGACTTCATTCTCCGAACCAGCACACACTGTAGGGTTGGACTTATCCCCGTCCTGAACTAAGTGTGTAGGTCCTTGACACCATGAAAAAGATATAGAAATACAACTGCCGACCAGCAGACACCAAATCTCGAATCCCAGATATTGGGATCATAGCCGCTACCAGCTCGTCCCTGGATATAGTTCCAAGCTCGCGATCCACGGTAGCCTCCCGGCCCACTCGCCCGAACCACAGCGCAGGAAGTGCTGGCACCGCAGAATTCTAGACCCCGTTCCCGGGACTTCCTCTTTGGGTATCCCGGGCTTCCTCTAAATCGGTTCCTGGCTGTGCGTCGATTTTAGCCTGCAGAAATTTTATTTCTTGCCCACCACGTACTTGATGCTTGAGTATGTAGCTAACTTCGAAAGGATGTGATAGAGCCTCATGAGCTTGCTCGGTGTTTGGCCTATCATTAGATTCCCCCAATATCAATTCAAGCAGCGTAGACAGCTATATGCCCTAAACCGACTTGCAAGTATTACTAGATAGCCATCCCGGCCGCCCGGCCCCTCCGAAAATCTCGGGTTTCCTTTCCCCTCCCCCTTGCCCTCGGTAATGGGCTGTCGGGGAATCTCCCGGTCCACCAGCGGGACCCGCGCGCGGTGGACCGTGTACCCCGCTAACTGATTTTTTTTCTTGCAGTCTGCTGCCCTACCACCAATGGCTACAGCTAAATGAACTCACGTTTTCATGTCTGCAAAGTCAATAATATTCACAACCGTCACATCATTATCACTATATCCATTCAGAAGTAAAAAATCGCCACCGTAAATCTCCAACTCCATCTATCGTACTCTCATCGCGCCATACCCCAGACCCGAAAAAAAAAGAAAGCTTCGTAAGACCCATCAAGTAAAACTTTTACATAATCCAGCCGGGACACAAAAAATCAAATCGCGCCAACCGAATCCACCCGGTTCTCGGGCGCGATGCCCCTCCGACGCACGGAGAACAGCGCCACGAGCAGCCCCAACCCGGCGAGGCCGGCGGAGCACCACAATCCCGTGGAGTACTGGTGGGCGAGGTCGTGGCCCTTCTCGATGTCGACCGCCTCGGTGACGGCGGCGGAGATGGCGAGGGCGACGCCGGAGCCGATCTGGAACGCGGTGTTGAGCATCCCGCCGCACAGGGATTTGACGTTGATGGGGACGGTGGTCAGGATGCAGGTGCTGGTTGTGACGAAGATGAGGGAGACGGCGGTTATGCTGATTAGGGAGGTGGGGAAGACGTTGGTCCAGCTTTGCGTTGTGTTAGTATTAAGATTGAGGTTGGAAATGTTGGATTGGGGTTGCAGTGGGGAGGGGGGAGGGGGGACTGGACTGGGTCTCTGGGAAACATACAAGCTTGACTCAGGGCTCGCGGTGATGCTGCTCGGGATCGGGGCCACCACCGTCAGGGCCAGCCCGGCGAGCAGGGTGTATTTCCCGTTCACGTACTCCAGCGCCTTGCCGGTGCCCATCGAGGCGACGAAGCCGATCGCCCCCATCGGCAGGAAGCGCAGCGCCGTCTGGCCCGCGGACAGCTTGTCGACTTCCTGCGCCATGAGGACGATGTAGTAGATCACGTTTTGGTAGCTGCCGTAGCAGGCTGCTCTCTGTTAGAACACAACCAAGAAAGAGGATGGATCAGGAGACCATACTGAAGCCCGCGATCCACAGCCCCGCAAAGTTGGGGATCTTCCACAGCCCGAGCGGCATCAGCGGGTAGGCGATGAACCTCTGCAGCACGGTGAAGGCGACCAGCAGCGCGACCGCGAGGATCAGCAGCACGATGATGAACGGCTGGCTCCAGCCGTAGGTGCCGCCGCTCGACAGGACGAACTGCAGCAGGATCAGCCCCGCCGTCGACATCGACGCGCCCACGAAATCCATCCGGGGCTTCTCCTTCGGCATGATGTCCCGGGGCAGCACCACCGCCCCGAGGATGCACAGCGACCCCGTGATGATCACGATGAAGTAGTAGATGTACCGCCACCCCAGCGATGAAGTCAGAAAACCCCCGAAGATGAGCCCGACGCAGAACCCCACGGTGCCCGAGGAAGCGTAGATGGCGAGGCCGCGCGTGCGATCCACGCCCGTGAAGTAGGCGCTGATGATCCCGATCGCGGACGGGACCGTCATCGCCGCGCCAATGCCCTGCAGGCCGCGAAAGATGGTGAGCGAGATGAAGGACTGTCCGAATCCGATCGCCAGGGTCCAGACGGATAGCCAGAATAGGCCGATGCATAGAATGTTCTTCCGGCCGTACCTGCACACGACGAAGGTTAATTAAGGGTTGGATTAGGTTTTGGGTTACTACTGGGATGGGGGGAGAGGTACCGATCGGATAGAACCCCGGCAAGAAGCAGGAACCCGCCAAACGTCAAGGTGTATGCAGAGATCATCCATTGCAGGTTGGTGCTGCTCACGTCAAAGTCCTTCTGGATCGAGGAGAGCGCGACGTTGGCGCTCGTCATGTACACATTGTCGAGGAACTGAGAGCCCGAGGTCACCAGCAGGATCAACGCGCCTCGCCAGGAGGCCAGCCGACCGATCTCGGGACATTGCCCCAGCGGCGCGAGGCTCTTCTCTTCCGTCGGGGTTGTAAAGCCGGATGAAGTCTCGCTGTTGGGTTGAGACGACTCTGGGCTGGAAAATACAGTGAAGTGAGGGCCCTTGGCCTCTTCGTCGACGATTACCGGGGCCTCTTGGCCCTTGTTTCGAAATACCCGGTCAAAGATGGCCATGGTGTGTGTGTATGTTTTTGGGATGAAGAACAGAAAGAAAAAAGAGGGGTCTACTCCTCTTCTGACAGGCAATAAATATATGCGCTAGCTTGAAAAGACAGACAATTCAAACAATGAAAAAAATCTGATTCTTGAGCAGCTTAAGTAAAAGAGTGGGTATCGCTCGACCGATATGTGTCCCGCCCATAGAGTTTCTCGCCATCCAAACTTGCGCTCGGTCGGCTGCCGCGCGGCCTGGGTATCGGAATTGTAGCAGCAAGATGGATGGTGGGTTATCAGCATGCTAAATTATGTGATCCCCTTCCTGACGGAACGATGATCGTCGAGGGGCTATTTGCGTGATCAGTGAGTCGAGATGCATGCAGGTCCGCGCGCCTACTTCATTGGACATGTGCGACCGCACTGGGGTCGTTCAATTAAATCAGTAGTAAGGCAATGACCCCAGTGAGAGACTCAGAGGGGCTTGCTGGATTGGGAAGACTTTTCATATCCGTCAAGCCTTTTTTTTCTCTTCTTCTTCTGTGCATTGGTCCCAGATGGCTACTTCGTACATGGTGACTGCCTTAGTAGCCCTAGGCTTGCAAGGTGTCTTATTCACCCTACGAAGCTCCATGCATTCATGCAGGAGTCACAAGGGGAATGGGGTCAGTCTGATTGGCGGCATGAAGCTTGTCCCTGCACCAAGCTATAGCTTGTATCTATGATCATCACGCCCAAAGTTCCGGAATGACAGTTATCAAAAAAAAAAAGCTGTTACTATTTTGATGGATGAGAAAGCTACCATTGCTCATGCAGGACCACTGAACAGGTACCAAAATTGCCACGAACCTGAACCGGTGGGGAGGAATCAAAGGCAGCCCTGAGAGACCCGTTGGAATCCGCGGGATCCACGTGCAGTCCCAGGGTTCGGGTGGATCGCTTTTGACGCTGGCCCGTGCTTCTTGCCTTACCTCCTCGCCTAAGGTTTAGTTTTTTTTTCTTTTTTCCTCCCTTTCTTGCCGAGAACTTCTTATCGTGGTTGTGGCTGCTCGCTAGTCTGTTTTGAGTAATTTTCTCGAAGCACGCGCCGGGAGTTCCAATCTGCTAGTTAGCGAGACCCGACGACGCGATGCTTTGACGGGCTACTTGCCTGACCTGTGGTGCCATGTTGGCAAGAAAATTGATTGAATGTCCTCTGCTCGATCGGGAACATCAACAAAGGAAATGGGAGCACCCCTTGGCCGCGTAATCATCTTGTCTTGACTTTCGGATGATCTTCGTCGATATTGCATGAAACAACCAAAAATTTGCAGCTCAACCCGGCTGTTTAAGGGTCTGAGTGGGGCCGACCTTGAATTTCGGGTGGCCGGCTTGGCGCCCGCCCTTCCCTTCCTGTCACCATGTGAACCCGATTCGCCTCAAGGGCAAGAAATCAACAACTTCGGCACTGGCAGGTCTGATCTTTGAGCTCGGTCATGACATCACCAATTTTAGCTGAGTAGAATATTGCTCGATCAACTCCTGCCTTTACCCCGAAGCTCGTCATTTGCTCACCACGGCCGATGACAATAGTTCTTTTCATCGCGTTTCGAGATGGAATGCAAGGAGCGCGTCAGATCCCTCTCTGCTCCCTCGCCCTCCAATGCGTCTTCAGCTCCGATTCACCATTGAGGGGGCCAATTGCCGGTCGGCGGGTGTGCCAAAGAATCTGGAGTCGTGTCCTCCGCAGTCTGGAGTACGCAATACCGCTTCGACGCACATGCTCTCCAGACGTTCATCCAACGGCTCGGATCAAGCACCCCTGACTCTGAAGACGATCCTGTCACATGACGTAGATCATCTCCATCGGTCCGCAGCACCGGCAGCAGGAATGGCTAGGCGGCAGGGCTAGGGGCCCTCAGGGAAGGTGCTGCGAGCTCTGCGGATATATTATCACAGGCTGGCGCGCAAGGGGCGTGATCAGTTATTCAGCCACCAAACAAACACAGCCCTGATTTCGTCGATGCTTCACGGAATTTCTTCGCCGATAATATGACTTCATGGGAAAGGGGAATGGAAATGCGATATCACATGTGGAAGGTTGAGCGTGCTGACGTATCGTAATGAACTGACTGGATTAACCCTGCCTTGCTCCAGCTGTGCCTGGAGATGGTGACTAATGACTTGAGAGGAAGAAGCAGGTAGGGTAGGCTTGTTGAGCGTGGAGTCATGTAGCTTATGCGCGGTCGCATAAGCTCTGTGTACCTTGCATTGTTGTCGAGCACTGTGACGAAGGGGATTCGCATGTTTATCACCCTAATTGACTTGTGTTGTAGCATTGTGCGGAGTGTCGCCCACGAAAAATATAGTGAGAGCGCGCATACTTGAAGAGCATCAACTGCTGCTAGCGACTAAGGTGATACTTCCTGCGCACCAACGCACCAACTACACCAGCTCAGGAGTGTGTCTATACAGACTCATTATGAGCGCAACAAGGCTAACTTGCCTCAAGAAGTCATTGGTTGTACAAGTGGGGATCTCAAGTCCATAGCATGATGCAAGCAAGTCCACCTACGTCAATGGCGTTCTATCCTTTTCCTAGGTTAGTTTTCGGTTTGACCTCCCATCTATCTATTCGAAATGCAGTCTTTAGTACAAGGAACAGGAACTTGCCTCCTCATATTCATCCTCGCTGAGTAAGGGCACTGACCTGGAGAAAAGACTCTCCTTGAGCTTCCGACCGAGAAACTATGGCGAGTAATATGTTGGAGCGAGACTGGCGGCGCAAGTACTGTACGACCTGCCATACCATCTTCACTATTTGTGTGTCAATTTCCTACGCCTCGGGTCGGAAGGAACTTTCCAGTACCACCACATTTCCGACCACAACCACTACCATCCTAAACAACTCTTCACTTGTCTCACGGTCACCAAACACTCACGTCTCTTTCATTTTTCATAGTAAGTCTGCGAGATGCAAACAGATACGCAATGCCGAGGTTCTGACACAGTTACCAACGTGGGTGTGAATTCTCTCGAACAAATAGTGCTGGACTCGAGGGTCATCACACGGCATCCCCAAGTCGCACATCCCGAATGAAACAAGACACTCACTTACAGAGATAACGACTGCCAATGCCACGGAATCGATTGATACGTAATCTGCACTTCTCCAGAAAAGATCTGGTGGAGGAATAGTAGGTGGTAAGTAAACAGCAGATACATAACAAAAACAAGAGCATGTACGGAAAAGGTTACAAACCGAGCCATCGTCCACCGTGAGTACCAAGCAACCAAGAAGTCTTTGAAAAGCCGTTCTAGCGGAAAATTTACAAAAAGATGACTACGTACATTCGCCAAAAGACACAAAGAGCATGAGAAGCAGGAAGCAAGCCACAAGCAAACGCAACTGACCCAACAATACGAGAACTCCAAGATGCACGCCCCGACCGCCGCCCCCCCACCCACCCACCCGCGGGGCGCGCACCTCTCCACCCTACCCGTTGCGCAACAGCTCCAGAATCAACCGCAACTGGAAGTTCTCCGCGCCAAACCTGCGCTCCAGCTCACCGATGCTCTTCTCCAGATGGCCGTACAGGATCTTCAACGTGTCCTCGGTGAACTGCAGGCTTCCGTTCCGTTTCATCAGCTCCAGAATCGTCTCCTTCTGGGCGTGCGTCGCGGTGCCGCGGACGCGCCGCTGCATCCAGACATTCCGTAGGACATGGTTCTCGGGCATGGATTGCAGGAGGTGGATCAGGGGGAGGGAGAATTTCCCTTCTTCCAGGTCTTCGCAATAGCCCTTTTGCTTCGTGTACTGTTTTTCGGTCGGTGTGTCAGTTCCCCAGCATGCGGAATGGAAAAGGGGGGGTGTTTTCGGTGGGGAAAGGAGAGATGCAGAAGGTGCCCATACCTCGGCAGAGACCAGATTCTGGTAGTCGTCCCGGGTCTGAAAGTACCGCCCGAGGCGATTGGAGAAGTCGATCATATCGACTTTGACGGGATTCGTCGAGTGAAGGGCCATGAGGCGACCGAAGAGGCGGACGAGACCGCCGGTCTCTGGACCAGGCGTTAGAGCCATGCGTTGCTCTCGATTGGGGGACTTCAGAACTCACTGTGCTCGACCATCCGGAAATACTCATTGATAGAAGGACAGATAAGATTACTGGTCCAATATAGGTCCATGGACTGACCCACGTAGAGGTAGTGCAGTTCCTCTTTAAAATAACAAGAGTCAGTTGTGGCCCAGTTGCCGTGAGGGGATTCATCACGCATACCGGTGAATACAAGCAAGCTTTTGGCATCGCCCAGTTTCTGTATCTCTTGCAATGCGCGGATGAGCTGATAATTGGCCGAATTGACCGTCTGGCCGAGCCCGAAGATCATGTGGGTTGATGCTTTGCCCCGTCGAAGCTCCGATCCGTCTTCCAAGTCATCGAGCCTGGAACTGGTCAGACGTGTGGCACTTGAGATACAGGGTATGGAGAGAGCACAAACATCAAAGACGCATTGTGGAGAATTGTGATGATGGATTTGATGATGGCTAGTTTCTCGGCCGGGACACGGAACCAGACATTCAAGGCATCGATCGCATGCTCCCGAAACCCCTTGGATGGAAGAGCCGTGATGTATTCGTATGGGGCCTGTAGAACCTGTTGATTGGATTCGTCGAGTCAGCGAGCTGCGGATGCCTGGAGCAACAAAGCAGTAATGTCTTATACCTTGGCGTCAAGATCTTGCTCTTTGAGCGGTGATTCTACCTCCTTGACGTCATGGCCTCCATGCTTGGTTGACTCCAATTTCCTGTCATGATCCCCAAGTTTAAAGCCATCACGGCCCGCCAGGTGCTGCGTGATAACCGCGCTCAGAAGGCTTGTGTCACCGTTGCTAAGCCCGTTGGTATTTCTTCCCGGGATAGAAGCATGCCGGCTGCTGTTCTCAATGGCAGTGCCATTGCCATTGAGAGTGTCATGACTTCCGGTGCCAGTACCATTGCTGCTCACCGCGTGATCTCCATTGACTGTGCGATCGCGGACCTTCACTTCACTCGGATCCACACCGGACGCCCCACCCTCAGGCGTCTGCGCCTTGGGAATGCCGTTCTTCATCCACTCCAGCTGGCGCTCGCTGAACGATGCGTCGGTGTAATATCTCGGGCTGTGGAAGCTCCAAACCACGTTTCCGCTCATGCTGTACAGAACCGACTCCAGATACCGCTTGGTATCAGGGGAGAGGTCGTCGCGAGCTTTGACCTCCTCGAAGACCCGCAGGTAGTCGACGGTCGCCTTTTGGATTTCCCGACGACATCGTTCCTGGGCCTGACCTTCGGAGATCCCATGTTCTTCCATGGCGACGAAGATGAAGTTTGTCACGTAATCTTTCCCCAAGGCGGCGGCGCTCTGGCGTTCCTTCTCCCAGGAGACCAGATCGTTCACCAACGCCATGTGAAGATATGCAGTGGTGGCAAGCTGATGGCAGGTGTCCAGTTCATTTTCAGGGATGGTGATTGCTTGCGCGAAAGTGAGCAGGCCATACCAGAACCTAAACCTCACAGATTAGTCCCCGTCTAGCATCGATCCTCAAAATAGGAGCAGGAAGAACGGCGGAGAAGGAAAGAAAGCGGGGGCGAGAGAAACTGACAGCATCCCGACATCATGAACCCGGTATTTCAGGTACTCGTCTTCGGACTTGAACCTGTAGTCCTCCTGTCGTCCTGCCTTCTCGAGGAAGGACGACCAAGCCTTGAGGGAAGTGATCGCGCGGTCTTTATCAATGCTCAGCATCCGTTTCGCAACGTACGCCTGCAACGCGCGCTTTCCAGACCCGGCATGCTTGATAGTTCCGGTGCTGATCACCTGATCGAATGCTGCTTTGAGATCGTTGTTATGTTCGTCGCCCTAGTACTTATCGTTAGTCCATTCGTTTTCCTCGTGTCTGCACGGGAGGGGGGATCCATACGTATTTAGCAATATCGGTGACATCTGACCCAGAATTTGTCAGTCTACTAGCAGCAAGCAACCGAAAGACATGGAATCGACATAAAAAACCTACCGTCATGAAGAAACGCAAGCTCATTTGCGTACGAGACGATTCCGAGTCTTTCTGGAAGGGCTTCAGGGATAGCAATGCTCATCCCGCTCCAGGGGTGA
This sequence comes from Aspergillus fijiensis CBS 313.89, assembly GCF_003184825.1. Lineage (NCBI taxonomy): Eukaryota > Fungi > Ascomycota > Eurotiomycetes > Eurotiales > Aspergillaceae > Aspergillus > Aspergillus fijiensis. Next base: position 426,384 of record NW_024468981.1, read on the forward strand.
CCCAGTCCGCCCCTGTAGAGCTCCAGCGGCCCGACCTGCTCGCGCCAGTGCTCTTGACATCTCAGACAATTGATCTCCTCGAGCTCGGTGTTCTTGTGATATCTCACGGCGAGGCCATCGCATAACCCTTGGGTTTGGTAGGTGCTAGGGTCTACCACCGTAGAGAATCTGAACTCCATGCTCCGGAAAGAATGAAAGACGCGAGGCAGTAGAAGAGAATGAGGCAGAAATGGACGAAAAGTATGTATCCAAGAGTCGGGTGAGCGGGGTCAGTTTGGTGAATTGTACGAGCTGTGTGCTGCGACATCGAGAAGATAGAGAGATGACACGAGGAGGATGCTGTATTTAAAGATTCTGCCTTGTGAAGCTGGTTCCCCTTTCGGCATCGATAGTGCAATGAACTATCCTAGAGGGGCATACTCAACCGGAGCGAGCTCAAGACCCCGGTGGAATATGAGTGCCAATGCCCATTCTTACTCGTGAGTTAGAGGAATAGGATCTGCGCTTCGACATGCATCTCCTGAGGGGTTGAATACGGTGACTCCGTGAACTGAGTCGCAGAGTGATGACATCATACTCCTCTGTTATCACCCACTTGTATGGAATCCAAATGATATTATCTGGTGTTTGATAAGGCAGCGCAAGCGGTAGCAGTTGTAATCCAAATTAATGGTCATTGATTTGAGCTGACGGTTCCAGACAACTAGGTGAACTGGTGGGGGTCGGCGCTGACATGCAGCAACTGAGAGATTTGAGAGAAAGAAGTGTCGTCTTTTGTTTGTCATCTTCAGCTTTGAAGATGATGTTTGTTGGTCGGCTTCATCCTCGGGTATACTCAGCTGCGGCTGGCTGAGACCTACATCATAGATAGCGAAGCGTCGTCTTTGAACAGAATAGGAACGCACTGTCTCAGTGGCCAATCTAGGCTGCTATACAGGCTGTGATGATAAAGAACAAAACTACTTGCAGCATCATGGATTATCATGCATTATCACGCAGTACCGCAACGTCAAACACATCGGGGTCTGGATATACTACGTGTTATCTGCACGGAGCCCGGAGTTTACAATTCGACTAGAGTGGCTCGCTTATGCTAGGCTCATGTGGAGACACTTAGCACATTCCCATGACCATGTGCAGGCGGACTGATGATCAGGGTTGCCACCACGACATAGTTGTTGTTACCTATTGCCTCCCTTCGGACCCCACCTCCTTTGCTCTGAATGATTCCTCTCTTGAAAGTGTACATGTTACTACAAGCATAGACTCTATATTGGCTCGAGACTCAGTTCTACTTACAACTCTCATCTATGGTCCAAGCCTAAGAATCAACCACAAGATGACCAACTCAGTTGATTTCCAGACTGCCCGCGCCCTCTTCTTCGATTTGTATAGCAAGTATGGGGTTTACGGGCTTTTCCTCGCCGCGGTTGCTGTGTATAGCGTGGCACTTATTATCTATCGCCTGTACTTGCACCCATTAGCTCGATTTCCCGGGCCCAAGATTGCTGCTGCGACCGGGTGGTATGAGTTCTACCACGAAGTCATCAGAGGTGGAATGTACATCCATGAGATTCAGAGAATGCACAGAGAATACGGTACGTAGCCCAATTTCCGGCTCCGATCTGTTCTAATTCCCCGACTAAAGGCCCTATCATCCGCATCAATCCCCATGAGATTGTCATCAATGACCCGGACTACTATAACACCGTCTATGTCGCCTCCAACACCCGCCGCTCGGAGAAGTGGTATACCCTCCAAGGGACCGGACTTGAGGGTAAGGAATTCTTCTTTTTCCCCCCTGTGTGTCGTACAAGAATGCATACGACTGACCAAATCATAGGCGCTATGGGCATGACCATGGGGCACGAGTTGCACCGCCGCCGCCGCAAGCACTTCGACCCATTCTTCTCGCGTTTGGGCGTCACGCAGATCGAGGGGGTGATCCTGGATGAAGTTCAGTTACTCACTGATCGACTCGAGGGTTACCGGAAGTCAGGCCGGACTATCCAGATGGAACATGTGATGGCTGCGTTCACCGGCGACATTGTGACAAAGATCTGCTCGGAGAAGTCCCCGGACATGATCCGGCACCCGGATTTCGGCAAGGAATGGTAAGTCAGGCTTTGTCAATCCGGTTTGGAAACTGGTGATGAATTGCCCACTTACCGCAGGATTATGCAGGTATGTCACGATCCACACCTACCAGCTCCAGGTGCACCTTTTCGTGCAATTTCCACATTTGATCTCGTGAGTGCTCTGGCCAATTCTGCTTCCTTTTTCTTCTGCTTCGGAAGACTAACGCAACAGCCAGCCTCACGCAACTCATCCCGCGGGGACTCGTGATGCACTTTTCTCCAGGAGCCGCGGCGTTCAAGAGCTTGCATCAGGTAGGCCATTTCCTCCTCTGTCTTGCTCGCAAGCCCCGTTCTCTTCGCTAAAAATAGACCAGTACGCCTTCGACCACATCACCGAAGCCAAAAAGGACATGGGTCGTGCCGGCAAGGGGCAGCAGGAGGCCGGCCGCAGCTCCGTCTTCCGCCGCGTGCTCTCCAGCGACATGCCCGAGACAGAGCGCGAGACGGAGCGGCTGGCGCGCGAGGCCCTGCAGCTGTTCGGCGCGGGCACGGCCACGTTGGTGCGCGCTTTCAGCATGATCTTCTACCACGTTCTGTCCAACCCGCAGATGCGCGGCCGGCTCCGGGAGGAACTGAAGGACATCATGGCCGAGTACCCTGCCAAGAGACCCACTTGGCAGGAATTGGAGCGGTTGCCGTACTTGCACGGGGTTGTCAAAGAGGGGTTGCGGTATGTGCAATCAATCTCCAATGAACTCCTCTTTTCAGCCTGGATTTCAATCGCTGATACGCGGCAATGCTAGGCTGAGTTATGGGGTCATGCGTCACCTCGCCCGCGTCTCGCCCGATCATCCTCTGCAGTTCAGGGAGTGGACGATCCCCGCCGGCACCCCCGTCGGCATGTCCTCGCATAGCCTCCACTCCGACCCAGAGACATTCCCCGAGCCGGCCAGGTTCCTCCCCGAGCGGTGGATGAAGGACAGGCACCACCCCAACATGAACCGGAACTGGGTTCCCTTCGCTCGCGGCTCGAGGATGTGTATTGGCATGAAGTAAGAGTTCTTTCCTTTGAACCTTCCCTTCGCAAGGGTCTTCGGACAGCTGGCACATCGTTGGGGTTTCACTTGGCTAACATGTAAAAAAAACTAGTCTTGCCTTGGCTGAAATGTACTGGGTGCTGGCTGTTTTGTTTCGCCCCGGGGCGCCGGAGCTGGAACTGTTCGAGACTACCGAGGCGGATGTGGTTCCCGTGCGGGACTACGTGGGAGGGGTTCCGGAGTTCGGGACTAAGGGGGTGAGGGTGAGAGTGGTGTAGATGAGGTCGTGAAGGGGAAGAGGAAGGTGACAGGAGAGGGAGGATACATTACAGACAGGGTTGTTGGGGACACTGGTGGGGGACAGATTGAATTGTGTAGCTAATGGACGGGAGTATGTTTTGCGGCCTTGGCTACTTAGATGGATACAGAAATTCAATCTCTTAACGCGGAGCATTCAATTGCCAAAATTGATCATCGTTTGCTAGCAACCCATGTGGCTACTTTTCTCGTTCACTCTGGTCGCCGAAGCATGAACCACGGCAACTATCACACATATCTTGGCTAGAAAGAAGAAAAGATCGCTGCGGTGAAAACTTATGACGTTTTCCCGGAGAGTCCGAAGGATCCTGCTTGACTTGCAGAAATGATGGTTGCGGAATGCACAGTATTACTGATAGAAGGCCTTCATCTAGTACGTCCCTGATCGTGTCGCTGAGCGCGGCAAGGCAGTCGCCAGGATGATCCCGAGATGAAGCTTCACCGCTTGGAAACTATAGGGCTCGGAGCTACGATGACAAAATTAGAAATGGTAAAACCAACTTGTTTTTCGGGAGGAAAGGCGAGCCCCAACCAATGACTGGCAGAAGAGGCCGAGAAGAGAAGAACAAAGAAATTGAAATCACAAAGAACACCGAAAAGGGGGGCCGGAGAAGGGGTTGGTTGTTGAAAACACCAAGATGGAAAAAGAAAGAATTTCTTCACGGGAAGCAAACAGATCTGCGCAGCAAACACCTTTTATACGACATGGATGTTGACAATTTCGAAAGGTGGCGAATGCGCGATAAAATTATCTCTTCGTGCAGAACGAGGAACGATTCGACGGGAATGCAAACATCGAGACATAGCAAACATTGAAAACGCATGCACGGCATGGATGTTGATGGATACCCATAGCCCGAAGATCATTTTGATTCTGGCCGATGGCTGACCTTGGCTGACGCGTGGCTGATACTGGCTGATGTTAGCAGATGTTGGCTGACGAGAGCCACACTGGACCCATGAGTCGGCAGACAAAGAACATTGCTGTGGATCACGTTACCCAATATGAGAATCAAACCTAATTGTCCAGCAGAACAGTCAACAGGCAGAGAAAGGGGCTCTTTCACAAGAGGAGTATAGGGCTGGAACCATCTAAGGTCCTCTGCTTTTTTTGCCCTTCAACTGAAGACTTTTCTTCAAACTACCCTGTCGCTATAATTTGTTCTGCGTGATCACATTCAGGTTGGCGCCCTCAGCTCCGAAGGCTTGCAGTGATGACCGACGATCATGAGGTCGAAAGTGGCCTCTATACTCACGTGGAGAAAAGGGCAGAGGAGGTTCATCAATTAGCCAGGCAGTTCACCGAGCAGAGCACTTTCTCTACTACCGGACAGAACCCTTTCGCTGCCGAGCCAGGATCAGCCCTGGATCCCAACGGTAACAATTTCGATGCTTTAGCATGGTGTAAGGCCATGCTACATGTTCACACCGAGGATGAACAGGCACATCCACTGCGAACTCTGGGGATTGCCTTTAGCAATCTCAACGTGCACGGTTTTGGTTCCGACACAGATTACCAGAAAAGCGTCGGCAATGTCTGGTTTGAAGCGCTCGCTCTGGCCAGAAAGGCGCTCGGTACCCAGAACCAGCGCAGAATCCAGATCCTACAGAACCTGGAGGGCACCGTGGAGGCTGGCGAGATGCTGGTAGTTCTTGGTCCTCCTGGTTCAGGATGCTCGACCTTCTTGAAGACCATCGCTGGGGAGACGGATGGCTTCCATATCGATCAGGAATCTAGTATCAACTATCAAGGTATGTCCAATGAACCTACGAGAAAGTAAATGATTCGTTACTGAATAGTTCTAGGTGTGAGCGCAAAGCAGATGGCCCACGAATTCCGAGGGGAAGCCATATATGCTGCCGAGGTCGATATCCACTTCCCCAGGCTCACGGTCGGAGATACCCTATACTTTGCGGCACGCGCCCGAGCACCACGGCACATTCCTGGCGGGGTGGATGTGGCCCAGTATGCCAGCCACAAGCGAGATGTGATAATGGCTATACTTGGTATCAGCCACACTAAGAACACAATCGTCGGAAACGATTTCATCCGTGGTGTATCCGGTGGTGAGCGCAAGCGAGTCAGTATTGCCGAGGCTTGCCTCAGCAGTGCTCCCCTGCAATGCTGGGATAACTCCACCCGCGGCCTTGACAGCGCAAATGCCATTGAGTTCTGCAAGGCACTTCGGATGCAGGCAGATATCAACGGTGCCACTGCCTGCGTTTCGCTATATCAAGCTCCTCAAGCTGCCTACAACTATTTCGACAAGGTGCTGGTATTATACGAAGGTCGCCAGATCTACTTCGGTCGGACAGACGCCGCAAAGCAGTACTTCTTGGACATGGGCTTTGCCTGCCCCGAGCGACAGACCGATGCAGACTTCTTGACATCTATGACTAGCCATCTCGAGCGTGTTGTGCAGCCAGGTTACGAAGGCCGCGTGCCTCGAACACCGGATGAGTTCGCTGCACGATGGCAGGCCTCACCCCAGCGAGCACGGCTTCTTCAAGACACCGAGAACTACAACGCAAAGTTTACGCTGGATGGAGAGTTCCTGGGCAAATTCAGGCATTCCCGTCGAGCTCAACAAGCCCGGGTTCAGCGCGTATCCTCACCTTACACTCTATCCTATGCACAACAGGTGAATCTGTGCCTATGGCGTGGATACCAACGCTTAAAATCCGATCCCAGTGTCACAATATCGTCGTTGATTGGAAACGTTATTACTGCTCTTGTGATTGCTAGTATCTTCTATAATCTCCAGCCGAACACCAGCACCTTCTTTCAGCGCGGTGCCCTTCTCTTCTTTGCTTGTCTCATCAATGCCCTTGGTTGCGGTCTGGAAATGCTGACGCTATATGCGCAACGTGGGATTGTAGAGAAGCACGCGCGATATGCTCTCTACCACCCATCTGCCGAAGCAATTTCATCGATGATCATGGACTTGCCGTACAAAGTCCTCAACGCCATCCTGTCGAATACCGTTCTCTACTTCATGACCAACTTGAGGCGAGAACCTGGGGCTTTCTTTTTCTTTATCTTTACTTCATTCATCCTGACGCTGACAATGTCGATGTTCTTCCGGTCGATGGCATCGTTGACGAGATCCCTGGTTCAGGCATTGCCCTTTTGCGCGGTTGTCCTGCTCGGTCTATATTCGTATACTGGGTTTGCGATCCCGACAGGGTATATGCTCGGGTGGGCGCGGTGGATTGCCTATCTCAATCCGATCAACTATGGCTTTGAGTCTCTCCTGGTCAACGAGTTCCACAACCGGAACTTTCAGTGCGTGGGATTTGTCCCGTCGGGTGCTAGCTACATGGACCTCCAGCCTGGGAACCAAGTGTGCTCTACCGTCGGATCCGTACCCGGTCAAGGATTTGTCAATGGCGATGCCTACATCCAATCAGCCTATGACTACAACGTGTCGCACAAATGGAGAAATATCGGAATCATCCTGGCCTTCATGGTCGTTCTTGGGGCCATCTATCTGGTCGCGACTGACTTTATCACCGAGAAAAAGTCCAAGGGTGAAATCCTAGTGTTTCCCCGCGGGCATGGGGCACTCAAGAGCGGCAAGCCGAACGATTTTGAAGGGGGCAGTGACCGTACTGCGTTTCAGGAGAAGTCCAAGTCCGACCCCGATGACCTTACGATGATCGAAAGCCAAACTGCAATCTTCCAGTGGCAGAATGTTTGTTTCGATATTAAGATTGGGAAGGAGAACCGCAGGATCCTTGACCACGTTGGCGGCTGGGTCAAGCCAGGAACCTTAACCGCTCTGATGGGGGTTTCTGGCGCTGGGAAGACCACACTGCTGGATGTCCTAGCTACACGTACCACGTTGGGCGTGATCAGCGGAGAAATGCTTGTCGATGGGAGACCGCGGGATGAATCGTTTCAACGCAAGACTGGCTATGCCCAGCAACAGGATCTGCATCTGAGCACTGCCACAGTGCGCGAGGCGCTCGAGTTCTCAGCTCTTCTTCGTCAACCGGCTCATGTTCCTCGTCGAGAGAAGATCGATTACGTGACCGAAGTCATCAAACTGCTTGATATGGCAGACTATGCTGACGCTGTCATTGGCGTCCCCGGAGAAGGCCTCAATGTTGAACAACGGAAACGTCTTACAATCGGGGTAGAGCTTGCGGCGAGACCGGCCCTGCTTCTGTTCTTGGATGAGCCCACGTCGGGGCTCGATTCCCAGACATCCTGGGCTATCCTCGATCTCCTCAATAAATTGAGGAAGAATGGCCAAGCGATTTGTAAGTTCGGGGACTCATGCATTCATCAATTTTTACTAACACGATCCCAGTGTGTACCATCCATCAGCCATCTGCTATGCTGTTCCAGCGGTTTGACCGTCTCCTCTTCCTTCAAGCCGGTGGGCAGACCGTATACTTTGGAGACATTGGCCAGAACTCGCATATTCTGATTGATTACTTCGTGCGCAACGGTGGCCCTCCCTGCCCCCCAGCCGCGAATCCTGCTGAATGGATGCTTGATGTAATCGGTGCCGCGCCCGGCTCCCACACAGACATCGATTGGTTTGAGACGTGGCGCAATTCCCCTGAATACGCACAAGTGCAAGCGCACCTCAGCTCACTGAAGCTCGAACGCGCCCAGCAGAACCCACTGGCCCGCGTCAGCTCCAGCACCGAGCGCGAGGACCGAGCCAGCTATCGCGAATTCGCTGCCCCTTTCTGCGCCCAGCTCCGCGAAGTGCAGATCCGAGTCTTCCAGCAATTCTGGCGCTCCCCGATCTACATCTACTCCAAGGCGATTCTCTGTGTCTTGCCCGCGCTCTTCGTCGGCTTCTCTCTCTTCAACACCCCCAACACAATCCAGGGCCTGCAGAACCAAATGTTCAGCATCTTCCTGTTACTCATCCAGTTCGGGCAACTCATCCAACAGATCATGCCGCATTTCGTCACGCAGCGGGCATTATACGAAGTGCGCGAGCGGCCGTCGAAGACGTACTCGTGGAAGGTCTTCATGCTCAGCAACATCGGCGTCGAACTGTTCTGGAACTCGCTCATGTCCATCCTGATGTTCCTGTGCTGGTACTACCCGATCGGGATGTATCGCAACGCGGAGCCCACCGACACCGTCCACCTGCGGGGCGCGCAGATGTGGCTGCTGATCTGGACCTTCCTGCTGTTCTCGTCGACCTTTGCCCATTTCATGATCGCGGCGCTCGACGCCGCGGAGAACGCGGGCAACCTGGGCAGTTTCCTGTTGTTGCTCTGCCTGCTCTTCTGCGGGGTGCTCGCGACCCCGGCCCAGCTGCCCGGGTTCTGGATCTTCATGTACCGCGTCTCCCCGTTCACCTACCTGGTGGGCGGGATGCTGTCCGTCGGGATCGCGGACACGACCGTCACCTGCGCCGACAACGAGTATCTGCGCTTTGACCCCGTGAATGAGACGACCTGCGGCCAGTACCTGGCGCCGTACATCGCGCGGGCGGGCGGGTATCTGCAGGACGAGACCGCGACGGCGGCCTGCCGGTTCTGCCCGGTCGCGGACACGAATGCGTATCTGCGCGGGGTCGGGGCGAGCTACGCCGATGTCTGGCGGAACTTCGGGCTCATGTGGGTGTTCATCTTCACGAATATCGTGGCCGCGTGTCTGCTCTACTGGTGGACGAGGGTGCCGAGGGTGAAGAAGCCGGTCGTGGCTCCTCAAGCTTGAGGGTTCACCCGTGCCCTGTCGTTATGGGCGAGTTTGTTGTTGTATTCTTGCTCTTCGCGCTTTTACTTGTATTAATACCGTCTTGATGGATTAGGGCCTTTGCATGATGTTGCCGAATCAGCAATGATAGTAAGAACAGGGCTAGTACTAGAAATGGCTTTTCCAAGGTTACTTACTCATGTTGATAGACGGTACATAAATTTAGTAGCTCTAGATTCTGCATTTCTAGAACATACGCAAGAGAAGGTCGTGTAACTGTTGCACCATCGGGATGACTGCTCAACCTTCCCTGAGGCGCACTTGCCCTAACTCCGAGATCGTCGCAATGACAGAGGTATCGGGAACGGTGTTTGGGTAGAATGCGGCACTTGCTGACCGCGCGCCGCCACGGTGGAGGCCGAGGAGACCAAGGATCCCGTGGGGCTCACAACAGAATTGTCAGTATTGGCTCATCAACAAAGATATCGAGATCACGAGTGACCCGAGTTGCATGTGGTGGCCTCGATAGCCCCTATAAACTTCCCGCCTGCGGAAATTTGGAATCCTTTGGTTTAATGTGATCGTGAACCTGGTACGGCGTGCGCCGCTGTTTGAGACCGGCACTAGAAAGGGAGTATGTGGTAAGCCGCAGTCACCCAATGATCTCAATATTCTTTTTGATCCGCGGCGTTTGTGTGGCGCTACACTCTGTTGTTTGTACTTACAAGGTTGCAGCGGAGGTGGAGTACCGGATTGTCGGGGCGGCCGCTGTCAGCGTGGGGTCCGGATAGAAACCCCGGAGTCGAGCCTTGTTTCCTCGGCCTCGTTTGAATTTCTACGATCCCGCCCGCCCTTAAAGTCAATTAGGTAACATGCTGCTGATCCGTGCATCGAAAAGCCTTTTCCAAAGTACAATCGGTTTGATATGATTCAGATTGCGAGGTCACACTATGTGGCACATTTACTGTTCCAAGAGAATACTGTACTCCACTCTTTTAATGCTTGGTACATCTTAAGGTAGTAAGGACATCAGTCGGAGCCAGAATCAGTGAGGGAGTTAACCTATCATTTGCGGCCACTCGCTGCTCTCTGGAGCGGGAAGTGGGGCCGGAAAAAAGAGGTACGTAAGGCTACTGCCGGTCCGGCGCTATATGCTCACAGTAAGCAGCGAGTATAGAGGCCGAGGGGGCTGAACGCTAACACGAGAAAGCGATATGCATAAGCAAAAAAAACATGATATAAGAGAGGCTACGATACAACGAAATTACACAGACATACATCACAACACGCCCGACTTGCTTGCACGAGTGCAGTTGAGCGAGCCATAAGATCTTCCCCCCCCCCCATCACTGAAGGCGAACTCGGTAATCCTGGATGGAATTGGACTATGTTAAAGGACTATTTCTCCAAGACCTATAACAGTCCGACCGTAGCACAGGATGCGAAAGAAAACCTGGCGATTGAGGACTGGCCTGGATTGAACGAAGTGAAAGGTCCAATCCAAACGTCTTTTGGTAACGAGACGCACCCTATTCGCAGGGCATGGGCCGAACTGTTCCGCAGCAGTGGGCCTTGCAATGCCGGTGATCCGTTCATCCACAGCTCTGTGGGCTCATTCAGTTGCCTTGCCTCTATTGACTCGCAGGGTAAGAGAAGCAACTCTGCCTCGGCCTATTATAAGCCTGCTGCGCTTCGACAAAATCTCCATGTTCTTACGAATTCATTTGTTGAGAGAGTGCTATTCGATGAAGGTAAGGCCCCCAGAGCTATCGGAGTCGAGTACCGTCTCGATGGTGTCTCAAAGACTGTTCAGGCAAAGAGAGAAGTTATACTTGCTGCTGGTGTTTTTCAGTCACCTAAGATCCTCCAACTTTCAGGAGTTGGTAGAGCAGACCTTCTTGAACAGCATGGCATTGATGTAGTCATGGACCTTCCGGGGGTTGGGCAGAATCTCCAGGGTAGGTGGACAGTACCCAATCCAGCACCGGCTCTTGAAGAACTTGAAACCATCTCTCTTTTTAACACGGATACTCGCTTTGGGTTGAGAACTAACATCTACTATTTCTAGATCACATGATATCGTACACCGCATTCCAAGCAAAGCCTGAACTTGAGACCAAGGACTCTCTGGTCAGACAAGAGCCTGAAGCCATTAGTCAAGCAATGCAGGAATACGCCGTCACGCAATCTGGGCCCTTAGCATCACTCGGAGTTCATACCTACGCCGATTTGCCTCTTCCCGAACTGGATAGAAGTGCTCTTCAGGCATTATTCACGAACAAGGCCCCTGGGAACTGCCAGCACAGGGCGACACAAGCCTATTTTGACATCGCCAAGACCACCGTTCTTGATCCCAAGCAACCATCAGCTGCGTACCTGTCCGCTTTGGGGCAGACGAATTATTCCAAAGATCTCAAGGACGGGATTATTCCAGCTGCTTCGCCTGGAAAGTTCGTGACGCTTGGAGTCATGCTCTCTCAACCGCTTTCCCGCGGAAGCGTTCATATGTAAGTGATTGTTCTTTTCTGTTTGCTTTTTCCCAGTTGAAGCTTGTGAAAGTTAATTTCTACTCCCGATTCTTCCCATTTCACATGCTACCCTCCCATACCTCTCGCCCCCTCAAAGACTGTATATTCATCAGATCTGACGAAAAGAACTCAAGTACCTGCAACAACCCTGAGACGCCTCCAATCATTGATCCTGGGTACCTGTCAAATCCCCTCGATCTGGAAGTCATGGCACGACACTTGCTCCGTATCAAGAATTTGGCCGAGTCACCTCAGCTTGGGGAGCTGCTCGAACAGCCACTGAAGTTCCGAGACCCAGATGCAGACTTCCAGGGGGACTTAGATGCTGCAAAGAAGTATGCTCAGGACAACCTAGTCTCCATGTGGCACTTTGCGGGGACCTGTTCCATGCTGCCTCGCGAGAAGGACGGAGTGGTGGACCCCAAATTGAAGGTCTATGGTGTTGAAGGCCTGCGGGTTGTGGATGCGAGTGCTATCCCGCTCGTAAGCACAGCGAATCTGCAAGCTACTGTGTACGCATTCGCGGAAAGAGCCGCAGACCTCATCAAGCAGGACCGGGAGAGCAAGTAAAGTAGGCATGAGAGATGCCTACACGCAGAATATATGTGAATTGGACAATGAGCGAGGATGGCGGGACTGCCTAAGCACCCAGGATTCTCACCTTCCGTCGCGCAATTCGCGGGTGATCGACTAGTCACGCTTCACTCCTCTCAGATTAACTTCACTATCTTATCCTCGAATGCCTCTAGGTCTGCAATTAAATACAGGAGACTACACTTCGCACACAATGTGGATCATTTTATGTTTCTCGAGTAGAACAAAACCCCCTCTTTTCCCTCCGTATACCATCCCGCATCTCAAACGAAACACCATCAGTTGTATGGCGTCAAAATGGGAATACTTCGCCCTGCGACTTTTTTTACTTCTTCCGCTCAAGAGTTTACAACATCCATGGCATTTTCGATGCTCTCGACTTAAGAAGCCGCTCAAGTGGGAGATGAAACCCCGTTTTAGCTGTTTCGAGTGCTGATAGAGACAAGCATCTCAAGACTTCTAGTTGGGCTATACCAGCAAGCAAGACTGCCCTAACGAAGCACGTACAACCATTGAAACAATCCTCAACCAGATTTTATAACAAGCTGCGAATTTCTCGTGTTGTGCTCCACGATCTCTTTTACCATTTGTCAACCACAATGATACGCAGTCGGGGAACGGGGGAAACGAAATGTGGACCGACGCTAGTCCCGGTCCGGTGAGCGGGAACGATGGCGGGGCCGTTCTTAAAACCTAGTATCTATCGCATGGTCCGTAGAGTTGGATTTTGATTTGAGAGCCAGTATAAAGAGGAAGCTGCCAGTCCTCCACAACCCTTCCATCGGAGAAGAAATGCAAAGTACCTTTAACAAGCCTAGGTATAACAAACTCACGCCATGACCAGCATCGACTTGTCACCCATTCCTATTCCGCCCCCCACCCTCCTTCAACAAATCCGCACCTCCAAGCTCCGTCCCTTTGGTCCCGTTCTCTCCGGGATCGACAAGCAACCCCACCGTGGTCAAGTCTACGTCTCGACAATCGGCCTGGAGGACGACGAGCATGATCTGACCTTCCACGGGGGTGTCGACAAAGCCATTCACCAGTACTGCGTGGATCACTATTCCTACTGGGCAGACCGGTTCCCCGCGCGCGACGTGCGCGCGCGCTTCGTGCCCGGGGGCTTTGGCGAGAACCTCGTCGCGGACGGCTGGGATGAGCGCACCGTCTGTATAGGGGACTGGGTGCGCATTGGCCCTCCGGGCTCTTCCGGTACTGGCGGAAGCAATGGCTGTCTTCTCGAGGTCAGCCTGCCGCGCCAGCCGTGCTTCAAGCTGAATCAGCGCTTCGGGATCAAGAACTTCGCGCCGCGTACGCACCAGGAGGCCAAGACCGGATGGTACTACCGGGTCCTGGAGGAAGGCTGGATCGAAGAAGGAATGGAGATCCGGATCATTCGGCGGAGCCACCCGCGGTGGTCGATCGCGCGGCTGCACCACTACGTGCATCGGGACAAGACGGACATGATGGTGACGCAGGAGCTCATGGCCATCAAGGTGATCGGCGACGAGTGCAGGAACGTGTTCGTCGACCGCTGGCAAAACCAGCAGGCGAAGGAGGCGGCGGCCCGGCGTCCGCCAGCACCATGGAGGAAGTTCCGGGTCACCAGCCATACGGCGGAAACGCCCCGCATCGTCCGCCTGGAGCTGGAAGCAGTATCCCCGAGATCCCCGAGGTCTGCGCCCACCGCCATCCCGCCCGGCAGCCATGCCCTAATCAAGCTTCCGAACGGCGTACGCCGCCCCTACTCCATCGTCCACGGCCACATGGATTCCTTTGTGCTGGGCGTGGCCCTCGACGAAACCAGCCGCGGCGGATCCAGCTATATCCACCAGTCTCTCCGACGCGGGAATACGGTCGAGGTGGCGGAGATCACCCACGGCTTGCCCCTCGACAAGATGGCCTCGCATCATATCTTCATCGCCGGCGGCATTGGCATAACCGCCCTCCTGGCCATGATGAAACGACTCCAGGACACTAACCAGGACTACCACCTCCACTATGCGGTGCGCACGGCCATGGACGTCGCCTTCGCCACCCAGCTGGCCGACCTCGAGCCCCGGGTCACCGTGTACGACAAGTCCCAGGGCCAACGCGTGGACATTGCCGCCATCCTGCGCAGCCGGATCTGGAACAGCCACGTCTACGTGTGTGGGCCCCAGCGCATGATCGATGCCGTGGTTCAGACCGCCGCGGCGGTTGACATGGCTCCGGAGGAAGTGCACTACGAGCTCTTCCAAGGGGATACTACCCCCGGTGACCCCTTTACAGTGGAGGTCATCTCCCCGGATCGGAAGGCGAAGCTGCAGGTTGGCGCCGAGCAGTCGCTCCTCGAGGTCGTGCGAGACGCGGGGTTCGAGATCGGTAGTTCCTGTGAAGTCGGCAACTGTGGCGCTTGCAGGATTCCCGTTCGCTGCGGAAGGGTGCAGCACCGGGGCACCGCCTTGACGGAATCGGAACAGAAGTCCGAGATGTTGGCGTGTGTCTCCCGCGGCATCGGTCACATTGTTGTTGCGGTCGAAGATTAATTGAGCGGGCCAGCATCGGCTTTCAAATGAGAATTATGTCAAGAGCGGAATCGGGGGCGCTCGAGTGTTGGTTAGGGAGATATGTCTTCCCGGTAAGCTTTGGGACTTCGACGGTGAAAGAAAAGCTTACCGGGTTACTCCACATTTTAATATAGTGACGAAAGATGTAGCTAAGAATTGAACAAGGAAGTTAGTTATTTCGACCAACCAAAACAAGTACATAATAGAGATGATACGAAGAATGAATTATATAATAAAGCTTTTCTTTCCCTTCAGAAGTAAAGTTATGTGACTTACAGGAACTAGTATAGAAGGGTCTTGGCTGGACGATGGTAAGACCACACACATAGACATCCGACCATGACAACCTGCTGTGGCCGCAGGTGCCGCATCCACTGCCTGCCCAGCACCCTCTACCCCATAAAAGTACAACATATATGATCTTAACTATGTCACAACCTACAACGTCCAGGCAGAAGTAGTGGAGGAGAGGGAAACAAAAAGGAAAAAACATACAACAGAAGGGATTCGCTGGTGGTCACCCACCCAACTACTAACCTCCCGGCGTGTGGCTTAAGTACGGCTGAGCGGACGGGAAGCCCTGTTTTCCACACCCTGTGGTCGTATGTGCTCGGTGAAGTTGGCGGAGTGTCTATACCGAACACAATGTCTGAATCAGGCGTTGCATAGTCAACCGACACAAGCTGCGAACGGGGATGTAAGCACTAATTCCTTCCCCCTACGCATGAACCCAGGGATCCGCTTACACGTTTTTTGCCCACAACTTTTGAAAAGATAATAGATTGAGTAATCAACAGATAGCTGACTTCATCTCAGTGTACGTGACCAAACAATGTTAGTTGCACCTGTTTCGATACCATGGAATCTTTTCGTCGGTATCTTCCGCTAGAATCAGAAAAAAATATATATCACCGCAGCTGCACCATACGCCAACGACATCACAGCGACACCACTCGGGCACCAACACCTCCACCGAGTTATACGTAAGATTGTTCACCAATCCAATTCCCAGTCTACTTAACTCCCACCTCAGGCAGCGTACCAGACCAAGAGCAGAGACAAATACCACAAAGGCTATCCAAAGACTGAACTCCAGCTCAAGATAGTGAATAAAGATGGTTGGCGCTCGAATAGGGATAGCGTATATGCAAAGATATATCAAGTTCGATCATTAGGAGGAAATGCAAGACATAATACTGTTCTCTGAAATTGACGGACCGCACCAAGTCCTTCAAATGCATCATCTTATCTTTGCCCATTGCCCAACACCTTCTCCTGCAGCCTCCTCGCCGCCAACTCCCCCAACTCCAATATACTGCCCCCACTCTTCGACTCCGACGCCGACACCTCCACCGCGAGGTCCTGCTTCCACCAGTTGCGCAGCTTGATGGCCACCAGCGAATCCACCCCGACTTCCGTGAGCGACATGTCCAAATCCAACGGCTCCGCGCCGTCCTCTGCCCTGCGCATCAAGAAGTCCGCCACGCGGTCGAGCAGCTCCCCGGCCAGGAACTCCGCGGCCGCCGGCTGCTGGAGTCGGGCCGGGTCGGTGCTGACCTCCGCGAGGAAGGATTTGAGCATGCTGCTGCTGCTGCTGCCGCCGCTGCCGCCCCCCGTAGCATCCTCACCCTGCGCGGCGACAGTCTCGATGTTGCGGTAGATGGCCATCCGTGGGTCGCGCTTCCAGATGATGCGGTTATCCGGGTGCGTGATGGGCAGTCGGGACTCCATTACTTGAGACACCTGGCTGGGGTTGTGGAAGACCTGTCCTAGTTTCGCTGCGGTGCCTGGCGGCCTGCCATCGTACGGCGGTCGGGCCGATGACCGACTTATGGTTAGTTGCAGCGTGTCGAGGAAGTCCTGCTCTGTGAACAGCCGGGCGGAGCCCGCCTCCATCGCGCTTCTCACTGCAGGGTTCTGGCTGATGAACCCCACGTCATTGATAGCGCCGATGTCATGCACCGAGGCCGGGAGCCCCTGCGCATGTCGATAGTGCACAAACGCGTCGAGGAATGTGTTGGCTGCCGCGTAGTTGCCCTGCCCCCAGTATCCGACCTGGCCACCCACCGAGGAAAACATTACGAAGAAGTCTAGATCCTCGTTGGACGGACCCAGCGCCCGGTGAAGATTCCAAGTGCCGTCCACCTTGGGCCGCAGAGGGGTGCGGTAGTCGTCCACGGTCATGTCCAAGATGCCCACGTCGCAGAGCACCATCGCCATTTGCATGACTCCGGCAATCGGCCTCGGCGCCCGGTCGATCACGTTCTGCACGGTGTCGAAATAGGCAACATCTCCGGCTATAGCTTGGACTGCGCACCCCCTCAGGCTCAGCTCATGGATGAATTCCTGGTCTTCTTCTGACGCTCCCGCGGAGCGCGACAGGAAGATGAGGTGCTTCGCACCGTGGGTGACCATCCACGTGGCAATCGCCTTACCCAGGCCTCCCATACCGCCAACAAGAAGATACGCTCGATCTTGGCGGAAGCTTGGCTTGGGAGTCTCCGGCCGCCATTGTAGCGCACGGTTGGTGTCCTCCGACATCCGGATGACGACCTTTCCAATGTGGGAGCCTGTCTGCATGTATCGAAACGCTTCTTGAACATCGTGGGCATCGTAGAAGGTAACGGGGTGGATGGGCCGAATATGGCCATCGGCGTAAAGGTCCAGCATGCGCTTCATGTGCCTGCTAACCTGCGCCGGGGCGGCGACAACGGACAGTGCCAGGTCGAGGCCAATGTAGGCGCGGTTATCCTCGAACCGGTCGAGAGCCAGCTGGCCCCGACCGAGCATATCCCGTTTCCCGATCTCCACCATGCAGCCACACGCCGCGACACACTGCCACGATGCGTGTAGCAACTCGCCAGAGAGAGAATTTAGCACGCAGTCAACGCCTATATCATTGGTTGCGACCATGATGTCGTCTTGGAAGCTGGCATTGCGCGAATAAAAAATCCGATCGCGGGGGATTCCGTGCTCGCGAACTAAGAACGCCGCCTTGGGCTCTGAGCCGACCGTGCAGTAGATCTCTAGCCCCAGCTAGCGAGCCACGTTGATCGCCACAATGCCAATGCCGCCCGCGGCCGAGTGAATGAGGATGGACTGCCCGTTCTCGAGCCGTGCCTTATCGACCAGTGCAATGAGCACCGTCACGTAGACCGCCGGCATGGTCGCCGCATCCTCGAAGCCGAGGGTGTCGGGGATCCGCACAGTAAGGCGCCCCAAGGTTTGTGCCTCCGTCGCCAGACTGGATGTGGTGTTGTTGAGATAGAGCTCCCTGTCTCCAACTTGTAGGTGGCCGACATCTGCTCCGACCTTGGTGACGTATCCCGCGCCCTTCTTTCCCAGGGCGATATTCGGCAAGCCACCGTCGACCACACCCATGGCCATGAGCACGTCCTTGTAGTTCATTCCCACCGCTTGCGTTCGAATCTGTACCTGGTCGGCTGCAAGCTCGGGCAGCGTGCCTCCACTCCAATACAGAAACTGAAGCAATCCTCTTTTCTTCACCCTGAGAGCCTTGGTTTCCGGCTCTGTGATTGGTCCCCGCAAGGCCTCCTTTACCGGGTACCAGTGATACCGGCCCACATGCAGCGCAACGTTCGCCCAGCAGAATTCCATGTCAGGATCCAGGTCGTCCGCCCCTGCCTCGTTGCTACGTTGCAGTTGCATGAAGACGCGCACCACGGCATCTGCCGCTGCCAGACTGTCATGAGACTCTAGTTCGAGAGTAGCGAGAGGCATCGCGAGCTCCGAGCGGATGGTCCGAGTCATTCCGAGAATCAGTGCTTCATGCGGATCCTGTGCCTGCATCTGCGTCAGAGATGACAACCAAAGCACTGAGCTTTGTTGCAGCCTCTGAACCATCTGCAGAAAAAGGTCCCAGTCCGCTTGGCTGGGGGCTTGCAGGAAGGGATGGTCAAGGTCCAGGAAGGATATCAAATCCTGCTCCAGAAAAGGCTGCTGTTCAACATCACTCAATTACCGGTGCTGGGTCTGGTAGCCTCGTTGCTGGAGCAAGCTTCCCACGTGGAGAGCCAGTGGGTGAATGGAACATGGTCCGGAAAGCAGGGTCATGGTTTTGGGGTACACAAAGTCCGACGCGGATCGAGCCGCGATATTGGCATTGATGTGGTACGGCCTTTCATTGTCCAGTCGAACTGTCTCGCATCCATCAAAACCGGCCGCACGTAGTCTGGTGTCCCATTCTTCCGGGGAGATGAAAGGCGCATTGACACGGCTGTCCTCGGCTCCAAGCCACCAGCCCGAGAAAAGACCCTTGGATGGCAGGTCAGTCATTGCTCGCTCGGACAACATATTGAAGACGGTATACGTACCATGACGAAAGCCATACTCTGAAATACTGTGACAGTGAATGTTAGAAGGATACCATTGAGAATGAATTGGGATGACTTACCTGGTGAAAGCTCCTGCAAAAACAGCCGTCCCTCCGATTTGAGTAGGTTTCTGACCTGCACAAGCGTGTCATGCAAACAGGGAGTTGCATGTAGGACCTATATCAAGAAGACATCAGCCGAGAATCCTGTAGGCCAAACGCCATGGGAGGGTACTGCCTCGCAGTAGCAGTCTCTCACATTGGAAGCGATAATGAGGTCATATACCTCGCCCTGAAAACCCTGCTCAAGCGGATCCTGCGAGATATCCAGCACTTTATACTCGATAGTCTCGTAATCTTGAAACCGGTTCCTCGCTGCCGAAAAGGAGCCTGAAGAGATATCGGTGAAGGTATACTGGAGGTAGAGCCGCTCACCGTACGCCGACCGCAGATTGGAGAGAACCTTGGCCGTTAAGCCTCCGGTACCCGCCCCTATCTCCAGGGCTCTCATCTGAGGCTGCATGTGGCCGAGAAGCTGAAAGAACTCGGAAATATCCAACGCATTGTTCATCCAATCATATACACTCGTCAACGTGCCGTCTCGGATCATGACGTCCAGAAAGTCCACTCTCCCGCGCCTGGATGCTGGGAGCAGTAAACCCTGCTTCGGTAGTCTCTGGTTACACGTTCACACCAACCAGAAATCCATAAACCAATCTATTACCGCCTGCAGCCTTTTCTGAACTTCCCGTGTCTCGGTCGCATTGCATGGAGCTTGCTTCCATACCCGCAGGGAGCGAGACGTGCGCGTTCGGGTACCGGCATCGCAGCGCTCTTCGTCATCCCGATTGACCTGTTGATACTGATCCAAAAACCGCCAAAGCTCGTCCAGCGCATCTCCACACTCTCGCGAAATTCGGTTCAGTCGTTGTTTCTGTCGATCTTCAGGCGCATCCTGTGGGTCTAGGTCGTCGATGGCCTGGAGAACAGTAGAGAGGCGCTGTACCCTGGACCGGATGTTGTTAGAATTAATTTTTGCGATGCAGGTTCTGTTCAACTGCGTGAAGGATTGGAATGATGGAGTGCATACTTACTCTTGGGACAGTGCTTGAAACTCATTCGGCGCATCGACGAAGCGCCTGCCTAGTGTCTTGGCGAACTGCAGCGCGGCGAGGAAGTCGCCGACGCCGAAGTCGAAACCCATCCTTTTTTTCAGGTACAATTATCTGGCTCACCGCGGGTGAGGCAGGAATTTTCGACTCGGAGTATCTGCAGAAAAGTTCATTCTGAGCGGGAGTGACT
This sequence comes from Aspergillus fijiensis CBS 313.89, assembly GCF_003184825.1. NCBI lineage: Eukaryota > Fungi > Ascomycota > Eurotiomycetes > Eurotiales > Aspergillaceae > Aspergillus > Aspergillus fijiensis. Next base: position 446,794 of record NW_024468981.1, read on the forward strand.
TAAGCACTCTGGTATGGAGCGGTGGGTTGTAAGATCGGAACACTTTTCTTTCGCGGGTGTGGCGCAGCGTGAGGCTGAGACGGGTGGATCATGGAGACTACGGAGTAGGAAGTCAACGCAAGGCTAGGCTAGGCAGTCTTTTCTGTGACTACCCCTTGGACACATTTTAGGCCAGTTGTGATGGAGCGAAATGAAGGACTTTCAGCAATTCGAGCTCAAAAACGATTTGGTACTAGGTTACGTTGACTACGGGGGGAAAGCTCGGTGACGAAACAAGGCAAACAGTGCATTCAGACGGACCATGAAGAGAGAGAACAGACAGATAAAAAGAAAGCTTGGAAGTTGGGATCAAAGAGAGCAAGGTACAAAAGAAAGAAAACAAAACCTTTAAGAACCGGAAAACAGACCCGTACAGATGGCCAAATCCAGCTCATCTGCCACGATGGCAAACACAAACGGGCGATCGAATATCAAGTCAGGGATATAAGGGGGAGGTCCACCGCGTTCGAACGTTACCGCTGTAGCTGCGGCGGCCACCGTGCCCTTTTCATTACACTCCACACTCAGACCCTGAATGATGTTGCCCACCTGATCGTTTCCTCCCGCATCTAGAGCTGGGAAAGACCCGTCAATCGGAAATCCCAGCGCCTGCAACGTGCTGTTGAGCTCATGTTTCACCTGAAGTTGGAACCGAGGCAGACCGAGCCTGCCCACTCGATGCTGTTCCAATGAGGGAATTCGCCGGGTACGCAGGATTTGGAGCATCTCCTGAATCGGGGTATCTTTGTTGGGTAGGTAGGCAATCATCGATCACTCCGATGGCGGTGTGCAGTGGTAGGGCAGGCGGACGGCTGTGTACCGTTCGCCCTGGTAGACGAGCACCTCCTTCCCGTGCTTATACATCATATCCACTGTGGCAGTTGCTTTCAGCCCGTTCTTTGTCGTGGGGTAGAAAGGGGCACAGCGGACTGTGTCGCGCGGATGGAACGGCTCGGCCCACGCGGCGGCGAAGATCAGGGCGTTGATGAGAGCTACGACCGAGCCGCGCAGGTCGTCTGCTGTCAGCAACGACGGGATCCTGCGGTTGGTTGTCCGAGAGATCCACTTGTTGATCTCAGCCACGCTGTCGGCCAGGTCTCGGAAGTGTAGATTAGCGTCCACCTTGAGCCCTCTCAGATAATCTTGGTATTGTGGAGAGAGGCAGACTTGAGTTTCAGCCACGAGCCCGTTGGCCGAGTGGAACACATTGTCGGATTCGAGCATGCGGCGCATCCTCGGGTAAGTGGCTTGCAGGTCGCGGAGGCTGCCGGCGCCGAATTTAGCGCACATCTCGCGTTGCTTGGGATCAACTGCTGCACCGGCGAGCATAGTAAGGGCCGAGAAGGTGGAGAGACCGCTGACAAGGGTGCTGTTGCTGTAAGGGGCGTTGTCGTTGGTGCGGAACTGGATCAACAGGTCCCAGCCCAGCTTATTGATTGTGCTGATGACAGCACGGTCTTTGGGGTTTCGTGTCGACATCTCCGCTGCTGAAGAACCGCCTTTCTCCAGAGGGTTGTGCGCTGGTTGAGATGAACTGGAAGGAGCAATTTGTTGTGCTTCAGAATAGTATGTAAGTTGGTATGGTGAGGAAATCCGAGTGATTTGAGACTTACAGTGCAGGAATGAGGAGGAGTGCAGAGATTGCGATGAACTATGTTACAGGCAGAGGATGAGTCATTTGACGATGATGGAATGCTTACCGCCGCAGTTCCTAACGCGTGTGTTCTTGCGTGTCGGTTCAGAAGCAACTCGTCGTGTCCTTGATGCATGGTTCTATAGTATGAGACGGGTGTGTCGGCACCTCTATTCATTCGAAGATGCGCCAATGAAAAGAACAACATAGCGACGGTACTAGAGCTCATATACCATAATTGCATGTGTCTACGGACCGAAGCACAGTCTAAAACACATCTTCAAGAGCATGTCCAAGTGCCCCATTGCTGGGCAAACACCCCAAGAAGCAGTTTGACAGAGTGGCCTTCAATTGGCTACTTGGCTCAGGGCTGCCAGCTGTAGCATGTCCCCCTCAGTTAGCTGAATTCAAATACCTTTATATTATATAAATGTACGGTGTGATAATGTAGAGCGAGAAAAGGGTGGATAGTTTCCAGCCTGGTAAGGATTTACTGTCCCGTGCGCGCTACATTAACCCCAGTTTGCTCCTTCCAAAGTAAGCCTACTACCAAGCTAATGAGCACTTTTGCTCAGGCTTAACGTTTAATTCGATGGTGGGGCACTGACAATAATATAGTGTCCAGTGCATACATCGGTTGGCTCGTAATAGTCCTGCGCGTTTTAGTTCTAACCTATGTATTGTGCTTCTTGGTCTGATCCGAGTAACAGCGCAGTGTTCCAAATCACAACTACATGACACCAGTCATTTCAAGTTATTGAGGCTCGAACTGTATCATATGATACTTGGGGCTTGTTACACCAGAATAGTCAGCTTCATTCACTATTCCATGCTCTGGAAGCCTCCTCATTTCGTCCGAGGGGCTCTTCCCCTCAATCCCCAAACAAGATACGCTCAGTATCCGGACACAAGTGCTTACTTACCATGCAGACACCTCAAGCACTCCGCATATTGTGATAGGTAACTAGCTTATTGTCTTCCCAGATGCCCCACGCCAAATCCAATCAAATAGGAGGCATCTGAGCACAATTTGAAGGTACCGCCTAATATCGAGCTCAACCCCTAACCTGCTTGGTCTAGTTAAAGGCTTCCCGTCACAACATCTCACTGACCGGCCAAGCGCAACTGTCAGCCCACTACTCGCAACAGAAGAGCCACTTCTCCGCAGCACAAGCACGCACGGGCGGAAGCGACGCAAGTTGCCCCAGTAGCCCGCTGTCATATCAACCGCCACCCCACATTCATTGGATAATAAATGATTGCAGCCCGTGTTAAACTCTTAGCAAAGTCTTCTATGCCCGTGCGATAACGTGCCATGCTCCTTGGCAAATAGACCAGACCCTTACAAGCGCTAGGTCCCTCCCCAGCTCTCAATAGTGCGACTTCATCACTCTGTCACTCACAAAACCAAAAGCACACAACCGCAACATGCCTTCCGAGCCTGTGGACGACATCATCAAATCCCTCGATGAAATCCAACCCGACAAAGTAGGCAGAGGGGAGGTGGATCGTCTCCGTCTTCGCGCAGCCGCGCGTTGCCTCCTCGCAGGGGTAGAATTCCCGTACGAACAAGCCTGGGGCTTGTGCTTCGACCAACCGATTATTTTCGCCGCGATTCAGACGTGCATTGATCTGCAGCTGTGGAGTGAATGGACAGGTGCTGGGGGTGGAGAAAAGTCGCTCGACGAGCTCGTCCATCTGACGACGCCGACCGTTGATACCAATCTCCTACGCCAGTTCTCCCCTTCGGTGTCCCAGTAACCATGTCCGTGTGGCTCGAGAGAGTGCTGACGAGTGAACATAAACAGGTCGGCTTCTGCGCCTTCTAGCCGCGTTCGATGTGGTGGAGCAGACTGCCGCAGACAGATACAAGCCCACGCCATTCTCGTCTGCGATCGGTGACGAGACCACCAAGATCCGTGATTCGCTGCAGGCTGGGTAAGCAACCCCCCGTTCATGACATCGATATCGCAAAGTGCCTGTGCTCATATTTCTGTTCTGTCGTCTTTTTCTCAGGACATATCAATACCTCCCCGCAGCCTTGAATCTACCCACCTACCTAGCCAGCATAGGCTACCGCGAGCCCACGAGCGTCGAGCGAAGCAATTACGCAGCGACCGATCCGGACGGCCTCAGCTTCTTCGCCCGGCTGCGAACCAGTCCCTCCTACTTCGAAGCCTTCACAGGCCACATGGAATCATGGACCGCGAGGAAGACGCCGTGGACAGCAGTCTATGACACCGCCCGCTTGCTGCGCGAGTCGCCGCTGGAAGAGGGCACCGCATTCGTGGTCGACGTGGGCGGGAATACCGGGATTGATATAACACACGCGCAGCAGAAGCATCCGGACCTTCCCGCGGGAGCATTCGTGTTGCAGGATGTCCCGGAGATCATTGGAACTGCTCAAGTCGATGAGAAGACCTTGGCAATGGCGCATAACTTCTTCCTGCCGCAGCCGGTTAGAGGTGAGAGACATCCTTACCGGCCACCCTTCCCAAGATCGAACGGATAAGAGTACTGATCCATTGCTCATAAAATCCAGGGAGTCACATTTACTTCATGCACGCCGTGCTGCATGACTGGCCGGACAACAAAGCCAAGCAGATCCTCACCAACACCAGAAATGCAATGAGGAAAGGGTACTCCAAGCTCCTCATCTACGACATCGTCCTCCCTTCCACTAAGGCAAGCATAATTCAGGCGACAATGGATGTGCAGATGATGTCGTTGCTTTCCGCCTCAGAACGCACAGAGGCGGACTGGAGAAGGCTTTTGACCGATGCGGGCCTGCAGATCTGCAGGTTCTGGCCGGATCCGCGGGAGTATGAAATGATCATCGAGGCCGAGGTCGCGGAGGTACCGGGCCGTCGGGGAGAGGCACATCTCTAGATGAGCGAAGCAAGCAACATAATGATCTCTTGTCCGGGAAGGCCGGGATATGCCAAAGAGGTCGCCGGGGTCGAACCCGCCGGCCATCTCTGGCTGATCATGACTGTTGGTACGCGAATACACTGGTGCGAAGCACGAGCGGAATATACAGCCGGTCAATCCACAACCCCCAAGCGATGGACTCCGGGAGATAGCCTGTTATTCATTTGGTTGCAAGCTCTGTAGCTTGATCAATCGAGGCAGGTGACAGCAATGCCGCCAGGTAGTTGTAACCAACGAATGGTCACGTCGGAGCCACGGACAAATGTCTGCCACCCGTAGGAATGGAGGAGAGGCTATCTCGGGAATGCAGAGAACAAAGAAGCTGTACGGCGGGAATGGCATTTCCAATGTCATAATCCCAAGGAATCTAGCTTGACATGTGGGAGAAGGAAAAACGTGAGCTGCGCAGTACCTTGTGCCCGAAAACCCGCTAGTAAATCGATTTTCAGGTTGTTGCTCCTTCCGTCCCAACATTCTTTACCATCCCGAAGCTTTATTCTGAAGCACTACCCCTTCCGTTGGAGTATCGGTGAGTGGACCTGGAGCTGTCACAACATGCCCTCTAGTGATAATGGGAACAAATCATTGGGGCCTAGATTGGAATGTCCTCCATGCCAAGCATTTGACACTTTCGAGCCAGACGAGGAATTAACGGAGGGAGTTATAAATAAGGCTCATACTTGAGAGAGCCTGCAAATAGTCTCCGGGGTAAAGAAAAAGGTTGTGAGCTTGCCCAGTGTTCCGAAACTGTGCGTATCGCATTCAGCCTGTTCATCAATTACGACCTGAGAAGAGAATACTTAACACTATGACCCGAACGGTGCTGGCCCTTCTGGCCCTGACATCCTTCGGTATGCCTATCCTGGTTCATTCTTCTCGTAGTACGCAAATCCCCCGTTGATCTAACATTTATCAACAGTGACGGCCGGGCTCGCACCAGGCACCAGAAATAGTACCTGTGCACAATGGTGTCAACAGCGTAACCTCGACAAGACGTGCAAGCCATTGGCAGCCAAAGGGCAAGGTCCCTGTTATACCTGCGGACCTGCCCGAACGGCGACGAGTCAAGAACTCTGCTCTGGCATCTGCACGGACACCAGTACGGATAGCAAAAACTGTGGATCATGTGGGATAGTGGTGAGTGACTAAGGATAGAGTCCCGGAGTCTCCCGGCAATCGATATTTATTCTTTCACAGTGCCCGACCGGATCAACCTGCTCCCAGGGCGTGTGCATCTGCACGAACTCAGGCTTGGGTCTCTGCAACGAAACATGTCCTTCTTTCGATTCCGATAACAATCACTGCGGGGAATGTGGCAACGTGGTGAGTTCATCTCCTCGCAGGGGAGTTCGCAGTTTCGACGCACAGAAACTAACTCGGAGGGCGTTTGCTTCTTGCCCGCCGCGAGCGTCTAGTGCCCTGCACCGTCAACCTGTCAATCCGGGACTTGTGCGCCATGCGCAAGTTTCCAGCCGCAGACTATATATGCGGTCAGAGACCTCCCGTGGGGTGTAGCAGTGGGAGATTTCAACCAGGATGGCCATCTCGATCTTGCCGTGTCGAATGCTGGAAACGAGACCGTAAGCATCTTGCTCGGGACTGGCTTGGGGACCTTCCAGACTCAGGTCGCCTATGCTGCTGGCAGCGCGTCTTTTCAGGTCGCCGTTGGGGACTTCAACGGTGACGGTATTCTGGATCTGGTTTTGGGCACGGGAGCCAATACTGTCAGTCTCTTGTTGGGAACCGGACCCGGAAGCTTCCAGCCACCGCTACAATTCTCCGTTGGGGATGGCCCCGTGGCCATCGCGGTCGGGGACTTCAACCAAGACGGCCGTCTGGATGTGGTGACGGGGAATCATGATGGAGACAGTGTAAGTGTTTTGCTAGGGACTGGCGCAGGGAGCTTCCAGCCCCAGGCTCAATATGCCGTGCTGGACACGCCCGACGGTGTGGCTGTCGGTGACTTCAATCAAGACGGCCATCTCGATATTGTGGCCAGTAACGAGGGCAGCAACGTGGTGAGCATCTTACTGGGTAACGGCGACGGAAGCTTCCAGCCGCAAACTGCAGTCCCGGTCGGATCTGGCCCATATGGTGTGACGGTTGCCGATTTCAACAAGGATAGCCAGCCGGACTTTGCAGTTACAAACTCCCTGGATGCCTCAGCGAGCGTCTTGCTTGGGGTGGGAAACGGGACCTTCCAGCCACAGGCTGTGTTCTCCGTGGGATCCAACCCGAGGGCTATCACAACGGGTGATTTCAACCAGGATGGTGATCTTGACATCGCGGTGACGAACATTGGGGGCTCCTCTGTCAGTATCTTGCTTGGCACGGGGTCAGGGAACTTCCATGTACCTGCGACTACATTTGCAGTGGGCAACAACCCGACTGGAATAGCGGCGGGCGATTTCAACGGAGACGGCTACCCCGATCTCGTTACCACGAACATACTGGATGCCACTGTTAGTGTTCTACTCGGGAAGCCCTGTAACACTTGAGACCATATGATTGAGCCTCTCTCACCCACGCCAGACATCCTGTCTACGGTCATGGGAGCATTTGTGATATCTGAATCTTAAACTGAGTGTATACATGCGGCGGAGGAAAGGTGAACAGAATATGGAACCAGGAATGCGGGGACGCAAATCGGACCTTGTCATGGACTACAGTGACGCTGACTTGCTAAAGGTTTTTGATCTTGTTAGTACTGTAAAAGCCTGAAGACAGTTATTAGTAGAAATAACATTTCACTATAGAAGTCTTACTGGAGAGTATCTATTACACTACGTAGCAATCATTACAACCCCGAATCGGGGAACATCGGCTATTGGCACAACATGTTCCCGGCTGTACCCTATCCACTATCCTATTTCGATGGCAATGCCCAGCCAGTGAAGGAAGCATTCAATTGACGTGACCATAACAGCGTAGGACAATGATTTAAATTAGCCTAGCAGAGCTTCCTCATGCACTCCACTTTAGCCTCGCTCGTTTGCTTGTTCGGCCACTTCAATACGACCTTTACACATCTTGGACGGTACATCGACCATCTTCACTCAAGTTCAGGCCGCTCACAACCGAGATATACTGGAGCTTGTCTATTCTGTGTCCCAGGGGCTATTCGTGTTAGGCCTGAGTAATGTAGGCCGATGGCCTGATATGTATAACCAAGAGGGACGTTATCCGAGCCCTCCCACCTCCTCGAACTCCCTGGGCCATCTCGGCCGTCGAGATGTCGAAAGCATCACGAAAATCCACTTTTAGGGCTGTCCCGCTTCCTGGACGTGTTACTTGGTACGCGGCGACAGGGGTTCACCTCAACCCAGCCAATCAGATCACCAGCTGAGTCGAGATGTCAACTAATCACGAAAATCCACCTTTAAGGCTAAGACATTGGGCGTGCTACTTGGGACGCGTTGACAGGGGTCGCCTCTGGAGGAGCCAAGCAGATCACCAGCTCCGGCGAGATGTCGAAAGTATCACGAAAATCCACCTTTAGGGCTGCAGGAAAATCAGACGTGTTGTCTGGTACGTGTTGAGATGGGTGCACGTGGGTTTGGGTATCTGGCGTTATCTGATCGGTCAACTCCATTACTGTCAACTCCATCGATCGTTCGATCTAGTAAACAAAATCCATAATGTGATTGTCCGTCGCAGTGCGCTCAAGACCCCGGCGAGTCGACGACACAGGTCACCCGAAAGAGAGACTTGTTGACTAGAGTACCTCCGGAGGCTCTGTGCAGGGCTCGCGGGGGGTTGCGCGTTGATCTGTTCTGTGAAGAAGCTGAGCGTGGATTTAGAATGAAGAGAGAGGGATTTCAACGGTGAAGAGCAAGCAATCTTGGGGGAGAGATACGAGAGACAAAGGGGATGATCTTACACAGAGTTCAGGCTGCCACTGTCACCATGATCGTTGGATCTCAACAATTAACATCGAAATGCAACCGATCTGATAGATTGTTATCATAGTTTGATTATCATGTCGTGGTTTGAAGTGCAGGACCAGCTGCATAGCTCTATACTCTCTTCAGCCACGCACTCACTGATTCCACCGTGACGAGAGATTCTATCAACGGTAGCGAGCGTCCGGTCCAAGGTAGCGGTTTGCTGCCAAATAATAACGATTGTTAATCTAGCGGATAGATGCGGTGATATTGTCTCCACATCTCTGCACTACGGACTGATGAAATAAGTCATCCAAGGACGCAGAAAATTCTGGCGGATCAGCTGTAGCTACGCCAGCTTTCGTGACTTATTTTTGTCTGGCGGGATCGAAAAGTGATCCAATTGAAAGATAGTTATGTGTTTTTATCCCTAAACAATTCAGCCTAGGGAAGTACAGTACAACTTTCGTGGACTGCACACAGGCTCACTCGCAAAAGGTTTCCGTTGCACTTTCCTCCCCCTTCCCCTTGTTCTTCTTGTTCTCCATTATGCTATCGCTCTCTCGGGTTCTCTAGTAAGAATACGTGCATGAAGTGTCAAAATGGAGGCAGTGTCCACATATCTAGTGGTGCGTAGGAGGTGTGCTACGGCAGGTAGTGTGGATAAGAATTGGGGCACATCAGGCCTCTTTAATGCCTGGCTTATCGAAAGAGCGATACAAGTAATACTTTGCATTCAACTGCTTCTCAGCACAAACTACCTAGCAATCTCTCCCCTCATCATCCTCACCGTTGACAGAGGAAGGCCCTCATTCAAAGTTTCCAGAGGAGTCGAGAATAAACCATCTTATCTCTCCTCCTCAATGACATACGGCCCCTGCAACACCTGAGTACTGCGAGTAATCACACGGCGATCCTCGCCCCCATCCTGCCCCTGCACCCATTCCACCTTGAAGATCCCACTGCGAACCGCGGTCATTAGACTGGCTGTTGCAACACCACCACACAGGCCCTCTCAAAAAAAGGAAAGGGAGAACGTACTGAACCTTCCCCTCATAGATCTTGCCATCATCCTTCCCGATCACGCGGCCCCGCATGCCGAACCCGAGAGTTCCGCCGCGGCCCTCCGGGTCGCTGGGGTCCGGGGTGGCGACGGGGTCGAAGAACTTGAACTCGAGGAAGGTGTAGCGGGTGCGCCAGTTCTGGACGAAGTTCTTGAAGTCGTCGAAGTGGAGTTTTTCGTAGTTCCACCTGTCGTTGTTATTGGAGGTTAGTGGGATGGGGTTCTGTTTGACGGGGCAGGGGGAAGGGGGGGAGGGTGATAGTTTACTCAAAGGTCGTCTCGGGACTGAAGTTGTCCTCCAGAAGTTTGAGAGCGTCCTCGTCGAAGGGGATCTCATACATCAGGCTTGTTTCTGGGTTAGCGGTAGTTTGAGCGAAGAGCCGCAGAAAGGGGGGGGCACACCGCTGAATGCGCTGGACGTAGTAGAGCAGTGGGATGGTCACCTGCTCCGACTTCGTGGTAGGGGGAGTGGTCTTGCTGGGAAGGGGAATCATTGCTGCGATGATTTTCGACAAGGCTGATTTCATTCAAATTGTTGTTGGATACTTGCGCGGTGCTTGCTGGCAAATGTTGGCAGACAGGGAGAGTGACGTAGGTATAAATATCTTGCTCCGTCAAGATGAGCAGGGAAATGCTTCGACTGCTATACGAGGCTGACGACCTTGGTATCACGCATAGCTTGGACAGCATCGAAGCGAGGGTCAACCGTTCCTCCTCCGATTCGAGGGTCTGTGAAAGGTGTTTGTGGGGATCAGTCCGGATCTTAATTCCTCGTATCGGACTGACAACCAAATCTCCGGTTCTGTCACCCAAGATCGGCGTACGACACTGAAATGTCCGGTACTTACAACAAAATTTGATTTTACTGCACCACGTAGCCATTTGCCTGAGGAGTGCTGGACGATACTGACGTGGATTGTGTGCCACCCGTGTTGGCGATCTGGTGCGACTGGGCTAAGCCATGACAACGGATGTTCCCGCTCCGCAACATGGTTCATCTACACTGTGCAGTACAAATCCACCAGCCCTGCGCAAAACAGCCCCAATGACAAATTTGCTAATAGGCGTCGAAGTCTGCACCGCCTGACTGGGCGATCACTTTCGCATCAGGAATTGTTGACTGCGCTGAGTGTCATCGGGTGCTCTTCTCCCGAGGACTCCGGATGCTAGAATACTTCCCACAGCAAGAACCATTTGCCCCACGGCAATGTCCCACGGATACTGTGTTTGCAAGAAGCCTAGAGGGGCATGATATCATCGAAGTATACAAGGGAACATGATGACATTGACCGTACAACTTAAGTCGATTCGGATTCTCGGTGACCCGAAGGCCAGCTCAGTCGAGAGGGGATAGAGAATATAAGAGGAAGGGCGAAAGGCAATAGAATGGACAAACACACTTCATTCATACTCAGATGCTCACCAGAATGTGACGTACGTAGCCGCGGACATGATCTGAATAAATCAAACACCAATCTTAGATAAGGGTTCAGCACATAAATAAGACTATTAGACAGCGTCGCGATACTCGAAGTTTCGTTTCAAAGCCCCCTATCCTCTAGCGCCCGCCGCAACGTCTTCTGAAATCCAAAGACATGCTCCGGTGATAGCATCGTGTAGTGCGCGCCCGCCACATCATGGAACCGCGGCTCCGACCGCGCGAAATCCTTCCATTTGACCATATGTTCATCGTACCACTGCCGCTTGGACGATGCCACTCCTACAAGCGGGATACAGTAGAAGCAATCGATGCCGGCCACCGACCCTGACGGCTCGTACTCGACTGCCATACTCTGCAGCCCATACGCCAGACATGCCCATTTCAAGAGACCATGCTTTGTCAGTGCGAGCTCTGCCAGCCGGCTCGAGTCGGAATTCGTCCACACGATCTCCAGCGCTTCCTCTTGCAAAATGCTGTCACCAAGTTCCGCCGCCAGGTCATTCGCACGACCTTCGCTCATCAGATCCAAGAAGTAGGCAAGATGAAGCAGACACTGCCGGAAGTCTAGTTGACGCATACGCGACCGGATGTGTGGCGGAAGATTAAAAGAGCCGAGGAAACCTACAGTATCCCCGTGCTGCTCGAGCCGCTTGCTGGTCTCGAAGGCGAGCATGGCACCGTATGAGTAACCGGCGATAGCGTAGGGACCTTGAGGTTGCGTGCGCTTGATTGCGGCATGATAGGTGGCTACTGCCTCACCGATACTATCAAACGGCTGTTCAGACTCGTTGAAGCCCCGCGCTCGGAGCGCGAATACCGGCCGGTCCTGAATATATTTGGTAAGGTTCAGGAACACGAGCACCTCACCCACCCCGGGATGAATCAGCCAGAGCGGTGTCTTGTGACCTTCGTTGTGTAGTACCACCACCGGGTTGTAGATGTGGGGAGCCTCGAGAGTGGCGTTCTGCAGATCTCGGAGGGAGTCCCCGAGGGCTCGGATGGTCTGGTTTCTTAAGAGTGTAATGATTGGGATTTCCTCAGACAGGTCTAAGCGTTCCTCAAGGGCCTTCTTGAGCTTGATCAGCTCGATTGAGGTGACGCCCAAGTCTAGAAATGGGCTTTGTACTCCGAAGTCTTCGTCATCTAGCCCAAGGGTGTCAGTAAAAATGGAGAGGAGAGTAGATTCAAGTTCGTCTCTCGGTGGTACTTTTGTAATGCTTCGGTAGAGCTTGACCATTTTGCTATTCAGCTTCTGGTAGGGTTGATACTCCCCTCTCTCGTAGCTGCCTTTTATCTGCGCCCTCGATAATTTGCCCAGTGCTGTTTTTTGAAGAATGTTCTTCGAAAGTGGAATGATCTGTGGTCGTGCCCCAGTGCACATCATGACTGTCTTGGAAATCTCTTCCGTTGTTTCGACGCGGGCGACCATGTCATCTGCCTGGTATGTGGGTACGTAGACCAGACAGACCTCTTCCGTCTCACCTCCCGGGGGCAGCGAAGAGAAGCAACAGTTATATGTAGGCGTGAGGCCTGTAATATTCGCATCCTCCAGTGCTCTCTCAATGGTTTGAGGGTTGTACTTCAGTCCGTTGACGATCATTGTGTCCTTAGCACGACCGGCCATGACGAGATAGCCATTGCAGTCAAGGAAGCCATGATCGCCCGTTTTGAACCATCCATCGCTTGTGAACGAGTCTGCCGTGGTTATCGGATTGTTGAAGTAGGACTTGAATACCACCGAGCCGGTGACTTCGAGGTTGCCAATCTCCCCTGGCGGGACGCAGGTGTTGGCGGGTGAGCCATCTGTGATCCGAACCTGGATACCCGGCATGCATCGACCAACTGCCGCAAATTCTAGCTTCTGGTCCTGATCATAATCAGGACAACGTGTATTGAAGATGGAGCCAGCACAAGTCTCAGTCATCCCGAATCCCGGCACGATGACATTCGAGGGCGTGCCGTATCGGGCTAGCAGCGTCGAGACATCGACGCAGGTTCTGGTCACATTGGCTTCACCTCCGGACGCGATGTATTGTAGGCAGCTGAGATCCCATTGGGGCGGATCGTGTAGGTTCTCAAGGGCAGCTCGGAGTTTAGCTAGGAAGAAGTTGGGCGCGAATGTGCGGCAGACACGGTGTGTGTCGATCAAGTCAAGGAATGTGGTCGGACTGGCCAAGAGATCCGAGCCAGGAACATGTACCTGATTCATGCGAGCGAGCATTGCTTGCAGATGGATCTCAACCAAGGCTGCGACGTGGTCGAGATGTACCCAGTTCATTAAGCTTTCCCCGGCAAGCGGGATGACAGAAAGCTTGCCGACATTCGCTGCCAGGACCTGACCGTGGCTAAGGCAAACCGCTTTGCAGTTCCCAGTGCTACCGGAGGTGAGTAGCATAACAGCAGTATCTTCTGGCCCAGGATCGATAGCCATGTCTTTCATGAAAGGCGATCCCGATAGATTCAAGGATTCAACGGGCACGGGTTGTATCGCCTCTTGATCACGGAATTCAGGCATCTGGCTCTCTCGAGTCAAGCACAACGGATGCTTCAGCATGACTGATAGATGCTTTAGATGAGCTGTGCGAAGGAAGGGGCTGTTTGGAAGTGCTGTGGACATGACCGGGATACATCCTGCCAACATCACCGCCCAGAACCAGACAATGTTGTCCCAATGGGCAGTGAAGTGCAGAAGAACTGGAGACTGGACAGAGAGATCTCTGGTACCCCCCCGGCGAAGTGCCTGGCTAGCCTGACGTGCCTCATGCAGGAGCTCGTGATAGGTGTAGCTGCTGCGGCACTTGGTTGAGCCCGAGGGGTAACAAATAATCTGACCACTCTCCCTCTCACTAGCCACAGTGTCGAGCAGTTGAACGAGATTTCTGAACGCCATATTGTTGAAATCCGGGCAGGTCCTGACCAAGAAACAGAGCACAGTGTCTTGATAGCGCAAAGACACAAATCTAAAATGATTGTAAGGGAAGTGCCGACTCTCCACGCATATAACGGCACCCCCTTATATCTTTCCGCAGTTTTCAATCCGGGGATCATTGCCTCTCGAATCCCGACCGGCTTAACAACCGGCTTTACAATCAGAGGTCCGTTAGGTCACCTCGGAGTAAGTCAAAGCTTGCGAACCTTACTCTGCTTTCCGGATCTCGATGTCCAAGGAAATGACCGCGCCGTACCATTGACTTGTGAGACCACATGGATATGAGCGAGGTGGCTGAATTGATTATGTGGCAATCTCATCAGGCCGTGCGAGATGTCAACACCATCATCACTCGACGGAGACTTCGGCGTGAGATAGGCTCGGCCGAGAAGAGTCTAGAATTGCAGTCTCCAAGCCAGTGCTGACAATCATCGAGTATCCTAGCTTCGGACATTTCCGGCTTGGGAATGCACGAGGAGACCCGTGGAGCTTTGCAATGTGGGAAATGGATGTCATCATAGAACTGGAACCGCGACTGTAAAGCTGACATGGGTGGTACCTCCGACGTAAGCGTCCCGTTTGACTTCGAGATGAAGAGGCTGTAGAACTTGAACGAGGAGGACTATCACAAAGTCTATTTGAGCTCGTGAAGGAAGAGGAGGGGGGAAGGAACTAGCTTGTTGTGGGCGATGGTGAGTGTTAGTTGTACCGATGGTGTCAAGAGGTAGCTGTGACTTATCTTACCGGGGAGTAAACATTTCGGGGAGGAGCAAATGAGATAGGCCAATAGAATAAGCTTCGAGAATGAAGAGTAAAGCCGATGACGCGCTGGAAAGAACATAAAGGTTGTGCAGCGAATGTCGTTGACGTTAACACTCGAGGACACTGGGAGCAAGGAGGAGGGATGGAAGAGACGGAGGAAATGGAGATTCGGCATCTGGCAGGTTGTGGTTGCCGCCTAAGAAGGAAATGTGCAAGTCCTGGCAGATGACTTTGTTCGCTCTAGTGCTTTGACTCCTAAGCCAACAAAACGGCATTATTGTGATTTGGAACATTGGCCGACTACGACAACGATTGGTGCTAACACAAGAAAACGGTGAATTGAGCCAATCTGATCCTATAATTCGAGCAAAAGATCCTGCAACAAAATCGACCAACAATTCAAACACCACTACATCCTTTCCTCGCCCTGCTTGACCGCAAAGATCAGGGCCTGGTACGGGTCCAACCCGTGATACTGAATGTTCATCAGCTTCAGACCCGCCGACTCCAGTAGATCTGCCCAAGCTCCACGGGTCCGTTCCTGCGCCCCGACGTTCGCCATCATCTGTAGATCCATCGCAGTAGCCATCCAATTTACCCCACTGTTGGGAAGAACCATTTCATCGAGAAGAAGGGTAGATCCGTTGCGCATCGCCTTTGCTGTATTGCGCAGAATTGGTTGACAGCTGCTGTCAGCGAAGTCGTGGAGAACGCCCCGGAAGTAGTAGAATTTGGCACCTATCGCCGGTCAGCAAGCGTGACGCGGGATTGATCGTCTCCGGACCTTACCTATGACAGGCTGTTCCTCGAATATATCGTAATGCATCTTCTCAACCCCTGGAATGGTGGGGGCAGCCTCCATCACCTGAGGCAAGTCTTGAAGGATGAACCGACCGGGAATGTCAGGATCATACTGGAGAACCCGCTGGCATTGATGGCCGGTGCCCCCGCCCACGTCCACAAACAAGACCTCGTCTGTTGCCGTTTTCTTACTGCGAAGAACGGTGGCAAGTCTGGCCCAGTTGGTGGTCTGATTCCTTTGGAAATGCATGTGGTTGTGGAACATGGCGCATTTCTCCGGGTGGGCTTTCAGGAACGCGAACAGATCGCCTTTGCACCCGAATGCGTCATGCAGAGGCAGATTGAGAGAGTCCGTGGGGTTGCTATAGCCGGTTCGCTCGAGGAATGGGGGCATTTTGGCCATCACCGGAAGAATTAGCTCGTAACTTGAAGAGCAATGCCATATTAGCGAAGTGCTTATTCACCGGCGCTGGCGCTCGGTCGAGAGAAGGTGGCAGCCTTACTAGGCGTTAATATAGCTTTCGCCCTTGGGAGTAGCCAAGGCCAGGGTCATTTTACTCGCTGCAAAGACGTCGGGTCCGAGCTCTGTGATCATTCGGACGCTCGCGAGATAGCGCATAATCCGCCCTTTTATACATTAGCTTCCTCATACGATCAATGGAGGTTTCTGTACCAAGCAATATCTCATCAGCAGAAGTCTCTTTGGCCAGCCGATCTAGATGAATGCCCGAATCACTGGAGGCGAGCAGATGAAAGAGACGCAGCCTGACACCAATTCGCGCAGCATATAGCTCGAGGGGCTATCGCGTCGTTAGCATCGCTTCACCAGGGCGTGAATAGACATACGGCAAAGGTGATGCGCTGCACCGCATCTTCGTCAGGCTCGAGGGATATTATGAGATCCCGCAGCTCATTCACCAGCCGGCTGCGATTGTCTTCATCAAGACACTTGGCAAGATCCTTGACATGATCGAGAGCTTCATCCATCTTGTGTTGATTGAGGGGATACTGTGTGCAGTGAGGGGGTTTGTTAGATGTTCGATGTACGGAAGTATGTTGAGATGGTGGGTGATAAGACCACCGTGGTAAAAAAGACAGGGTAGGCTCCTGTTTCGGCATGGATTTAAAGGCAATACAGGCAAGAGAATCGGTGTGTAAAAGAACCAAAGTATATTGGCCTGGAACTATGTGAGCTAGGAGAGTTTCGAATTAACCGATCCACCCATGTGAATTTGTAACAACGCCGTAAAGTGACACCTGATTGCGAAAGCTAAAGAAGAAAGTCGGAGACCATGAATGCACCCAAACTCAACTCATTGATGTCAATGTCATCCATTTCCCTCGGGGCACACTCCGACGACAATTTTCCAAAGTCATCATCATTTACCATCTCCATCTGTCTCATCAACAAAACAATTTTCAACCTTTAAGCCACTTACGTATCAATCACGCTCGTTGTTGCTCTGTACAGTGGTTCTCTATATTTTGGTTCCACCAGAAGCTACTTCAAAAACCTTCTCGGGTTGAACCAGGCCTAGACTCTGACTTCTTCTAGAATTATGACAGAATATTGACTCAAGGTGGCTGGGAAACCGTCATGCGCGTCTGCTCTGTGAATCGGCATGTGATCCGGATCATATGAAATTCATGCGAATGAGTGAAGCAGCAAACTGGACCCTGGCGCAATCCAGCCAGCCACTTGGTCCCTCACGATCGAGGATCGACTACCACAGCAAGGATGACCTCCTAAAAGCGGCAGTATACACACATACTGCTGCTGTCATTCTCGGACTGCACGCGTCAACGATTACCAACATGACAAGCAAATGTTATGAATCAAATAGCCTCTCCGAACGAAACTCCATCCCGTCCCGCTTTTAAGACATCTTCTGGTCCAGAACAGGGGACCCATTTCTCAAGTCTCCATGCCAAAGATTTCTCAGCAATTAAGATCTCACTCAGAATCCGGACGCGGATTCACCATGATCACGCAAGAGGGGCAAGCTGCTCAACTGCCAACTCTCACCAAGGGAGGGACGGCCGCCGCTGATCTCCCCGTCCGCTCGGTATGTCAAGGCAAGACAAGCTCCCCTCAACTAGGAGAGCTTGCAGCTTCCATCAGCACCGCGACCAGAACAATCGCGGAGCATCTTAAGCAACGGGACCTACCGTATCCGTCCTTCGAGGCTAACGGGGGAATCACTCTTCCCCGCGAGCTGCAGCAGGCAAAGGAATCAATCCTAGATTCGGCCTCTGAGCTGCGATACCTGCTCACAGACCCCGTGAGCGCCTTCTTCGAGGGAGCAGTAAGTCCCAGCGCGTTCAGTTCCATTCTTGCGAACCATAGCTGACAGTAAGGTGTAGCCGGTGGGTTTCATGAGTATGATACTGATTCATCGCTTCAACATCGCGAATCTAATCAAGCCGGACATGGAAATGAGCTTTTGCTCGATCGCAGAGCAGACTGGCCTTAAAGAGGGGGTGGTCAAACATGTGCTTCGCCATGCAATGACCCTGCGGGTGTTCCGCGAGTCCCGACGGGGATTTGTGGCCCACACCCCTCGGTCGGTGGTGATGAGAGATGGCGATATAGCAAGCTGGATGGCGTTCTCTATTGACGATCTGACAGGGGCTATTCTTTGTGTAAGAGTTACGGCTATCTCGATGTGAGAATTAGCACTGACTGTCCTTCATTCCAGGCGCCCGATGCGATGCAGAAATGGCCACGATCGGGTGAGCCCAACCAGACGGTAAGCTCCACTTGCGTGTACCGTCTATCGCACTTGTGCAACGACAGGTCGCTAATGACGGTTTCATCATATGCTAGGGTTTCTCCCTCGCCGAGAACACGGATCGAGCGATTTATGAAGTCCTAGACGCAGATCCTGCGCGCGGTGCCCGGATGGCTAATGCCATGAACGTGTGGGCTTCAAGCGAGAGTTATTCGGCCTCGAAAGTAGTTGATTCATATGACTGGAGTCGTCTGGGGTCAGGCACGGTTGTGGATATTGGCGGCTCACGAGGACAGGTTGCGGTGGCAGTGGCCTCGAGGTTTCCAGCGTTGAAGTTCGTGGTGCAGGACCTCGAAAGCACCATAGCTGGAGCCGAGGTAGACTTGCCACCCCAAGTCGCCGACCGCGTGAGCTTTATGGCTCACGACTTTTTTGAAGAGCAGTCAGTTCTTGCTTCGGCATACTTTCTGCGATGGGTCCTGCACAACTGGTCGGACAAGTACTGTATCAAAATTCTCCGTGCAGTGATCCCTGCGCTGCGACCTGGGGCACGGGTCATTGTCAATGAGATCTGCATGCCTGAGCCCGGAGAGGTTCCTTTGTGCAGAGAAAGGTTGGCACGGTATGTTGCACTGATTATCGCCATGGGATTTTAAGCTAATGGGCTGTGACAGGACGATGGGCTTGGGCATGATAGGCCTGTTCAACGCCTATGAGCGAGATATAGAAGACTGGACCCGGCTCTTTGAGCAAGCGGACCCGAGATTTCAATTGCTCGGTTGTCGGCACCTGGAAGGTGCGGAAATGGCTTTGATCGAATTTGAGTGGACCGGATGATCACATTGGTGAACATTATGATCTATTGTGCTTTGCAGGAAAAGATGATAATAGAACGGAAGTTCAGAGTCTTTTATCAAATGCCAGTAGTCAATTTCTATGATTTCCAAAACTTGTAAGGGTTCAACAACTCCACTCCAGCCCAGAACCACCATTGCGGCTGGCCTTCCTTATCACTTTCAACATCCCCAGGAGCGACAGGCATCTCAATAGCCTTTATTGCAAGTGCAGTAGTCAATCCCCGGCTCCCGATCTTCACCCCGGTCGATCCAAATCTATAGACCCAGCTTGTAGGGAAGCCGCCATCCTCACACTGCATGTCCCGCAATGCTCTCTCATCGAGCATATTCGACATCCCAAGCAGCTTACACGCATAGACTCGCATGGCCAGAGAAATAGCGTCGTCAACGGCACCAACTCGCTCATATACTCTTTCTCTCAGGAGAGGCATCAGCCGAGCGCGGAGTGGACTGCTCTTCAGAAAGACCGAGAGCCTGGCTAGAAAGTACAAGAAGGCGTCCGGACTGATGTAGTATCTCGTGCCCTGCAGGTAGGCTCTATGTCGCAGCACGTCCAGCACCCAGTTGAAGGTGGCGAGTAACTCGGATTCTCGGCCGTTCTGGGCGAACAAGCTAAGCACGTTCACACAGACGACTGGGTCGACTCGCGGACGAGTGGGATCAAAATATGTCTTCAGAGGGTTTGTAAGCGGGGAAGATGCAGATGAATTGACGATGATCATACCGGGACTATCCCATCATTGTCCAGAAGCAGCAGAATCTCATCCATCACATCGGCGGCGACGTCTTTATGAATGGGAAGGACCGAGAGCGCTATAGAGGTGGTGTCCAGGTCGTTGGGGAAGGTGCTCGTCGGCGACTGAGGAACCCCTGTTCACGGTCCAACCGTATCAGTAGCTGCAACGCCTTGCTCTGGGAGAATTTGACCAACCGATGAAGTAGTTCCATGTTCGGTCCCAAGGTTCTAGTTCAATCAAGTCTCTAATCCCAGGTTCGTTAGAGACTCCACATGCCATACACAGACGTTGATAGAGAAGCTCACCGGTCGCCCGTCAGCTCGAGAATCAGTAACTGCGCAAAGTTTTCGTGGATCACTGAGTTATTGCTAGTCACAGTGAGGAGCCTCTTTGCATTCGAGCGGAGATACGTCAAGCCCCGAGAGACAGGGTCCCCCATCAGGTTCATGATCCGCTGCTTGAGATCGGTGACGTTCTGGAACACCACGCCGTGCATCCCCACGGACTGCGCGACCAAGACATTCTCCGTTTTGTCGTCCACGAACACGACCTCGTCAGGCCTTAACCCGGCTTCTGTGAGAACAAACCGATAGAATCCAAGATCTGGTTTGCGCATCCCAACGACCCCGGAGAGATAGACATGGTCGAAAACAGGATAGCTGTCCACGATGCGATTGACACAATCCTGTTCCGCATGGGGCGTGTTCGTCATGCCGTACACTTTGAGCCCGGGGTTGCGCTTCCTTATCTCGCTGACAAGCTGAAGTACGGCGTGGTTCAATTCCAGGCTTTGACGGGCCTGTTCCATGGTGGAGGCCATGTCCGCAGCGCTGATGGATAACCGTTCGACAAGCTTCGCATAACATTCTTCTTCGGAATACCTCCCGCACTCGTATTCAAACCATATCTCGGAGGACATGATTTGTCTGAGCTGCGCTGGGGAGAGCGGGCTTTGGGCTGGCGGAGTCCATAAGCATAGAACTCCGGCGAAGTCGAGGATCAGTGCTTTGACGGAGGACATGGTTGTGCGCGAAATCGAGCTAGATTCTTTTCGAGCCCACAAAAAGAATCGGCCACTAAAAAATTTGATCGCGTAGGGAACGATGTAGGCTGCTATATATCGTCATACAGAAGCGTGATGAGGAGTCCAGCTTGGAAGCATTCCCGATTCACGGCGCCGTCTGGAGGGCAAACCCCACAACTACTAATCATAAAGCTCTAGTCTTGGCTGCAGCAAGCTTCTAGGGGGGTTTGGATCAGGCGACGAGGCGCTATGCGACAAAGTAAGAATGGATCTCTGTGGCATATGAAAGGCGCTAAGAAGATGACGAGCACATCCATAGTTGACAAACGAGAGATGATCAGTGAAAACGGCTAGGCGACAATCCATGCAAAAGACTTAGTGTATCTGTCTGCATAAAAATTTCCACCTTACTATAATTTCTGTTTGACCTACTTGGCTATAACCAAACTCGAACACCAGACAATCACAGTCGCATATTGTTTAGTGATCAAGATATGCCTGCCACTGTCAGACAGACCCTTACAATTAAGACCCAAGCAGATGCGCATCAGTTTCGAGTTTGTCTAGACTACCCGTCACGAGGTAATGTACAATTAAGCTAGGTAATCCGACCCGCACGATACGAGCCCCGGACCAAAAGGATTGCATTGCGGGGCCACTCTATGTGTGCCGGACGGGGCGCTAGCAGAGAAGATGCAGCCTAGTCAGTAGACTAAGTTTTGATTATTCTATACATCTGGCGGGAGCGGGAGCTGTCGACTAATCATTCCTTGACCCTTCCTTTGCGGGATCGGAAGACAGCTGCTAGCTCGAGCCCGAGGAGCAAATCAGGCCTTTTACTGTCGAACACACTTCATCTTGTTTAGATTATGACGTGTATGGGTGGGTGGTAAGTGGGATAGAATGTGCAGTGTGTAAAGAGATGCTGAGATGTAGATCCATTTCCCATTTTCACATCCATCATCTCCGAGTCTACCAAGATGTATCATTCATACGTTGCCCACGGCAGAATATGAATTAAAAACGTCACATCGGAAACACACGAACAAATTCGCCTTGTAAACCCCGTCCTGTTGACCCAAACCGATTACCGCACATCGACTATCATCTACAGACAGAGACAATCCTGACTCCTTCATACTCCTCCCTCCCCGCCCGTAGCGCCTCCCCCCTCCTAGCAGCCGCATCCCACTCAGCACCCTCCAATTCCCACTCGGGAGTGGCATCACCCGGGAACAACTGCCGCAGGATCTCGCCCACGACCACAACGATCATGCGTATCGAAAAGACCCGGGCGGAAGGGCATTTCATCTTCCCCACGGCGAACGGGATCCAAGCGAATTGCTGCGGTCCGATCAAGGACGAGCGAATTCGCCGTCCACCAGGCGTAAGGAATCGCTCCGGATGGAATTGTTGCGCGGTCGAGCCCCAGTGGCAAGGATCTCGCTGGATGGCCTCAATATCAATGGATGCGGGTACCCGGCTGATGCGGCGGATGGGCGGATAGAGGCGGAGGGATTCATATGCTATCGCTAGCGCAAGAGGGTCCGGGTTGTGGTCCGGTCGGCAATCCCTAAGAGCCAGGACGTATTTCGGTTGGCGGGCGCCGGGCTGAAGAACTGCGAGGAGAGTGTACAGGGTCGAGCGCCAAGGGGCTTCGAAGGCGGGGAGGAGCAGGTTCAGCGGGTTGAACTCTTCCGGGGGCGGGGAGCCTGAGACGCGGTAGAGGATCGTCTCCGCCAGCTCCGTCGACACTGCAGCGTCAATGAAGACGTGGCGCAGGGCTTGGATCAAGGCGTCCGCCGAGCCCCGCAGATCCTCGGGAATGTCCTGGGAGGCGGCAGCTGTCACCTGAGCGTGCCGTTTGCCCTCTACGCTGATGCGATGAATGTCCGAGCCGAGGTAGCTGAGTTTGTCGGCGCCGATGTTTTCGATCTCGAAGAGAGCTTTAAGAACGGCGGCAAGAGAGGTGGTGAGGCTGATCTGTCGTAGGTCGGCGGTGACGGTGCAGCCACCCGGTATTGTGCGTCTGGTGAACAGAGGCTGGATGGCCTTGCCCACTACTCGAGCGATGCCTACCCATGCACTGTCATCTACTTTAGCAAGTGCCTTGTACAAGGCATGACGGTACGAAAGCTGTAGGTCTACCGAGTCTGACACGAAAGGGTTGTTGAGCCGCCATAAAGTCTTCAAGACTGGTGCACCTGCTCTGGCTGCTCGCATCGCGACGGTGGAGTTCTGTAATATGACGATCGGGTTCTCCACTTCGATCGATTTAAGCCAGACCTTGTCACCAGGGTCTTCATCGCTGCTATCTGCATACAGTAGAACATAGCCGACCATCGCACCCAGCAACAGAATGAAGAGCACGATTTCTTCGCTCATCCTCGGATATCACGGGCTACGCAATCACAGGCTGGGAAGGCGAAAGACCTTAGCAGGGACAGCGTCGTGCCATAGGAAACGAGGCCCTGCTACAACGAGATTTCTGTGAGTGATCCATACGGGCGCAGTGCACAGTATCCCACGCGGCGCCGGAGCAGGGGAAGGAAAAAAAAAGAACCTGCTCGGGAGCCGGGGGCGAGGGGGGGTTTATACTCCGGCGGGTTTGCGCGGCTTCCTCATTTGGCCGGCAACCCACGAACAATTTGACTTGACCACCACATAGAGTACGAGTGATACCGATCATCCCGGTGAAGCGAAGAGGACCACACCTATGTTGCAGAATAGACTTACCTTGCATTAATACTCGTGCGAACGATTGTTGTCTGGCGATATCGCCTTCGAAGCAGCGCAGATTGATTCCGAGTAAGGCCGAACCGAGAACACACAGGCCACCGTAGACGCTGTTTTCGACGGGGCACTGGACAAACTGAAAGCGTCTCGACTCAGTAGGTATGTCGTCCACTGTTGACGAATCCTTGCTCTCATCACAGATGACCGTCCGAAAAGGATGCTTAGCCCGAACCGTGCACGGGTGGCAGAAAATTGAGTGGATAGGATAGCGGGTCTTATAAGCGGTGCGGAGTGCTCTTCGAATCGCCTATCATATGGAATAGTATTACCATCCCAATTCGGCTGTCCAATGATCATGTACGCATCTACATCGACCCCGACGTCTGTATTACAGCCAAGACATTCGCTTGCGGGGTATTTGCACATGTGAGACAGAAGAAACGACCGGAGATGGAGCTTACCAGCTCAGCGTCGTCAGTTTTCGCGGGTGGCCTGCGCTGGGTTGTACTGTCACATGCTTGCATTCTACCTTATGGCTTCTGAAAATGAATGCCTGTGATCGGATCGAAGAATAGAAAAGAGGACAAGGAATTTATCATAAGATTCATATAATCTCGTTCTAATAACGTTCATGATTGAACTTATGGATTATCATTGCGGGATATGACGAGCCCATGAAGTCAACTAACGTAGGAAGAGGATACGGAAAAAAGAGAGGTCATTTTGGACCCGACCGCATGGAAGACTAGAATTAATCGAATTTGACGAATGTAGGACTATTCACATCTGATCTCCCATTCCAGTGACACTATATACAGCAACCTGCATTCAGCATCCAGAAAGCCTGCGTCTAGCAGTCCTCCTCATCCTCCTCAGTAGCGGCGGTGGCAACGGTCGACTGAGTGGTGAGGGTGGTGTGGGTGGCGCTGTCGACGGTGATGGCGGCGGAGCCGCTGCTCTCGTAGCCCTCGACGGCGACGATCTGGTAGTTGAAGGTACCGAGCTCGAGGCCGAGGTTCTCCCAGGCGTCGAAGTGGTTCTTGGTGGTGACGGTGCCGCCGACGCGAGCGTCGTCGCGGATGGACCAGTACTGCTTAAAGGTGCTGGTGCCCTCGATGGAGGCGGCGTTGGTGCGGGTCGACTCGTAGATCTTGTAGGTGCTGCCATCGCTGGTCACGGTGCCCAGCTGGGTCAATCCGCTGGATGGGTTGTAGTCGCCGTAGTGCTCGACGATGTAGTACTCGACCAAGGGGCTGGTGGTCCAGCCGTAGACGGAGAGGTAGCTGTTGCCGTTGTTGGTGGGGGTCCAGGTACCGGTGTAGGTGATGTCGCTGATAGGAGCGTTAGATCGAGGCATACAAGAAGGAAAGCGAGAATGTGACCTACCGATCACTGCCGGTGCTCCAGCCCTTACCGGCAACAAAGTTGCCAGCATCGCTCCATTCCACGGAGTATTCACCAGCATTGCCGTTGGTGTAGGTGACAGAGCCTTCGTTGTTCGTCCAGAAGGAGTAGAAGTACCCATTCGAGGTGCCTTCGCTGGAGGTGGTTAGGCTGCGCTTGGCCATCTCCATGAGTGCAAGACGGTTCGGGGCCGCCAGGGCGCCCGAAGCAGCCGAAAGAGCGAGTAAAATGTTAGAAAGAGCGACCATTGTGGTGGTTTTGTTGGTGGTGTGGTAAGGAATGTATTGGATGCTGGTAGTGGAAATAGTGAATGGATAGAGAAGCGCAGCTTAAGGCACCGGAAATGAATCGTCATGCCGACTCTATAAGTACTCCGAGCCGCGGTGCAGTGAATCTGACCAAGGATCGAACAGGTGAGACACTACCGTCTGTCGTAAATTAATTCTCGTGGTTTTGGAGGTCGGGGCGTGCTCCTGGATCATTTCAGTAGCCGTCGTGTTTCAAATTGATATTCCCACCCACCTTTGTCCCCGCCGGCCCGTCTTCAGTGCGTTTGGCATTAGATCCAATAATAACCTCACTTTCAGTCTTTAGTCTCGGAAAGGCTTTGGTAGCGCAAACATTGGTGAAGAAAGTGGAGCTCGGACATTTGACTTAGGGTGGAAAATAGCCGGATTGGTGACTTGACCCTGCTTTTGCTGCTGTTCTCCGCCATAGACGTCAGGGTGTCTGGAGCACTCAGCGATGCTTATTTTAGCACATGGCGTTTCTATTCAGAATCTAACTGAGATACCGGACTGCTTGGGTGGCCCGGGTTACAAGTCAATAGTTCGTTGAATAAATTAAACGGTGACATGAAGCTAAACAAAGGGAGCCGAGGCTAGTGGTCTACTCCGTACATACCGAAGAGTGCCACACTCAGGGGTTTGAATGACGCTTTGGGGATAGGACACTCCGCATCAAAGCCTGGACTGAACATTGAGAGACAGATGTAGCTCTTGAGTCCAACAGAGCTTGATGATGCGTGAGTTTGTGACAATGAGCGGATATGAAGGGTGGTTGAGATATTTCGTAGCCTAGTGGTGATTTAGAAGTTACTACTACCTAGTAGGTACGCACTGATAGATTACACTAGTCTCATGGCCCGTCCGATCACAGGCAATGTTTGACTAGGAGGGTAAGATCAGCACATACGACCACACGGTGTGGAAAACAGGGCTTCCCGTCCGCTCAGCCGTACTTAAGCCACACGCCGGGAGGTTAGTAGTTGGGTGGGTGACCACCAGCGAATCCCTTCTGTTGTATGTTTTTGTCGCCTCCAGGTCCTTTTTCTTTAGGTCATTTTTCTTTGTCCCTTAATTGTTCTCTATGAGTCTAGATTCTATTGGAAGATAGAGAGACCGATAGCACTTCTTCCAAAGCTACCGGTACTCATACATTCACTCTATTCAGCACACTTACTAATATTTCCACCATGCCCAGAACGAACC